>NC_073227.2:134397500-134714166 GCF_029281585.2 Gorilla gorilla gorilla
GTGATTATGTGATTACCTCCTGCCTTCCCCATCAGACTGTTAGTGTTATGAGAGCAGGAATGATGAAAGTATTGTGCGCAATATTATTTCCAGTATCTGGCAAAGAATTTGAGATATAGAAACTCTTATGGAATATCTGAATGAATGAGTGGGCTTTAGACTCAGGTCCCTTACCCTCTTGTCCGCTACGACTTCTAACGCATTTTGCTGCCTTTTCCTCTCTTCTAGGCACTTTTATCTTTTAATAAAAATGAAAGAAACCAAAGAATTTTAACTTCACATTTAAAAATTGGAGATGAATAATAATTGAAGTAATAAAAAATCAATTGTTCAAAATTGAATTGTGTAAATAGAAAAACTAAGAACACGCATCTCAGTGCTAAAACATGCAGATGAATATAGAAGCACTGAGGGGAAAATTCAGGAATTTTCACTATTGTCACGGTAAAATAAAAGTAGAGACTATATACATTTACCTATGTTGTGAGTTGGTTCAGTGAAGACAGCAAGTTACCGGAAGACAGGAGCTAGAAAAAGAGCCCTAAGTCACACTACCATTGGCAGCATACCTCGAAAGAGATGGGCAAAATGGGGGCTTCTTTTTAGACTCTAAAATGTAATTCATAGACTGTCAGTCTTTCCTAGCTAATTATTAAAAATGAATCCTGTTGACATTTGATTATGGCATTCTCCCCCCCACTGCCCTCCCACCAAAAAGATCAGCTTCAAGTAAAGGAAAAAAATTTCAATGACCTACTAACCTAGTTAGACTGCTAGAGTCAGACTTTGGCCACAAAATGACTTCCTGTGATTCACAGTTGGCTCTAAGTAAATGTTCTAAAACTCTTGGCAGCAGCTTTTAAAAAATTACTTTTTTTTTTCTTTTTGCAAATGGTAAGCAGACCTACCTTGAAAGTTATGAGTGAGATGCATGGAATTCTGCTGTTCCCTGTAGAAGAGGCAAATAGAAAAGACTGCCAGAAAACACTGAAGCACCGGCAAAGAATGATCTAAAGCCCTCTTTCAGGAAATTTGCATGGTTGCCATCCCACACCTGAGTGTAGATGTGTGCCTTCACTAACATCCTGAGTAGGACTATGTTCTTTTAAGTCTGACAAGTGAAAGGCTTGCCTAGACCTTATCTGATTGTGTAATACTTATTAAGCATGATCACTTTAACAAGAAATTGCCTTATACAATTATTCGCAGGTACCAATTCAATATCTTTTGGATTTTTTTTACATGAACTGACTTTATGTGAAATACCCCATTTGTAAGAAGTCCTTACAAAGTATAAACAACCATTTGTAGTTACAAAAATTATGTACATGGACTTGCACAGTTCCCACCAGGATAAAACAATAGGGACAAGATTTATCCTTTTAAGCAACAATTAGAAAAACAAAGTATGTAAAATACTGGTTTTCAGATATTGAACATCAAGCAGCACAGGACAGTGATCCCTGAGAGAAAAGAAAGGAATGTGGAAAATGAAAAGATGCTTTTCTATTTGCATAGATGAAAAGAATGTCGCTGAGAGAGAATATAGCATTGGAGCAGGGGCTAGAGGGTGAGAAGGATGCAGCATGGTACAGGAGAAAGGGCAATCCTTAAACTCCGGCATCAGCAAGACTTGTCCTTCAAGCTCAGCTCTTCCATTTACTCAATACACACAGCAGCCATTCAAAAATACAAGAGAATGTTTACCAGATACCAGATATCACACTTGAGGCAAAAATTGTCATTGAAGGACAGAATATTGAATTCAGAAATAAAGAGAAAAAGTTGACGAATAGGCAATTTTTCCTTAAATATTGCTTCTGCCCTATTCTCTCCTTTCCTTTCAGGACTCCAACTAAACAGATTTATACCTTTTGACCATGCTTTGCGCATCTCTTACTTTATGTTCTGTTGATTCAATTTTTGTTTCTCTCTTTTTTTAAAATTATACTTTAAGTTCTGGGATACATGAGCAGAACGTCCAGGTTTGTTACATAGGTATATATGAGCCATGGTGGTTTGCTGCACCCATCAGCTTGTCATCTACATTAGGTATTTCTCCTAATGCTATCCCTCCCCTTGCCCCACACCCCCCATGAGGCCCCAGTGTGTGATGTCCCCCTCCCTGTGTCCACATGTTCTCATTGTTCAATTCCCACTTACAAGTGAGAACATGTGGTGTTTGGTTTTCTGTTCCTGTGTTAGTTTGCTGAGAATGATGGTTTCCAGCTTCATCCATGTCCCTGCAAAGGACATGAACTCATTTTTTTTTATGGCTGCATGGTATTCCATGGTGTTTATGTGCCACATTTTCTTTATGCAGTTTATCGTTGATGAGCATTTGTGTTGGTTCCAAGTCTTTGCTGTTGTAAATGGTGCTGTAATAAACATACATGTGCATGTCTTTATAGTAGAATGATTTATAATCCTTTGGGTGTATACCCAGTAATGGGATGGCTGGGTCAAATGGTATCTCTAGTTCTAGATCCTTGAGAAATTACCACACTGTCTTCCACAATGGTTGAACTAGTTTATACTCCCACCAACAGTGTAAAAGCATTCCTATTCCTCCACATCCTCTCCGGCATCTGTTGTTTCCTGACTTTTTAATGATCGTCATTCTAACTGGCGTGAGATGGTATCTCATAGTGGTTTTGATTAGCATTTCTTTAATGACCAGTGATGATAAGCTTTTTTTTTAATATGTTTGTTGTCTGCATGAATGTCTTCTTTTGAGAAGTGTCTGTTCATATACTTTGCCCACTTTTTAATGGGATTTTTTTTCTTAAAATTTGTTTAAGTTCCTTGTAGATTCTGGATATTAGCCCTTTGTCAGATAGATAGATTGAAAAAAATTTCTCCCATTCTGTAGGGTGCCTGTTCACTCTGATGATAGTTTCTTTTGCTGTGCAGAAGCTCTTTAGTTTGATTAGATCCCATCTATCCATTGTGGCTTCTGTTGTAATTGCTTTTGGTGTTTTAGTCATGAAGTCTTTGCCCATGCCTATGTCCTGCATGGTATTGCCTAGGTTTTCTTCAGGGTTTTTAGGGTTTTAGGTCCTACATTTAAGTCTTTAATTTATCTTGAGTTAATTTTTGTATAAGGTGTAAGGAAGGGGTCCAGTTTCAGTTTTCTGCATATGGGTAGCCGGTTTTCCCAACACCATTTATTAAATAGGAAATCCTTTCCCCATTGCTTGTTTTTGTTAGGTTTGTCAAAGATCAGATGATTATAGATGTGTGGCATTATTTCTGAGGCCTCGGTTCTGTTCTATTGGGCTATATATCTGTTTTGGTACCAGTACCATGCCGTTTTGATTACTGTAACCTTGTAGTATAGTTTGAAGTCGGGTAGCATGATGCCTCCATCCTTTTTTTTTTTTTTTTGCTTAGGATTGCCTTAGCTATATGGGCTCTTTTTTGGTTCCATATGAAATTTAAAGTATTTTTTTAAATTCTGTGAAGAAAGTCAATGGTAGTTTGATGGTAATAGCATTGAATCTATAAATTACTTTGGGCTGTATGGCCATTTTCATGCTATTGATTCTTTCTATCCATAAGCATGGTATTTTTTTCATTTTCTTGTGTCCTCTCATATTTCCCTGAGCAGTGGTTTGTAGTTCTCCTTGAAGAACCCCTTCACATCCCTTGTAAGTTGAATTCCTAGGTATTTTATTCCTTTGTAGCAATTGTAAATGGGAGTTCACTCATGATTTGGTTCTCTGTCTATTATTAGTGTATAGGAATGCTTGTGATTTTTCTGCATTGATTTTGTATCCTGAGACTTTGCTTAAGTTGCTTATCAGCTTAAAGAATTTTTGGGCTGAGATGATGGAGTTTTCTAAATATACAATCATGTCATCTGCAAACAGAGACAATTTGACTTCCTTTCTTCCTATGTGAATACCCTTTATTTCTTTCTCTTGCCTGCTTGCTCTGGCTAGAACTTGCAGTACTATATTGAATAGGAGTGGTGAGGGTTTTGTCTTGTGCCAGTTTTCAAAAGGAATGCTTCCAGCTTTTGCCCATTCAGTATGCTATTGGCTATGGGTTTGTCATAAATAGCTCTTATCATTTTGAGATATGTTCCATCAATACCTAGTTTATTGAGTGTTTTTAGCATGAAGGGCTGTGGAATTTTATCGAAGGCCTTTTTTGCATCTATTGAGATAATGATGTGGTTTTTGTCATTGGTTCTGTTTATGTGATGGATTGCATTTATTGGTTGATGTATCAACTGGCCTTACATCCCAGGGATGAAGCTGACTTGATTTTGGTGGATAAGCTTTTTAATGTGCCAATGGATTTGGTTTGCCAGTGTTTTACTGAGGATTTTTGCATCGAAGTTCATCAGGGATATTGGCCTGAAATTTTCTTTTTTAGTTGTGTCTCTGCCAGGTTTTGGTATCAGGATGATGCTGGCCTCATAAAACGAGTTAGGGAGGAGTCTCTCTTTTTCTACTGTTTAGAATAGTTTCAGAAGGAGTGGTACCTGCTCCTCTTTCTACCTCCGATAGAATTCGGCTGTGAATCTGTCTGGTCCTGGGCTTTTTTTGGTTGGTAGGCTATTAATTACTGCCTCAATTTCAGAACTTGTAATTGGTCTATTCAGGGATTCGACTTCTTCCTGGTTTAGTCTTGGGAGAGCTTATATGTCCAGGAATTTATCCATTTCTTCTAGATTTTCTACTTTATTTGTGTAGAGGTGTTTATAGTATTCTCTGATGGTAGTTTGTATTTCTGTGGGATCAGTGGTGATATCTTCTTTATCATTTTTTATTGTGTCTGTTTGATTCTTCTCTCTTTTCTTCTTTATTAGTCTGGCTAGTGGTCTGTCTATTTTGTTAATCTTTTCAAAAAACTGGCTCCTGGAATCATTGATTTTTTTAAGGGTTTTTCATGTGTCTATCCTCTTCAGTTCTGCTCTGATCTTAGTTATTTCTTGTCTTCTGCTAGCTTTTGAATTTGTTTGCCCTTGCTTTTCTAGTTATTTTAATTGTGATGTTAGTGTGTCAATTTTAGATCTTTTCGGCTTTCTCCTGTGGGCATTTAGTGCTATAAATTTCACTCTAAATACTGCTTTAAATGTGTCCCAGAGATTCTGGTACGTTGTGTCTTTGTTCTCATTGGTTTCAAAGAACTTATTTATTTCTGCCTTAATTTCATTATTTACCCAGTAGTCATTCAGGAGCAGGTTGTTCAGTTTCCATGTAGTTGTGTGGTTTTGAGTGAATTTCTTAATCCTGAGTTCTAATTTGATTGCACTATGGTATGACAGACTGTTTGTTATGATTTCTGTTGTTTTGCATTTGCTGAGGAGTGTTTTACTTCCAATTATGTGGTCAATTTTAGAATAAGTGCTATGTGGTGCTGGGAAGAATGTATATTCTGTTGATTTGGGGTGGAGAGTTCTGTAGATGTCTATTAGGTCCATTTGGTTCAGAGCTGAGTTCAAATCCTGAATAGCCTTGTAAATTTTCTCTCATTGATCTGTCTAATATTGACAGTGGTTTGTTAAAGTCTGTCACTATTATTGTGTGGGAGTCTAAGTCTCTTTGTAGGCCTCTAAGGACTTGCTTTATAAATCTGGGTGCTCCTGTATTGGGTGCATATATATTTATGATAGTTAGCTCTTCTTGCTGCATTGATCCCTTTACCATTATGTAATGCACTTCTTTGTCTTTTTTGATCGTTGTTGGTTTAAAGTCTGTTTTATCAGAGACTAGGATTGTAACCCTTGCTTGTTTTTGCTTTCCATTTGCCTGGTGAATATTCCTCCATCCCTTTATTTTGAGCCTATGTGTGTCTTTGCACATGAGATGGGTCTCGTGAATACAGCACACCAATGGGTCTTTACTCTTTATCCAATTTGCCAGTCTGTGTCTTTTAATTGGGGCATTTTAGCCCATTTATATTTAAGGTTAACATTGTTATGTGTGAATTTGATCTTGTCATTTTGATGCTAGCTGGTTATTTTGCACATTAGTTGATAGAGTTTCTTCATAATGTTGATGGTCTTTACATGTTTGTGTTTTTGCAGTGGCTGGTACCGGTTTTTCCTTTCCATATTTAGTGCTTCCTTCAGGAGCTCTTGTAAGGCAGGCCTGGTGTTGACAAAATCCCTCAGCATTTGCGTGGCTGTAAACGATTTTATTTCTCCTCCGCTTATGAAGCTTAGTTTGGCTGGATATGAAATTCTGGGTTGAAAATTCTTTTCTTTAAAAATGTTGAATATTGGCTCCCACTGTCTTCTGGCTTGTAGGGTTTCTGCAATGAGATCCACTGTTAGTCTGATGAGTTTCCCTTTGTGGGTAACCCAACCTTTCTCTCTGGCTGCCCTTAATGTTTTTTCCTTCATTTCACCCTTGGTGAATCTGACAATGGTGGTCTTGGGGTTGCTCTTCTCGAGGAGTATCTTTGTGGGGTTCTCCGTATTTCCTGAATTTGAATGTTGCCCTGTCTTGCTAGGTTGGGAAAGTTCTCCTGCATAACATCCTTAAGTTTGTTTTCCAACTTGGTTCCATTCTCCCCATCACTTTCAGGTACACCAATCAAACATAGATTTGGTCTTTTCACATAGTCCCATATTTCTTGGAGGCTTTGTTCATTCCCTTTAATTCTTCTTTCTCTAATTGTCTTCACACTTTATTTCATTAAGTTGATCTTCTATCTCTGATATCCTTTCTTCCTCTGATATGCTTGATCAATTTGGCTATTGATACTTGTGTATGCTTTCCAAAGTTCTTATGCTACGTTTTTCAGCTCCATCAGATCATTTATATTATTCTCTAAACTCGTTATTTGAGTTAGCAGTTCCTGTAACCTTCCATCAAGGTTCTTAGCTTCCATGGAATTGGGTTAGAACATGCTCCTTTAGTTTGGAGGAGTTTGCTATTACCGACCTTTTGAAGCCTAGTTCTGTCCATTCATCAAACTCATTCTCTGTCCAATTTTGTTCCCTTGCTGGTGAGGAGTGGTGATCCTTTAGAGAAGAGGCATTCTGGTTTTTGGAATTTTCAGCATTTTTGCATTGGTTTTTCCTCATTTTCCTGGATTTATCTACCTATGATCTTTGGTGTTGGTGACCTTCAGATGGGGTTTTTGCCTGGGTGTCCTTTTTGTTGATGTTGATGCTATTGCTTTCTGTTTGTTGGTTTTCCTTCTAACAATCAGGCCCCTCTTTGGCAGGTCTGCTGGAGTTTGCTGGTGATACTCAGACCCTGTTTGCCTGAGTATCACCAGTCGAGGCTGCAGAACAGCAAAGATTGCTGCCTGCTCCTTCCACTGGAAGCTTCGTCCCAGAGGGGCACCCACCAGATGCTAGCCAGAGCTCTCCTGTATGAGGTGTCTGTGGAACCCTGCTGGGAGGTGTCTCCCAGTCAGGAGGCATGGGGGTCAGGGACCCAGTTGAGGAGGCAGTCTGTCCCTTAGCAGAGCTCAAGCGCTGTGCTGGGAGATCCTCTGCTCTCTTCAGAGCCTGCAGGCAGGAACCTTTAAGTCTCATGAAGCTGTGCCAACACCTGTGCCTTCCCCACAGTGTTCTGTCCCAGGGAGATGGGAGTTTGATCTATAAGCCTCTGACTGGGGTTGCTGCCTTTCTTTCAGAAATGCCCTGCCCGGAGAGGAATCTAGAGAGGCAGTCTGGTTACCGCGGCTTTGCCGAGCCCGCAGTGGGTTCAGCACCCAGTTTGAACTTCCCTGAGGCTTTGTTTACACTGTGAGAGGAAAGCCACCTACTCAAGCTTCAATAATGGCAGATGCCCCTCCCCGCACCAAGCTCAAGCATCCCATCCCAGGTCGACTTCAGACTGCTGTGTTGGCAGTGAGAATTTCACAACAGTGGATTTTAGCTTGCTGGGCTCCATGGGGATGGGAACCTCTGAGCAAGACCACTCAGCTCCCTGGCTTCAGCCCCCTTTCCAAGGGAGTGAACAGTTCTGTCTCACTGGCATTCCAGGCACCATCGGGGTATGAAAAAAAAAAAAAACTGCTGCAGCTAGCTTGTTGTCTGCCCAAATGGCTGCCCAGTTTTGTGCTTGAAACTCGGGGCCCTGGTGGTGTAGGCACCAGAGGGAATCTCCTGGTCTGTGGTTTGCGAAGACTGTGGGAAAAGCACAGTATCTGGGCCAGAGTGCAAAGTCCCTCAAGACACAGTTGCTCAAGGCTTCCCCTGGCTAAAGGAGGGAGTTCCCCTGACCGCTTGCACTTCCCAGGTAAGATGATGCCCCACCCTGCTTCAGCTCACCCTCTGTAGGCTGAACCCACTGTCTAACCAGTCCCAATGAGATGAACTGGGTACCTCAGTTGGAAATGCAGACATCTCCCACCTTCTGCATTGGTCTCACTGGGAGCTGCAGACCTGCAGACGGGAGCTGTTCCTATTTGGCTATCTTGCCACCATGCCCCTCCCCCAGCTTTGGATTTAATACAGAAGTAAAATCAATGATTATAAACAAATATAATTTAAAAAAATACTTATGTTTAGAAAAAAGAAAAATCAATATCTAGAGGGAAAGAAAAAGAAAGATAGTTAATGTATCCATTTACTTCATTCAAAAATCTTTTCTATTTATATATAGCGGGGAAATTTTTTAAAATAATGACATATTTGCATATGTTAATTTCTATAAAAATGCCTAGCTTGAATTCCATCCTAGACTCAAATACACATTGGCTGTCTAACTTCAAGAAAGACAAATAAATTAATTCAGGAATTATATTTTAACTTAAAAATCAATAATTGGAAAGAGAATTTCCCCAGCCTGTTATTTTTATATTACACGAAAATCCTTCAAGGAATAGTTTGTGATATTTGAACAGCAAATTTCAGTGATACTGTTGAAATATAAAATAAGAATGTTCAGGACAAGTTATTTACATATATTTGTGCTTCAGTTTCTCAATTCACAAAATAACGACAATAATTTATTATCTCATAGGGTTGTTGTGAGGATTTAATGACTATGTATACAATTTAAAAATATCTATATGTCTTTTCTAAGTACTTTATATAACACAGTATTATCATAAGCAGCAAAATTAAATTATAAAAGAAAGCTAAACAAGCAGGAAATTAAACACACTCAAAACATACACATAAACATACAAAGAAGTGAACTTTTCAAATTTCCCCACCTTTTTGTTACAAAAAAAGTAAACACATGTTTAGTTTTCAAAGGCCCATTTTAGAAGTATTGCTTTATCAATGATTATACATTAAGTAAGAAGAAGCAATAATAGACCTCCCAATGCCAGGGTTTAATTAGATTTGAATTTTACAATTATCTCAATTGAATGTTTTTCCATCTGTAAGATCACCTTTTCTAATGCTTTATGAAGCAGACATGGACATCTTCTGTCTCCTTTCCTTCAGGACCAAGAAAAGTGGTAAAAAGTCTGTAGCTTTTACTACAGCCCATAGCTGTACCATATAACAGATAAAATAGTGCTTTTTGTAACTGGAAAAATTTTATGGTGTTCAGAAATAGTATTATTAAGTAAAGCAAGGATTTGATTCTAAATCCTGATTTGCAGAGAAAGCTTAAGCAAGTCACTAAACGTAATTTTACAGTCAATAAAATAATTGATAAGAATCCTGAAATGCCACTTAGAAATGCCTTGTCAAAACTTCAAATTATAAATGTGAGATTTATAAAACTATCTACTATGTTATTATGGTTATTATGCAAAAGGTCAATCTTTTGATTGGAGTTTATTCAAGCAAAACAAATTAGAAGCATTCTCATTTTGCTTAGTTCTCCAAGGCATAAATAGATTATCTAATTGGTCTTTCTTTTGTTTCTCAGATTTATATCTAATAGCTTGCTCTGAGCAATAATAATTTGAGTAGAGAACTGGAGAACTTCTTGTTCCCCTTAAATTCACATTACTAAATCTCAAGGCCATGGCCATTTAGCAATATGCTCAGTCTCTAGCTCCTAACACCATCCTGTCTTGAGTACAGTAGAAAGTACGTTTGTTGAATACATGAATGAATATTTGTCAGGAATTTAACACTAGCTTACAAGTTAAATTTTCATCCTTGAAAAAAGATGCCACTTATACTAAAGCTTAAGATCTTCCTCTTAGATTATTTCTGGAGTTCATGAAAGGTGCAATACCAAACAATAGGTCAGAATTTAGAAAACATGATTTCTCCATTTAATGAACACAACAACCTAAAGTGAATAGATATGTCTTGCTTTATGGAAATTACACTGAACCATTATGTCATAGATAAAAAGAACAATGGAGTGAATGAATAAACCATCAGCTCATCTGGCTGGAATCTCATTTGTAATGAGCATTTGCCAAAGCTGGCTACGTTTTTTGGTTTCTCATCTGCCTGGCCCTCCTGATTTATTGATGTGTTTGACTTTCTCCATTCACAACCATCCTGATTCATTTCCTGGCTTTTAAAATCTTTCCTGGCATAATGCCTTCATGAGCTTCCATCTCAGAAGCAGAACCTTCTTCCTTCTTTGGACTTATTCCAAAATCAACTATATTCAACTGAAATTTTTAAAGTGGAGTCTTCACCAACCAAGGCCCTGATCTGTTTACTTTTAGCTCCACCAAAGATGAGACAGCCAGGCAGAGGCAACATTCCTCCTTTGGCCTTCTTTATATTGGGCTTAAAAGATCAGTTTTCCCAGCACTATGGGAGGCCAAGGCGGGCAGATCACGAGGTCAGGAGATCGAGACCATGGTGAAACCCTGTCTCTACTAAAAATACAAAAAATTAGCCGGGCGTCATGGCGGGCGCCTGTAGTCCCAGCTACTCCGAGAGGCTGAGGCAAGAGAATGGCGTGAACCCGGCAGGCGGAGCTTGCAGTGAGCCGCGATTGCGCCACTGCACTCCAGCCTGGGCGACAGAGCAAGACTCCCTCTCAATTTAAAAAAAAAAAAAAAAAAAAAAAATCAGTTTTTGGGCCAGTCATGGTGGCTCACGCCTTTAGTCCCAGCACTGGGAGGCCAAGGCAGGCAGATTTCTTGAGACCAGCCTAGGCAATATGGCGAAACCCCATCTCTTAAAAAAAATCTTTTAAAATTATTTTATTGACTTACAGGACAAACACAATTGATAGTGTTGACTAAGAGGATTCTGTATCCAAGAGAAAGCATTGTAGAAACATTAATGACAGCATCATGAGGTACTACTGAGTCCAATAAACAGTCTTCAGTCATAAATCCTGGATTTTCTCTCTGTATCTTCTGGTGAATCCTTAATTGATTTAGAAGATTACTGGATATCTCCATACCTCATTTCCTTGCCTGTATAAATGTGGAAAAATTATGGTCACTACCATGTTTGGTAAATAGTGGTCTAGATGCTTTGTTCTTATTTTGTAAATCCATCAGTCTGAAGATTTCCTCACTGTTCTAAAGCTCTTGAGTGTTTTGATATACATTTGATGTGGAAAGCACAAGCAGCAAAAAAATATATATATAGATATATATATATCTATATATAAGTATTCTATGTATCTCATTTTGCATTTTTAAAATATGTGGCTTTAGGTTGCAAACCTAGAAGGTCTGAGAGGAAATAATGGAATTTTGTCTCATTTTTGTTGGAGTATAGCAGTATAATAAAGTATATCCTCAAGTCATGAAAAATATTCATGGCTATATTCCAAGAGAAATATTTATTTAGAATACTTAGGTTAAAATTTGATCTCCTTATATAAGCAATACAATTGCATACACTTTTCAATGCTAATTATTTTAGAAGACAAGGCTGGTACTTCATTCTTATTTATTCCCAATACACAATGCAACTTAGAGATGGCTATATGATTATGACCTCATGGAGGGGTTTTGGTCCTTATGTAGGCCTGCGAGGCCTACAGAGAAAAATTCTCATTCCAAGACTTCAACTGAACTGCTGGTGTTAACTAACTGCCATTCAAATGGGTCTGGGTAAGAAGACAGAGCAGGAGAAAGAATGAGTCTAGCAAATAATCTACATCATATAATATATTCTTCATATGAGCAGACTAGTATGTGAAACGCCTATGAACAAAATATGTCTCATGAATCTGTAAGAACACACTGTGGTTTTAAAAATGATTCTGGTTTAATTTCAAAGGTGGATTGCATCATACTGGAGGTTACAGTAGGGTAGTGGCAATATGTGCAGTACATGGGTCCCCAAACCTGCATCACTGTTAGAATCACTTGGAGTGGCCCCTGCAAACTTTAGAATCAGAAGTTCCAAGATATGTCCTGGGAATCTTATTTTTGGAATCTCTCTAATTTGGGAGCTACTATTGTAATGGCCAGAAAGTAGACTTGAAATCAGAGAGACCAAGATCTAACTTTGCTGAGTCTCACTTTTCTTATAGTAATGAGGAAAAAATGATAAACTGCTTTGTAAAGTGCTGCCAGATTAGAGTAAATCATATGGAAAAAATCTATCAAAATATTGTTACTCAGGATAACCATTATTTAAAAAATCAATTAGCATGTTTCACAAGGTATATAGTGTGTCGCAATGTATACAATGACCACGATGTCTCACAATGTATACACTTATCAAAACATCAAGCTGTACACTGTAAATATATATAATTTTTGTGAATTATACCTTAATAAACCTGTGGAAAAATAAAATTGTTTTAAAAACAATAACAAATGTTATAATGTAGGATGTATAACTTCAACCAGGAGAACAAGATTGGTTAAGTAAGATTAGAGAAGAGTTCAGAAGTTGAGAGTTAAAAAATAATATAAAAAGAAAGGAAAATAGTGAATGAGGCCATGAATGAGCAATTCAGAGTGATGGAGAAGGCATTAAAGTGGGAAAGCATAAAAAGTGAAGATCAGAACCATAAAGAGAGCAATAACCAAATTGTCAGTATTGTTGAAGCATAGGCCATAGAGGGAATGAATCCAGAACTTAGTGAGAATGTCCCAGAACCCCTGATCAAGAACCCGGGCAGGAGAGATCAGAGCCCAACAAAGGAGGATCATTCACCAGTGACAGTGTGTATAGCCCAACCCCAGGTTACTGTTGAGGCAGCCCTCTTGGATTCATGGGATAGGAATAGGCAATGGGGAGCACACAATTATGGGTCTTGCATGAGCACAGATGGTTCTGGGCCATGGTGTCTGAGGTGATATTGCAGTTCTCCCCATTTAGCTCCCATTCTGTGGATATAAAGAAACAGACAAAAAGACTAAGGCAGTTAAAATTCTTCTTAAATTTGAAGAAAAAAAATGTAAAGAAATGGATTTGTCTTTCATGACCAGTAACAATAAGACATCACATCTTTGTTAATTCACATAAAATGTTTTTCTCTCAGTGCAAGGTTTGAAGAGATAGGTAGATTTGGATCTGGGAAGAGAAAGGCAAAGAGTTTACCTGTGAGGGAAACATGAACTGAGACTTGGAAGCAAGAATGACAATTTTTTCAGAGAGAAAATTCATCTGCCAACAAAGTTAGCAGTAGTGGAGGAAATGATTGAAAATGGAACAATTAGAATGTCACTGCAGTGATTTGGGTGTTACCTTTACTAAAATTTTACTACATAGTTCACATCAGAGGACTATTATATCTTTTGTATTCTTTCTTTTTTTTCTATTTTAGTAAAGACATTCTATTTCCTTTGAGTTTTGTAGAATTATTCATATGTTTTTAATTCTGCTATCTAATTATGTAAGTACTAGACCGAACTAAAGATTAATTTCTGGTTTGAGTGTTGTTTACCTGAAATATTTAACAATATCATTTGATAGAGCTAAAATTGATTTCTTGTTTAAAAATGTTGTTTCCTCAAAATGCTTAGCAGTGTCATGTAACTGCTTTGGTTGGAACATGACCATTCAAAAGCCTTCATAGAATCTAGACTATCTTAGAGGTTTGACTGTGTTATGTCAAATATATTAAGATGGTCCCACATCCCACATTCAACATCATTTATATGTAATTCGATAAACTGTGTTTCAATGTAGTTGAATAGTTGGTATAATATACTATTTTGAGAACACTTTATTAATCAGTTAATAATTTTAATTTATAATTTTATTTTCATAGTTTTGAGCCAATAATTTTTTTTAGAGTCCCGAAAATCGGACAAACTCAGGATGCAGTCCTTTTAAAGATTTATGAAAAAACAATTGGCCTTGCAGGTGAAGGTTATTTTACATATGTAAGATAACCTCTTAGAGAAAACATGTCTTAAGAGTCATTAAAGACTGTGAGAGACTGTTTGTTCATCCATTGAATACCCTATTTCTCATAATCATAGGATTTGGTGACTAGTTTCTTGAGTTGGTATATTTTGTGTTTAAGTATTTTTTTAAAAGTATCTTGTAAACTTTGGAAAGGCACAGCCTTTTTTTTAGGCCTTGTTTTATACTCAGGATCAGCCCAGTTACTTCTACTTAGTAAGAGTTTATATACTAATTGTTCTTTCAAATTCCAACCACTTCATTTAAAAAAATAATACGTTTAATAAACTTATACTTTGCGAGTAAAGTTCCTATGCTTGTGCCAACTGGCAGAAATCATGAGAATATGTTACCAATAGGTTGATTGCACAATATTTAAGAATTTATTCCCAACTTCCTATGTTCTGACCAACATAAAATTTTTAAAAGGTCAGCATATAGGTTTTTGTATTGAAACTAACCTTCTCAAAGTTTGTATCTATGCATGTTATTGAGTTTAATGCCAGCACTGAACTTAACACATAAATAGAAAAAGGACATCTGCCATTTCATAGACTTACCAATAAAATTCTGTTACAAATTAACTGGTTCCTTTGTTAAGTATTTTCTTGTATAAAGAAAACTTATCTTATAACCTAACAAAACCCAACCCATGTATATCTCATGTACTTTTCCTTTCCAACTGGCAATCAAACTATTTAAAATCAATTTGTTTTGAAAGGCATTGTGACACTTCTTAGCCTGAGAACTGCCATATCATAGCAACTAGGGTGGAGGCACAAAAACTGAACTGGTTCACAGGAAGCCTGTTTTGAAAAGGCCATAGGGACCACTCACATCAGTGATGCATGGCATATTCAGAAAGTCACCGAAAGCTACAATATTTCTCTCTTTTTATAGGAGAATAAAACAGTATGATTTATAAAAGGGTGGAATAATGGAATGAGTAAAGAGGACATAAATATCCTAAGTTATTTTTATGTAGTACAGCAAATTTTCTTTTTGAAATGGAATTTTTTTTAAATCAGTGGTTGTTGTCATTATATTGTTTAAAAGGAAATGATATCACCTGTTAAAATGTCACCCATTTGGAAAAATATAGAAAAAACATATATATTTATATATATATAAATATATATTATATATAATCTGTACAAACTAGCAAGAAGAATTAATTCAAAATATTACTCCATTATGTGGCATTTAGGAGTAAGAGAACAATAAAATTATTTAACAGTTTTGAATTTGGAAAATATAATGTGACAAAGTAAGCAAATATATCCTGCCAGCTTAAATCACTAGAGATTCTTACAGCATATCTTTATTCCTAACTATGAACGTAAACAAGTGAAAATTATAGAGGATAAAATATACCATTTTAGTCATAGCTTTCAGTATTATTTCCCTAACAATTTTTCTTTGTTACATCTAAATGCTTCTAAATCAGAATAAAATAACTCATTAGATTTTTGCCGGACGTTGTGTTGGAAAGCACTTTTTTTTCCAGTTACTTTATTCCTTAGAGAAAAGAGAAAGGAATGAAATAAGGAGTGAAAGAAAAACAAGAATAAAGACATCTGTGTGGTCTGATAGAATAATGTGATGTGGAGGCCTGCAGAGAGATCTCTATGGACTGGAGAAAGTACTGGAACTTCTGATAAGAGCTTAGTCTTAGAGAAATAACGAACTTCCCAAACGTAGAATCCACAGAGGAGGGTTCCAGAGTATGTTTGTTGAGCTCAGTTGAATAGCTTATAGTATATAGTATATAGTCACTTAATGATGGGAGTACATTCTGAGAAATGCATCTTTAGGTGATTTTGTCATTGTGTGAACATCATAGAGTGTCCTTACATAAACCTAGATGGTATAGCCTGCTACACACCTAGGTTATATGGTATAGCCTATTGCTCCTAGGCTACAATCCTGCACAGCATGTAACTGTACTGAGCACTGTAGGCAATTGTAACACAACAGCAAGTATTTTTGTATCTAAACATATTTAAATATAGAAAAGGTACAGTAAAAATGTGGTATTATAATCTTATGGGACCACCATTGTACATGTGGTCTATCATTGGTGGAAATGTTGTTTTGTGGCACAGACTATTTGAATACTTGGTATATTATATGTATATAATCATATATATTACATATATATAATATATGTAATACGGCTAAAAGAATCTGTAGCTGCTGCTGTCTGCTGTCTGTCCCCAAAGCTGCTGCCATGGTAACTGTACTACGCTCCCAAGCAAGTACGAGTGTTTCAGTTTCACGTATTTAGATATGCCCTTTGGGCCATTTTCAAGACACTGGCTTTTCATTTCCAAATATTAAAGCTGAAACTCTGAAGCAAGAAGACTTGTGATGAAGAATAAATGCTCATCAACTCTTTGGGATTGAAGCTTTGAATCCTGACCAGTGAGAAAGAGTTTGCAACTAAGAATTGGAGAGCTTTTGCTGGGCCAACAATTTATAGTATTAATTTGTGTGTGGCTGCTGTGCCTATCTAAAGGGAGCATGTTCTTAAGCTACAAGTTGGACTTTCCTAGCAGCAGGTTGGAAAGAGTGATGATATGGAAAAATGTCCACATTGGAAGTTTTCTTGGTTACACACTTTCCAGAAGAAACTTAATTTCACAGAAGGCATTCTTGTTTCATCACTTCTTGTTTAAGAAGCTTGATGGAGATACCTGAGGTCTTAGAATCTTTTCTTAAATGGAGATAAAAAAAATACATACCTTTTAGTGTAGCTATGAAGATTAAGTAAAACAATATTTTTCAATGAATTAATGTAATAAACATGATGACACTAATAATAACTGTTATAGGCTAAATTGTATCCCCTCCAACTTTGTATGTTGAAATCCTAACCCACAGTACCTCAGAATGAAGCTGCTTTGGAGATAAGGCTTTTACAGAGGTGATCACATTAAAATGGGAGTGGTGATATGGGCCTTAATCCAAGTGATGCAGTTTTTGGTATTTTGTTATGGCAACCTTAGCAAACTAACCCAATAACTAACAGAGATGGAGAGCTTACTCTAGGTTTTATAATTGGTTCTATTTAATAGAAGAGTTGCTAAATTAATTTAGAGACCATGGATGAAGATGCTGAAGGAAACATTCTTCCACCTTTGCCTTTAATTTCCCAATAGAACAGCTGTCACTTAGGCAATTTATTGTATCTGTATTATTGCAAGAACAAAGTAACTGAAAGGGTCCTTCACAATTTCTTTGTTATGTAACTTAGTTCTAAATGAAATATATTTAATTTTCAAATAAAATCTGGATTTTAAATTAATTTTGTATTCATTTTCTACCCATGAAAATGTTCCTTACAAATATTGTGATGTTTGAGTGTGGAGTGAGTGGAAACGTAAACCCATTTCAAAGAAGATATTTGTTTACTATATTCTTGCAAAGCATACTTTATATTGGCCCAACCTGAAAGATCTACTAGCTTTTGCTTCCTCTTTAAACAAGTGTAGTCAGTTTTACTTCCTCCCATTTTAATATGTTTCTCTATTCCGGTGAATATGGATAAGTCTTTCCTTTCTTTTATGGTAAGTAGGAAGAAGTCTGAATCACAATTCAAAAGTCAAATTTAGTCTAAGTCAAAAATAGAAGGGGCACTAAATAAATAGGCATTTTATGATGTTCTAAGAATGCCATCAAAATTTCTGTTTAAGATTTCTGTGTGTATATGTTATATATGCATATGTATGTGATTATTAAGAATATAACAGAAATAACCTGTATAGTATGTTGCCTATCTATCTATCTATCTATCTATCTATCTATCTATCTATCTATCATCTATCTTCTATCTATCATCTTTTTTATCACATACATTTTAGCTTGGGACATAAATACAGGTTAGGTAATTAACTCTTAGCAAATTAATTAAAATGGGAATTCTTTAATTGAGGTCACATATATTTAAGTTTTAAAAACCACCTACCTGTTACTTTCAGTGTTGGTTTTTTTCCTTTAAAGATTAAGTGTAATTACCATTTGTAAATTAATTTTTAGGCAATTATTTGACTAGTAACTTGACTCTCTTACATAGAAGAAAAAGGAGCAAAATTCAGAAAACTCATTGAATATTGACTACAAACTGTGGTAATGCTAGATTTCCCAACAAAAATCAACTATGTAAGATTTGGTTATATAGGTTAGTAATGCCTAGGGACAGCTTAAATTTGTAGTATGTGTACATTAGCTTATCTGAACTTTAATTAAATAAGGCATACTTTGTATCTTGCTTATTTTGTTTTCTATTAGTTTCTTCATGACCATTCTAGGTTTTTTATCCCCATGGTCTACTAGTTTAAAAAAAAATGCTTGTTAAAACACGTTTAATCTCAAAATTGTATCATTTAAACCAAAGGACAACCATCTTTTATAGACTATTCCAGTATTATATAAATTGTTATGATTTTGTCACATTTGCTGTGTATTTTATGAATAATGATGAGCACTTAATAAAATTATTTTTTTCTACCTCTGCATATTTGCTATATTAAAGTCAAGTACTTTTGCTTATACACCTGGGTTGAAGAAAAATTTTTCTGTGTTAAAAAACAGAAGAAACATTGAAATATTTGTTTTCAGATTGTCAAAAATACTGCTTGGAAATATAAATCAATATAAACAAATATTTTAAGATCTTCTAGGTGATGAATGCATAGTAAAAGTGTAGTATTTTCTTTTGAGGACATAAATGAATGATAATCATTTTTGAATGTAACTATCATAAATTAGACAATGCCTAAATTTTTGGTTTACCATTTCTAAAGGATCATGTGTGGGGCCTGCCACTTATACACATGCCTTATCTGGCAGATGCCTTTTTCAATTAGTACCTCATTTACAATATCATAAATACAATGGTTTATTGATAAAAACTTTTAATAACCCCTTAATGGTAGTTGGGTCACACACTGAGACTTGTACTCCACAGGAAGACAGATTACCTTCACTGTTACTGAAAATGTCTGACTTTAGAGTGTAAAAGCATAAGATCTGCTCCTCTGATCTGTTTATTTTGAGGTGGGCTGTTAGATACTGACAGTGGTTGTGGTGCTCCTATGGAAGGGGTGGTTTTTCTTTCTTGACATCATCCTCAAAAGTTGAGGACTTGCATCAAATCCCCTTCTCCTTTCCTCTCTTTCTTATTCACTCCATCCTGTCCTTGTAAATGGTATATACTAATGTCATTTTATAGATCCATCATACCTATAAAAAATATAAACCATGTAGTTATGGGAAGTAATTTATATTTATATTAATATGTTCCAAGTTTTCTGAGACAAGCAACTGTGTCCGATTAACTTTTGTCTCCTACCTGTGTCTCTTGTGTCTAATGTAAGCTTTGGTACCAATAGCAGATACTAAATATCTGTTGAGTGAATGACCGGCCTGAATATCCTTCTGAGATAAAGTGTTCCATCATGAGCTGTATGAGGTAATGATTAATTTGTTTTAAATTGATTCTTTTGAGTTTTAAACTATAACTTTTTAACCCAATATGCCAGCATAGATGAAAATATCTTATAGATACCATTTATATGTTCTTGGGAAACCTATAAATGTCTCAATATATTTGAAATTGTTCAGATTAAATTTCTCCCATCAAGAAGAATGGGCAAACACTGAGTTTAGTTGTGGAAAATTGAGTGGGCTATTAGTAGACCTGAACGTGTGATTTGAGAAATGTGTACCTTTACCTGCGGATAAAATATAATATCTCATTTTGTAGACTTACTAGGTACTTGTAACAATGAGTTAAATATGTATGATATACTTTCTAGCAAAGTTGCTATGTAGTTAAATAACAAGAATGGTGCAGACCATAAGTTTAATAGGAATTCAAACACTGTGGTCTAGAAAGCTGAGTAAAGTTTCACTTCAGGAAGTGAAACCTGAGAAAGGCTGTGAAAAATACATGCCAGCTGAGGGGACATTATATGGTTCAAAGTCCTAGGAAGCTGCTAGCAGCATGTGAGTGCTAGCACCCTGCCCCTAGCCTTGGGGAATTGTTGCCTATGCATAGTCACATTAGTCCAAGCCTTGTGGAACTTCTATCTAATAAGCTTCTATACCATCAAGGGTAATATTTTTGTACAAGATGAATAGTTCTAGATGCTCTACTTCCTCTGAGAGATGGATCAATAGTCTTGCATTGCTTAGTCATAGCTAGACATTTGACTACAAGAACATCTATCTTCACAAAACTCATCCCTATACTGTTCTGTCCAGCCCTTAATTTGATCCTCTCACTTCCATCCTATTTCTCTTGTTCTTTGTGACAAAACCACCTCAAATGTGTCATCTTTTCTAGGAACATTTCCTTGTATTCTTGCTTTATCAAAAAACTGCCTGTCCCTTTTTATTGTCAGCTCTACTTGGCCCTCTCAAAAGAAAGTTGTTCTTTCTCGTAGTGATTACATGAGGTATGACAGGGTTGACTTGTGTCCTCTTTGATTTTGGTTTGCAATATTAGCTCTTTATCCATCTCCCTCCTGCAAATGCCTACCACCGTTCTTGATGCATTTGCCTCCTCTATCTTTTTGTTACTGTTGTCTATTTACCTATGTATTAAGGCCCTTTTATTCAAGCATATAGATTTCTAAATTCTGTACAGTATATTTATTTGTGACTTCAGCATCCACATAAATAAAACATGTAAAATGGAGGATTTTTGGATCTTTCATCTTCTCATCTCCCAATTTTTTTTCATTCCTAGCTAACCACTTTCACTTAATGTCTTTTCAGCCCCAGAAAACTTACCACTTCTGAAATCTTGGTTTTAAATATTCCATTGTCCAATAATGATCATTTATTTATCTGGAGCATTTATTCAGGTATTTCTACTGCCACAATTCTTCAAATACATCAGTACTCCAAACCTGACCCACACCTGTTATCACCACTCCAAGCTTCATTTTTACCCTGGCGTTTGTGATCTCTGTCCATCATGAGATTACTTCATGGCAAATATCCTTCAATCCCTTACCCCTCTCTCCTTCCATTTTAGTTATCCTGAAAAACTTGGCCATGTGCCTTTTTATGATTTAATTTGAGTGGGGAAACTTTGCTGGAGAAAGATCACAGGACTCTGTGATCTCAAATTTCAAACTTCCACTCCATACCACTCATTAATCCTTTCATTTTCTTCTGATAGGATCATGTTTCCACTTTGAAAATGAGAACTTTATACCTTTTGTTTCCTCTTCAAACCACCCATAACTTCTTTCTGTTCACAGCTGTTCATTGTGCTGTCTCACTTCTTCCCCTTCCGTTTACACCACAACCCACTGTGATCAGGCTTCTCTGCTCAATTCTCTGAGCCCCGCATTCCACTGAAAAACCTTGTAACTAGGTCAGTATTAACATTTCATTGTCTATAACTTGCTCGATTTCTTACCGTTATGTTAGACAGTAAATACTAATTTTTTTTTCCCACTCACTTTTCTCCTGTGGCTTCTGTTCCACCACCCTATTGATTTTTTTAGACTTAATGGTTACATCTACTTAATTTTCTTAGCTGGTTACCCTTCCTTTAAATATCTGTGCTTCTTAATTTTAGGTTCTGGATCTACTTTGCTTCTTCAACAAACATTTTCTAGGTGATCTCATCAATTGACATAAATGTGAACTCAGTATTTATTCTGATGGCTCCCAAATGTTTATATTTATCCCCAAGCTCTTGAATTTCATTTCAGAATGTTTATCTGACAACACAGCTGGGTGTTACGTATACCTTGCAAACACAATCTATCCAAAAACAGAAACTCATGATTTTCTGTTCTAAATCTCTCCAAAGTCTCCTTTCTCCTTGCCACCTTAGTAAACATCATCAAAATCCACTTAGTTGTTTCTTCTAAAAGCAAAAGAGAAATGTATTTATTTCTCCCTTACTGTACTTATTCATCAGTACATTCTGTTGTATTGTATTAGCAATACAATAGAATCTTGTATTCTCTTGTATCTTGTATTCCCAACTTATTCTTCAAATCTGTATACTTTTCTCCATCTCTACTTTCCTGTCTCAGTTCAGATTACTATCCTTTCTTGCCTGGAAGATAGGTTACTAACTTGTTTCCTTTACGTATTATTGTTCCCTTTAAACTATTCTCCACAAAGCAGCAAGTGTGATCTAAAAGTTAAATCAAATTTTATTATTCCTCTGCATAAAACCTTTCAATGGCTTCTAATTTTACTAAGAATAAAAGACAGACTTCTTTCCACGAATTACAGAATCACCCATGTTATGGTTTCTATTCACTTCTTCAAATCCATTGCAGACCACTCTCCCAGTTGTTCACTCTTAATGACATTCTAGCCTTTCAGAAGTTTAATGAAGCCATCAAAGCCTTTTCCTGTCCAGGGTATTTGAAGTCATTGTTGCATCAACATGTAAGATTTCCTTTCAGACTTCAATGTCAATGCCATGAAAGTCACATCATTTTCTTGTTTGTTGTTGATTTCTCAGCATCTAGAATGGCTCCTGTTACACAGCAGGTGCTCAATATGTATTTGCTGAGTTAAGTAGATGCATAAATTTCATCCCTGATCTTAGCTGAAATATCCCCTCTTAAGGTAGGCTTTTTCTAACCACTGTTTCTGAAACAGCTTCCACCCTAGATTAAATTACACTATACCATTTTATTTTCCTTCATTTCAGTTTTTAGTCTTCACTTACTTACCTTGCTTGCTTACTTTTTTGCTTGATTATTGCCTATATTCTGTATGGGCAATAATTGCTGATATTCTATTATTGCTCATGTTCTCTATGGGCAATAATTAAGAATAGAAATTCAGTGAGGTCATCTTTTGGCTTAGTTACAACTGAAATTTCAGTGCCTGGCACAATGCCTATATGCAATAATCCCCAGTTAATATTTGTGAAACAAATGAACAAATGAGTAATTGAACAATAAGAGCAATACAAAAAGATTTCAGAGGGAAAGAAGAGGGAATATCAAGGAGGCAGACTTTCACCCTTTATCAAAATTTAGCCAAAGTAAGCATAAAGAGGCTATTGTTTACCCATTAAGATTATTTATAAAAATGACAAATTGTACATGTTCTTATAGTAACTCATATTCTTATACATTTTAATAAAGAAAGTACAATTTGTTGTTTTTTTTAAAAAAATTTCCTTTCCCCTATTCTTAACCAATTTCTTGATTAAGATGACAAATGTTCCTCCAACCCTGCCCATGTCGATAGAATCCTGTTTTCAGTCTTTGATGTGGAAACTTTCCAGTGGTTTTTGGAAATTTAAATCATTTAAGACTAGTAAAACATAGTTGTTGTTGTTTTTTTTTTTCTCTGCTAAACCATGAACATTTTTCTCCTCAGCGAGAGTGTCATCTAAATGCTTAGTAATTCTACCTTTAATGCATGCCTGGCTGTTCCTATGGTATCTTATGGCTGTTAAACTTTTCTAAGAAAAAATATGATCTATTATGCTTTTGAATTTGTTTAAAATATCATCTGCTTATCAAAAAGTAGATAAAATAAGAACGTAAACATCAACAAATTATCCACCTTTCAAATCAAGAAATAGAAAATTACCAGTGCTCCAGAAGACCTATCCCCCCAAACACTCCCAGTCTCTATTCTCTTCTTTCTCACCACAGTTTAGTTTGGGCTGATTTGAAATGTATGGAAAGGGGATCATAAAATATGCATTTTTTGTGCCTGGCTTCTTTCTTAAAACATTATGCCTATAAGAGGCATCCATGTTGTTATGAGCAGCAGTGTTTCATTCTCTGTCATTGCTATTTATTGTCCCACTGGACAGAGGTTCCACAATTTTTCTATCCATTTCACTGTGGATGGAAATTGGGGTTATTTCCAGTTTTTGACTTTTATGAATAATGCTGCAATGAAAATTCTTCTATATGTCTCTTGAAATACATGTGCAAGCGTTTTTGTTAGAAACAATCCTAGTAGTGGAATTGTCATGTTATAGGGTGTGTATATGTTCAATTTTAGTGAATAACGTCAAATAGATTTCCAAATTCCCTGTATCAATTAAAACATTAGCCCACAGCATGTGAGAATTTCAGCTGCTCCATACCTTGCCATCTTTTGGTACTGAAAGGCCTTTTATTTTAGCCATTCTAATGGGTATACAGTATTATCTCATTGTGATTTTAATTTTTCTAATTAATAGTACTATTCCATACTTTTGTATATGTTGCTGGAATGTTTTATAGGTCTTGTGCTCATTTTTCTCTGAGGTTGTGTTTTTTCCATATTGATTTTTGTACTTGTGTTTTATTTATCTTGCATGTAAGCCGCTTACCTTGTATATGTACAGCAAATATATTTGCTCATTTCTCATTCTATGACTTGTTTTTTAACTTTCTTAATGCCGTATTTTGATAAACATCATTTCTACATATGAAAGTCATTTAATTGATCATTTTTATTCTTATTGTTAGGACTGTTGCTTCATATTTAAGAAATCTTTACTTAAGGTTGTGAATATATGCTCTTGTATTTTCTTATCAAATTATATTACTTTGCTTTTACATTTATATCCATTTCATGTGGAATTGTTTTTTGTGTGTAGTGTGAGGTAGAACTCATATGGGTGTTCAATTAAACCAGCTTCATTTATGAAAAGATCCGTTTCTTCCTCTTTGTGCTAAAGGGCCACTTTGGCAAAAGTTAGGTAGAAATATTTATAATCTCCCTTTTTCTGTTACATTGTACTCTTTTTCTATTCTTGTACCAATACCACACTGCCTTAATTATTGCAGCTTTATAATAAGTCTTGATATCAGTAAAACAAATCCCACCTTATTTTCCTTCAAGTGTGCATTGCTATTGGCCCTTTGTGATTCCTCATAAATCTTAGAATCAGTTTACCTCTGCAAAAAACAAACATAAAGACCAATTTGAGAAAAATTAATGTTTTTTATAATATTGGTTCCTCTAATATATGATCACAGCATTTTCCTTCATTTATGTAGGTCTTTTAACATTTCTGTCCGTCAAGATTTACAATATTCTGTGTAGAGATGCTAAATGTATTTTGTACACTTATTGTAAGTATTTGGTAGTTTTTGCTATTGTAAGTGCTATTGTATTTGGCATTTTATATTTTTTAAAAATGTACATGTTATTGTAAATTGTATCTTATACTTTAAAAAATTTACTGGTTGCTCTCATTTAAAAGTAAATACGACTATTTCCTGATGGATAAAATGCCCCTTTATTGGAAAACTGAGGACATACAATGGTCCCAAAATACAATGTAACAATTTTATGATAATATCTATCATATGAATACATAAAGCAGGCATACAGAGCTGTAAATCATTTATATATACACACACAAACATATAACTATATATAACTTACAAATTTGTAAACTCTTTTTTCCCATATCATCTAATTTAATCCCTAGGACAACTTGTGAATTTAGTCTTGTTAATACTTTGTAGTGAAAATGGAGGCTCTGGCAGGATAGAAAATCTCTATCAGGAGATTTTTTGAATCAGGAGCCTGTTGCACTGTATCATAAACTTGCCCTGGCACTGAAGACCCTTCAGTCAATAGGGTACTGATGTCTTTCTCATGAATAAAGGTCACTGATGAGATAAGCATTTATTCCCCTGGGAAGTAAACTCTATGAAGGCAAGGATTTTAATTTGCTTTGCTCACTGCTCTGTCCCCATTATGCAGAATGATGCCTGTGACATATTTAGCAATCAGTAATTATTTATTATATAAATAAAAATGAAGAAGTAAACTTTCCTCTGAAGTGGACAAAGATGAAGAGAGACTTTGGCATCACTGGTTTATAGATTTAATCTAAACAATTAAATTAGGTGCCAGAATTAGAAAGACATGTACATAGTAGGTGATTTGACAAGAGAATAGCTTGCACAAATGAGATCACTCCAGACATTTCATTGCTCTATAATGGTAAATTTGCTTTTCTAAGTTGTTTTTCTCTTGCTTCCAAGCTAGGATCTAATTCTGCCAGCAATAAAGCAATGGAATTACATTTTAGCACAGAGATAAAGATCCTGAAAATAATCATAACAATCTTCAAAGCAATGAATGAATCTTTTTGGATTAGCAACTTATTCAAGCCATTTGCTATAATTCCATTGTCATAGATAATTGACAGCTAACTGGCTTGTCAACTTATCTCTCTGACCCTCAATAAATTTAGGAAACATATATAAATATATAATTCTCATTTGAAAGACATATGGGACTATATTCTCATGCTTATCTCATTAGGACTTTGTCAAAATCTTGGGGAAGTGGATTATTCTGTTTCAAATCAATGGTGTAATTTTATAAATAAATTACTTATGTTATTGCCATATAATATGACAATGGTAACTATAAATTTAATTCAGAATTTAAATTTAATTTACAAGTATAACACATAATCATAGAAATAAATATTTTTTTCATAAACATATGAATTTTCTAGGTTTTCTATTTTCTCATTGGGTTATTTCTCCTCCAGTGATACCAAACTTTCCTAACATTACAATTATTTTTCTTTTCAAAAATTGAGGGCTGGGCACGGTGGCGTAATCCCAGCACTTTGGGAGGCCGAGGTGGGTGGGATGCTGAGGCAGGAGGCAGGAGATTTGCTTGAGCCGGAGAGGCGGAGTTTGCAGTGAGCTGAGATCCTGCCATTGCACCCCAGCCTGGCTGACAGAGACTCTGTCTAAAAAAAAAAAAAAAAAAAAAAAAAAAATTGAGGTGAAATTTACATAACATAAAACTAACTATTTTGAAGAGCACAATCCAGTGGTATTTAGTACACTTTGCAATGCTGTGCAGCCACCACTTCTATTGAGCTTCAAAACATTTTCATTACTCCAAAGAAAGCTCCACATCCATTTAGCAGTCAGTTCCCATTCCTCCCTCTCCTCAGAACCTGGCAAACACCAATTTTCTTTTTCTTTTCTTTCTTTCTTTTCTTTTGAGACAGAGTTTCTATCTTGTTGCCCAGGCTGGAGTGCAATGCCGCGATCTCTGGTCACCAAGACCTCCGCCTCCCGGATTCAAGCGATTTCCTGCCTCAGCCTCCCGAGTAGCTGGGATTGTAGGCATGCGCCACCACACCCAGCTAATTTTGTACCTACTTTTAGTAGAGATGGTTTCTCCACGTTGGTCAGGCTGGTCTCGAACTCCGGACCTCAGGTGATCCGCCTGCCTCGGCCTCCCAAAGTGCTGGGGTTACAGGTGTGAGTCACAGCGCCCAGTCCACCAATTTTCTTTCTCTCCCTATGGATTTATCTATTCTTGATATTTTATATAAATAGAATCATACAATATGTGGCTTTTTTGTATCTGGCCTCTTTCACTTAGCATATTGTTTTCAAGGTTTATCCATTGTAGCATGTATCAATACTTCATCTTTGATGGCTGAATAAGATTCCATTTTAGGTATATACCACATTTTGTTTATCCATTCATCTGCTGATAGACACTTGGGTTATTTCCACCTTTTGGCTGTTGTAAAGTGCTGTGGAGTATTCTTTAAAGAATGAGAAAAAAATTTGAATATTACTTTATGTCTAATATCTTACCAACTGCAGCATTCCCAACAATGATTAAATATTCTTTATAAGAGTCTCATGAGGTTACCTCATAAAAGAAGCTACTCCAATATTAGTCAGCATTAATACTGTTGAACAATCCTCTATTTCAAGCCCCACATTTGTGTTTTTAGTTCTATTAAAATCACTTTAGAATACATTCACTTATAAATCACTGAAGGGAGAAACTGAAAAAAATGCTTAAGATTTTTATTGTACATGTCATTTTTAAAAAAATAATTGATTTATCTGATATTTTTAATTAACTAAAAAAGCACTTTAACTTCTAACTTTCATAAGAAATCATTCATATATTCTACTCTATGAACTTTGATTTTATTCTCATCTGGTAACTCCTGGATGTTTCTCCTCCTTACAGTGTTTCTTGCAATCACATAGGCAAGAATTATTGAAAGATTTATTTACTTATACTCAAGAATTCTTAACTCTTTCTTTTTCAAGATTCAAATTTTATATGGACAAAGAAGAAACAGGAAAGAAGGAACTAATTCTAATTCCACTGCAGAAAGGCTAGAATTTAATGCACCCTTCTTCTAAAAATAAATGCAAGTCCCAGCCTGGGCAACATAGTGAGACCTCATCTCTACTAAAAATAAAAAGTAAAAAAATTAACTGAGTATCATGGCATGCCTGTAGTCCCAGCTACTTAGGAGGCTGAGGTGGGAAGATCACCTGAGCCCAGGAATTCAAGGTTGCAGTGAGCCATGATCGTGCCACTGCACTCCAGCATGTGCAAAAAAAAAAAAAAAAAAAAAAAAAAGAGGACCTGTCTCAAAACAAACAAATAGAAAAACCACAATAAGCACAAATCCCCAAGCTAGCATTGTTTTTGCACTTTGACCTTGAATGCTTTACATTTTATCAGTAACAATTAACCTTATTTGTCATTATAGGACATTTGATAATAACATTTATGTCTAAGTTAGTTCTCCTTATAAAGATTTTAGATGGACATGGATGTGGAACAAAAGTAAGTTCTATTCTCAGGTGAACTTACATTTTTCTCAGCTGTAGATAAGCAGTATTGAAGTGAAAAACTGTCTCCTCTCTCCTGCCTTTGGGATGTAATGGCCATGCAGGTGTCTTTTTGCCAACTCTGTGCTCTTGACAGTGTTATTAGCTCAAAATCACCAGGGACAAAACATTTTATACAAGGAACAGACATGCTTTTATACTACTAAATGAGCTTTCTGGGCTTTCTAACACTGCCAGTTTTGTATAAAGGTGGATGCCTACCTTGTGGAGGAACATTAATAGCAGGGAATTCAAAGCAACCATTGTTAGAAGCTTGTATTTTAGAGAATGCTTTTATTTTCTTTTACTAGACTTCATTACAAAAGTCTCTTGTTTTATTGCCATTACCTTTCTAGGCTGGTCTATATTTGGGTTCTGGCCAAAGATGAAAGTTGTATGCAAACATCCAATGGGCAATACAAAAATCATTTGCAAGATAGCCTTTTCGGAAATGTTATTTGCTTTCCAATTAGAGTCTGTTATTTCATGACTATTGTCACCGAAACAAAAATAATATTCTTAACTAATCATTCAGTGCATTTGAAGAGCAGTGTTATTTATTGTTTTTAAATTTTTCTCATGTCTGAAATAATCTTACTTTTTTTGGTCAACATAAATCAAGTCAATGTTCTGTGGCTTGGGCATAGGCATGGTAGGCATGAATAGGCATGCTTCACACCTACCCAGAGAAACACAGGAGAAGGGTCTGGTACATGATGTAGGTTTCTAGAAAGGGAAGAGTCACAATGGATGAGTCCCTCCATCTTTGAACTACAGATATGAAGTGAAGTGAAATTACTTGCCTGAGGTCATAAATATACCCAATGACAATATTGGCAGAAGCATCATGTCTACAGATCCCAAAGCAGTGTTTCTTCAAACAGTATCTTGGTGTGACACTGGAAAGAATTGCAAGGGAGATGGCACGGGTGGATCACATCAATCATGACTTGAGTCTCTACTTACCTGATAGTTGGCTCCACTAAGAAATACAAAAAGAGTGGTACTTGTTTTAGTATAAAAATAGTATGAAGTGCAATTACTAAATGGGCTAATTTTTTCTCATTATCAAGGTTTTTTACTATTTAAGAATCACAGGAAGAAGGAAAAATGTACATTAACTTTTATAAAATCAGTGGTAGTAACTTATCAAAAAGCTACTTCATTAGTACTTCAGTAAGTAGAGTACTTCATTTAGCATTACTCCATTAGATAATATATAAAAAACAAGGCAAGCTTAGTAAACCATCTGGGTTGAAAGTTGTAAGAGAAAGAGACATGGTTGGAAGCTTGAATAAATGAAAATATTTTTACTACAAGCATCTGATTTCTGCATACATGGTGGCAGGCAAGTAATTTCTTGGCTGATGCCTAAATCATATTTTTGAATTGAAAATGAAATATCTGGCATTTAAAGGAAGTCTTAAAAATGCAACACACAGATAAGTCTACTTAAAATACAGAACTGAGAACATTGGTTGAGTTATGAAAAATCTATGCTTGGAGACTACCATGATCCATGTCTCTGCCTGGAACCCTCTTCTCACCCGTAATGTATTTCTCTAGGAGACTTCTTTTTAAGTGATTGTTTAATGAGTGGTAATCATATGATGAATGTTCCAGGTATTATACTAGGTGATTTACACAGATTATTACATTTAAATCTCAAAACAACTCTGTGAGGAAAGGTTAAGTAATCCAGTAAAAAGTCCCCCAGCTAGTAAGTGGCTAGTTGAAGATTTGAGGAGTCACGATTTGAATGCAGGCCTTCTTATCTCAGGTCTGAGTTGATATAATAATAATGCTTTCCATGGTGGGATGGAGAGTTAGGAACTTTACCCACCTTTAGACAAATAGGATGCCGTGTCTTAAAGAAGGGATTTCTATTCTGGAGAGAAGACAGTCTGGGAGCTCTTAATTGGACTACAAATTCCTTAAAGGTAGAAATATACTCACTATTATATTCCCAGCATCAAATAGGCATACAATAAATACTTGTTGAATTTATGAGAGTCTGGCAAATTTGCCACCCTTTTAAAAAGAATAGTCTATAAGAGAAGTTTAATTCTAAGGAATTTCCAACAGGGGCAAAAAAGTGGAGTGGAGGGGAGTTGTCACATAATTATAAGGAAACATAATTATCCCATATTTGAGTGTGCCTACATAGGAAAGACTGATCAATCATAAGCAGATGGGTTACATCTTAAAAAGAATGTAGGATACGACCCAGAACATTAAAGCATTACTATAATAGCCATAAACATTGAAAGAGATTCTCTAATCAGCCTACCTTAATATGGTGGTTTGGAAGAAATATCTCACGGAACAAAGAGAAAGACCATCAGAAAACAGTGTGGCTGGTGACGGAAGCACAGTGCCCTCACCAGAGGTGCTATGAAAATGATTAACGCTGTGTAAAGTACATCATTCAAAAACTAGGTGCCACTGAAGAACAGTTGCTATGGCAACTGAAGTAATATAGAAGGGAGAGGCGAGGCCAAGGAAGAAGGAATGACATAAATTGAAAACCTAGGAAGTGCCAGGTTTCACAATGAGTTTCACAGTTAATATCTCAATTTATCTTTACAGCTCTATTTTACCTTCCTGTGATTGTGCTACCGCTAAATATCCACAGGCTTCTTTTCTGTTCTGTAGGATGGGATCCTATTTCATCAGATTCTCTATTTTCTTGCTGAAAACAAGCAGGCACAGGAAAGAGATGTCACTTTGAAACAGAAGAGGTTAATAAAGTGACCACAAAAGGGTAGAGGAACATCATAAAATACTCGTGCAGTCCTATGGGCTTGGCCACAGCCGGGAGCCACTGTCATTCCTAGGCCTAAAGAGGCAAGGAAAGGAACAGTTACAAGAAGGTGGAGAGAGGCTCTGTGGGGAAAGATGCCTGAGAAGAACAGGGTCTTTCAGTAGAGATAGCCAAAACAGGTGGAAGGTAGCTGAGGGAATAGGAACCTGCACCTCCCTCTCCTCCAGCCTTCCAGACCTCCTCCCTGTGCCGTTCTTTATAGAGCAGAACTTCTACCTCCACAGGCTTTTCTGGGTTAAAATGTCCAAGTGTCTGCAGGGTTTTTATTACAGCCTGGACTTGCTGCAAAGCCTTTTCTTGATATGGAACCCATTCTACACTGACAATGTAAACCTGCTATATTTTGCTCCAAAATTCAAAAATGCCCTCCAAGCAATCTGCCTTTCTTTGTGGTAGGTGAGCAGATATCTCACTTTCAAAGCAATATTCTGATATTTCCCAAATCACTGGATTCTTAAGAATCTATACCAATGTGGCAAACCTCTGAAACTTCACAGGGTTTAGTTGCTATCCTCTTATGTACATGGGTCTTACTAGTCCTGATCCCCAGACTCATTAGTATAACAGCATCAGCATAATAAACAAGCTAGTGTGATATTCTGTGGTATATAAAGACCATAAAGGACTAAATTATGACACTGGGCAGGAGAGTTGACTTTGTCCTGAAGCAATGTGGTAAAGATATACTTTTGTATCTATGAAACTGCTTCTAACTTTCCTTGACTGATTTTTAATCGGCTAAGTCAACAGCTGTATTCTAGCTGCTGAAGACTGTAGTGATTTTTCCTCATCTGGAGCTGCAGGTTAAAACATAACTCAGTCTTTATCCAAGACCTATCAAACTTATGCACCAGCCAAACAAGCTATTTAGATGAAAACGTGGTATGAATCAACTTCCCCTATATTTAAAAGATTGTTTGTTGTGGAACTAATTTTTTCAGTTCACTCAGGCATGTGGTGTCATTTTTGGGTTGCTATATTTTTCAGGGGGTAAAGGAGAAGGGGTAAGAAGAGGAGAAGCTTTACTAAAACCAAGGAGAATGGCTTTATGGAGAGGGCCACCTGGCAGAAGTTATGACCTTCAGGAAAGATGAAACCAACTCCCAGCAACCCAGCAGGGAGGGTCTTAAGGGAATCCATAAATACCCTCAACTCATTCTTTTCTATCATCACAACATCTGCTTGTGCTTCTCATTGGCCAAACCAACCAGAAGCCAGTGGGTGTGGCAGCTATTGGTGCATACCATACAGATCAGTCTCCCAGATGGAGCACAAGCAAAATGAAGAAGGATGGAGGGTATGGTGGGTAAGGTGGGAGGTTTTTTAATAAAAATAGCCAAAATATAAGCCTTTCACAATTTTAGTAGATTACTACTAGTCTTTAGAGGGAAGCGATCAAAAGTGGTAAAATTATGAAGCTTATGGCATTTTACAAATTTATTTCGAACACGAGTCTTGGGCTACATTTACTGACTCCATTTTTACATGTAACTGGAAACTAAGTTGAACTTCTAGCCCCAGTTTTTAATTCCTGTATTTGGGATCAACTCTTCCACCCCTCTAACTCTTCGTTTAGAGCTGGTCATTTGAACCTCTTCATACAGAATGGGTACTTTTTACATCATGTGGGCCTGAACGTGCAAAAAGGAAAAGAATGAATTATAAAAAGGCTCTGATCTCCAAGGTCCTGTTGTCTCAATAAACTCTATTTCATCGAGCCTCTTTCCCATTACAAAACTGCTCATATCTGTAATTTTTCTCTCAAGTATTCACTAAGAATTGTTTCTGTTCTTTCTTTTGGTGGGATGAGAATATTTGGAAATGCTGATTGGAAGTACCATATGCCTATCTCTGCCCTTTCTTTAAAGGATCATGTTTGCTTAGTATTTTCTGTGTCACAGAATCAAATATTTACCCTCCCTGCAGCAGTAACGGCTGTTTTAAAATCATTTACTTTCTTCTACAATAGAGTACTTCTGACTAATTTTTTCATGTCCAAAGATGTGTGCTTTACATTTATGTGTTGGAGGATGCTGGTACCAACCAAGTGGCTATGTGATGAATGTGTTGCTTTTGGTCTCTTTGTTTAATCTCATGTTTCTGGGTGGGCCAGAGTTGAATTTTGAACTAATGAATTTTGAAATATCAAACTCATACATCTGGACTCTAACATGCAATTGTTTCACAATCACGAACAATCTGTAAATATTAAATTGGCTTGAGAGTCTAAGTATTTTAAGACACAATAAAGCAGTACCTCTTTAATTCCACATTTCAAATAGGGCCTCTCAACCAATCAAATGTTGTATGCCTCACATTGAATTTTGAAGAGTGCAGGGAAATTGCCATTCCAGAAAAACAGATAGTCCTAAGATAGGTAAGAATTCCCATTCTTTTCTGAACTGATAGACGATAAAGTTCAGCAACTAAATAAAAATTTAAAGGAAACATTTTAAAACTTAGATTTTTTATTTCCTCCTCAACTGGTTCAGGGAATTTGAGCTATAAAAAAAATAGAATAAAATCACCCGTGATAAACATCTGGTTGAGTTTTGCTAGTTATTTGTATTTTAAGCATTCCAGCTTTCACTATTTGAATGAATGGAATTGAAGTGGGATAATTGTTACTGTTCATAACTCTGAACTTTCAAAAGAGAACATAGCATTGTTTTTGAAACCTTAGTAATGTGGCAATTGTCTGTCATTCAATTAACTTGCTCATTTTTGGTGAACATTGCATACCCCAGCAGAAGTGGTGTGGTTTAAAGGGTGGATTTTCTAGCTATCAGAGTCTCTAACTCTCTACTCAACGATAACCAGGGTGAAAGTGTCTGTTAGAACATAGGTCTCTTGTCCAGCTAGAGACCCTTTAAAGAAAGGAATCTGGGGAAAGTCTGGCAGAATTGTAAATAAAACATATGGTTTAGTTACACCAGAGTGGGTGCCCACAGAAACGAAATGCTTGATAATAAGCATTCCACTTATTTCTAAGTGGAGAAGAATATTCTTGTTTGATTTTATTACATAAGAATTTTGTTTTAGCAAAATGTAGAACAGATGGAAAAATTCAATTGCCATTGGTAGCAGTTTTTGCCTGTTTCATGTGCAAAATAAATATGAAGATAATTAAGATAATTTCTAAATTACCACTAATTTACATGTTTTAGTGAAAATGGGCTGGTGTATTGTTCCTTAGATAATAGAGATTTAAAAAACGTTTCTTATGGCAAATTTTAATTGTATAAAACAGTAAAGAGAATAGTATAACGAAATCCCATTACCCACTATCAAATTTAAACAATCTGAATTACAGAAGTAGCTTTTTTCTATCATAATTTCACAGAACTTGAGAAACATTGGGCCTCAAAGAGATCAGCCTGGTAACAATAACAGTATTTTGCAGATGTGGCGGTTGAGGGCTAACAAAATTGAGGGAGCTGACCAAAGTCACTCAGTGGCAAAGCCAGAAGTAGAAACCCTGTCTTCCAGTTGACAGCTTAGCAGCATAAAATATGCAAACTTTATTTTTGATTTTCAGTTTTTTAAACTGGAAAGTGAAACTAATAATCATAATTTACAGTGTTGCTTTGAGTGGAAGCCATGTAAAGAGGCTAGGTCCTTTTCTGGAAAGTAATAGGTCATCCAAGACATAGATCCCTTTCTTTCCTTCTTCACTTATCTCTAGCATCTGTAACCACACATGGTAAAAACCACTCTGTTCAGCCTGGGAGGCCACACTGAAACAGAAACTTCAGCCCTGGATGAAAAGCCTCTATCAGAAACCACAGAGGTTAAGGGGAAGGTGGGAAAGCACAAATACCTAAGCTCAGAAAAGAAGGCGAAAATGTTAACAGTTGGCCTTCTGTCCAGAGAGGCAATCTGAAGTGGACAGTGTACCGCCAAATCCCCAAATCAGGCAGCTATTAATATATGAGCTAGACATCCCACAAGGTCACACTTAGGACTGGGGCACTGTTCTGGTTTGTCTTAGGGATCTGGCTCTCTGGATTATGAGTAGAGCAGAGCTGATGAGGTGAGTGACAAATACTGAAAGGGAATTCATATGTAAGCACATTAAGGAGAGAAAAGAGAGGCAGAGGCTAAGATCAAGATCAGAGATCAATTTTGCCCCGATGTTTGTTTCTTAAATGCCAACTAAAATAATTTTGGAATTTAATTTATTGCCTCTTTGTTTATGCATGAATTCTTTATGTAGATGTCAGGTAATAGTGTAACATCTTAGCAATTTGTGAACATGTGGAAACCAATGACTCTGTGTTCTTGGAATCTCTGCTGAGAATTTTATCTTGTAGCATGGACAAAAATCCCAATCAATGGGCACTGCCTGCAGCTGTTACATGCATGTAACAATCTACTTTTATTCAAGTGTACTGGAATCATTTGTCCACTGACTTCCTTTGAAGAGTGAAATGAAATAATAAGTTATAGTTAATGTTTCTGTTATTAAAAACTCTGCCTTTTAATGTATTAACTTTTTTTTCTTATTAAGGTGCTTATTAAGTAATAATCTCTTTGGCCTGGCTTACATGGTCAAATTGTCTGATATTATGAGCTTTGGTCACTTTCGAATTCCACAAATAAATACCATAACATTTTTGTACAATATCACTTAATAAATCAAAATAACTTAAAATCTAGCAAATTATTGTTACTGTTTTTTTCCTTCTTAACACGTGTGTTTTATCAAATCTCAAATCCTGTTGTAGATAAAGAATGCTGGTCGGGCATGGTGGCTCACGCCTGTAATCCCAGCACTTTGGGAAGCTGAGGTGGGCAGATCACCTGAAGTCAAGAGTTCGAGACCAGCCTGGCCAACATGGCGAAACCCCATCTCTACTAAAAAGTACAAAAACTAGCCAGGCGTGGTGGTGGGCGCCTGTAATCCCAGCTACTCAGGAAGCTGAGGCAGGAGAATAGCTTGAACCTGGGAGGAAGAGGTTGCAGTGAGCTGAAATGGCACCACTGCGCTCCAGCCTGGGCAACAAGAGTGAGACTCCATCTCAAAAAAAAAAAAAAAAAGTGCTGAATTTAGGCTTCTCTTTTGTCACTTGGCAGAGAACATCTTACTCTTAATGTAATTTGTTATTTAGAAATTCAAACTGGCATATAAGAAACATCTCACTCAAAATTGAGTCTTCTGCAGTTTAGAAATAATTTAAATGAAGCAACAATATTTTATAACAATCGAAGTACCTAAAGTAAGACTTGAACACTTACCAAAGAAAATAATTTTTTTTGTCTTTCTATAGTTCAGTAGTTCAAAAAATACATAAAGCAAGCAGCAATCATTAACATATACTTCTGGCATTGTTTTTGTGATTAGCCCACTTTAACAGTAACTTTAGGGAATGGCTAACTTTAGGGAATGGCTAACAGTAACTTTAGTGAATGGCTCACAAGGTGTCAAGTTTGATTGAGAAAGAGCAATGCATGGATGAGATGTGGATTCTAACAGGGTAGGTTGGTTGTATACACTGCTTGGTGAGATCTGATAGAGGAGTGGGGAAGCCATGGAGAAACGTAAGTGGGCGGAGGTAGGAAGTTAAGATCTAGAATAGGAAGTGCATGTATGGTACACAGATAGACTTCACTTACCTCACATCTTTGACTTTGGCTGATCTCATTAGGATCGTATTATTTTACAAAACAAGTTCCATGACTTCCTCTGTAACTCAATTTGCCATTCAACAATTCTTATAATCAAGACATTATTTTAATGCTTAATCAGAACTCATTCTTCTGTAAACTTAAATACTTTGCCATTTGCCCTAACCTTAGAGGAACTGATGAGGCACACATTGTCACACTTAAAAACTTGGCTTTGTGTTTGTTTGATCAAATAGGTCCATTTTTCTTATTTAAATTCATAGAAAGATTAAATTAAATAAATTTTTTTTTGGCTACTGAGTGTTTTCAGATCCTAGTAAGTATTGGTCTCCATTCTCATGCTACTTTAAGGACATACCCAAGACGGGGTAATTTATAAAGGAAAGAAGTTTAATTGACTCACAGTTCTGCTGGGCTTGGGAGGCCTCAGGAAACTTAGAATCATGGTGGAAGGGGAAGCAAACATGTCTTTCTTCACATGGTGTCAGGAAGAAGAATGAGCAAAAGGGGGAAAGCCCCTTATAAAACTATTAAATCTTGTGAGAACTAACTCATTATCATAAGAACAGGCTGGGATAAACTGCCCACATGATTCATATCTCCACCTGTTCCCTCCTATGACACATAGGGATTATGGGAACTAAAGCTCGACATTTGGGTGGGGGCACAGCCAAACCATATCAGGTGTTAAGGACAGAAGGCTAATTACATCACTATTTCTGTTTATTTTGCAGCTTTGTTTCCAAGACAGGATGTTATTCATTCAAGTATAGTACACCAAAAAGGAAGGATGGTTCCATCTGTGAAAATATGATAATATGAGCTTTTACTGGAGATAACTGTATGTGTTACTTATAAATACTATATATTCTAGGTTTTGCAAGCAGGTTGATTTTTCTCTGCCTTAACTTTTGCAGGTAACCCAGTAATCATTTGATGAGTTAAAGCATTTTCAAAAAGAATAGTTTTTAAAAAATCACAGTGTGTTCCACTCCTATATGTCATCCCTTATCTTTGTTATTTTTTTTTTTAAACAGGTCCCAAATACTTACCAGCCATTTCTGCATTCCCCAATTTAGCCCTGATGCATTTGACCTATTGAGAATTGGTACACTGAAATATATAATGGTAGACTGCACATTACGTTTAAATATCTTGATTATTTAAAAACTTAGCTTTGCAAATATGCTTAAGAAAACTACTATATTTTTACATTAATGCATTTCTAAATGTGTAATATTTCTACAGAACAACTAATAGACTTGTAAAGATATCATTATTATCTACATCTGTCTCTTTCTCTGTGTGTGTTTGTGCAAATATCTATAAACAAATATGTAATAAAACATGATAAAACATTAGTATTCTAAATATATTATTATATAGAAAAAGAAAGTATGCATTATACAAAATGTATCAAATGTTTGAAACGCATTTTAATCTACATGTGAATTCCGTAAACTCAAAGGTTAAAGGAACTTCACAGCTTAGTGGAGTCCATTCTGGTCTTTTTTTGCCTAATAAGTAAAGAGTATTGTTTCTATGGAAACTGCATTTAGCAAAAATAATAACTATTATTCCAAGTATTTAAATATCCATGATAAAGTCAGTAGAATAATTTACTCTTTAGTGATAGAAATGCTTAAACATTTAGAATATATTGTACATTCTGATCACCGTACATATTTTACAGTTTAAAACTACATTTCAAGAAGTTTCTTTTGGGCAACCCCCTTTGGGTCCCCTCCCTTTGTATGGGAGCTCTGTTTTCACTCTATTCAATCTTGCAACTGCACTCTTCTCGTCCGTGTTTGTTACGGCTTGAGCTGAGTTTTCTCCCGCCATCCATCACTGCTGCTGGCTGCCGTAGCAGACCGGCCGCTGACTTCCATCCCTCCAGATCCAGCAGGGTGTCCGCTGTGCTCCTGATCCAGCGAGGCGCCCATTGCTGCTCCTGATCAGGCTAGAGGCTTGCCATTGTGCCTGCATGGTTAAGTGCTCAGGTTCGTCCTAATTGAGCCGAACACTAGTCACTGGGTTCCACGGTTCTCTTCCATGACCCACGGCTTCTAATAGAGCTATAACACTCACCGCATGGCCCCAGATTCCATTCCTTGGAATCTGTGAGGCCAAGAACCCCAGGTTAGAGAATGCGAGGCTTGCCACCATCTTGGAAAGGGCCCACCACCATCTTGGAAGCAGCCTGCCACCATCTTGGGAGCTCTGGGAGCAAGGACCGCCCGGTAACATTTTGGCAACCATGAAGGGACCTCCAAAGTGGTGAGTAATATTGGACCGCTTTTGCTTGCTATTCTGTCTTATCCTTCCTTAGAATTGGAGGAAAATACCAGGCACCTGTCGGCCAGTTAAAAACAATTAGCATGGCCGCAGGACTTAAGACTCAGGTGTGAGGCTATCTGGGGAAGGGCTTTCTCACAACCCCCAGTCCTTCTGGGTTGGGGATGGATGTCTACCTCGAGCCAGCTTCCACTTTCAGTTTTCTTGGGGAAGCCGAGGGCCGACTAGAGGCAGAAAGCTGTTGTCCCGAACTCCCGGCAGTAGCCGGTTGAGATCATGGTGCAGCCAGAAGTCTCTACTCAACAGTCGCCCATGCGTGCGCCCCTACCTTTCCTTCTGACCCATACCTCCTGGGTCCTGACCATGACTTTCTTGAAAGTGTAGCCCCAAAATTCTCCTTACCTCTGAATCTACTTCCTCTGATCCCTGCCTCCTAGGTACTAATGGTTCAGACTTTTATTTCCTTTAGCAAGTTATATCTCCAAAGGGATCTAAGGAAGCTCTACGCTGCATCCTTAGGCATCTAGGCTATAAACCCAGGGAGTCTTATCCCTGGTATCCCTCCCGACTTAGGTATACAGCTCTCAACATGGGCAGTTATGTGGGACCCATTCCTCACCACCCTTGCCAGGGCCCCGAGTTTGTAATGGCTAAGAGGAGGAGAGAGAGAGATGGAGGAGAGAGAGAGAGACAGAGGAGAGACAGAGAGAGACAGAGAAGACAGAGAGAGACAAAGGGGAGAGAGAGAGAGACGGAGGAGAGAGTGAGAGGGAGACGAAGGGGAGAGAGAGAGAGACGGAGTCAAAGAAAAAAGAGAAAGAAATAGTAAAAAAACAAAAACAAAAACAAAAACCAGTGTGCCCTATTCCTTTAAAAGCCAGGGTAAATTTAAAACCTATAATTGATAATTGAAGGTATTCTCCGTGACCCTATAACACTCCAATACCACTTTGTTGTCAGTGTAAATAAGGGCGCAGCCCGAAAGCACTGAGGCCACTGACAACCAGTAGCCTTCCTATCAAAAATCCTTAACCCAGGAACCTGCGGGTGGCCCAAATGCATTCAATCTGCAGCGGCACCTGCTTTGCTAACAGAAGAAAGTAGAAAATTAGGCTTTATAGGAAGCCTCATTGTGAACACACCTCACCGGTTCAGAACTATCCTAAGTCAAAAAAGCAAAAAGGTAGCTTACTCAAAAATCTTAAAGTATGGGGCTATTCTGTTAAAAAAAAAAGGTAATTTAACAACAACCACTGATAATTCCCTTAACCCAGCAGATTTCCTAACAGGGGATTTAAATCTTAATTACCATACAAAGGTCCAACCAGACCTAGGAGGAATTCCCTTCAGGGCAGGAAGACAGATGGTTCCTCCCAGGTGATTGAGGAAAAAACCACAATGGTTTTCAATTCAATAATTGATACGGAGACTCCTGTGGAAGCAGAGTTAGAAAAATCGCCTAATAATTGGTCTTCTCAAACATGCGAGCTGTTTGCACTCAGCCAAGCCTTCCAGAATCAAAAGACTATCTCAACCCTGACTCAAAAGGTTACCTACACCCTCTCTGAAGTGAATTTGCATAATAACTGCTTTTATGGGAATGCATCTTGTTGGGGCAGCTGGGTTGTTATGAAATACTCAGGAACCCAGCCCAACTCTAGGACTCACCCCGAGCACAAAGGCAATGTTGGGCACACTGGTAAAGGACCACTAGAATCCAGCAGCCTGGACCCCTTTCTTTTGTGGTGAAGAAAGGTGGGAAAAGAGGTGCAGGACTGCTACATTGGTGAGCATAACTAATCCGATAAGAAGAGGTCCATGGGTGGTTACACACCCTGGAAAGGAACTCACCTCTGAGCGCAAAGGCAATGTTGGGCACTCTGGTAAATGACCACTAGAATCCAGCAGCCCAGGCCCATTTCTTTGTGGTCAAGAAAGGCAGGAAAAGGGGTGCAGGACTGCTACATCGGTGAGCATAACTAATCTGATAAGCAGAGGTCCATGGGTGGTTGCGCATTTTGGAAAAGAATAAGCATTAGGCCCTTAGAGGATGCTCTAGGACTAATGCTCATTGGAAGATGACTAGGGGTGCGGGCATCCCTATATTCTTTTTTCAGATGGGAAATGTTCCCCCCCCCCAGGCAAAAAATGCCCCTAAGATGTATTCTGGAGAATTGGGACCAATTTGACCCTCAGACCCTAAGAAAGAAACAACTTATATTCTTCTGCAGTACTGCAGGAGAGAGAAACCTGGCCTCTTGAGGGAAGTATAAATTATAACACCATTTTACAGCTAGACCTCTTTTGTAGAAAAGAAAGCAAATGGAGTGAAGTGCTGTTATGCCCAGACCGTTAGTTCCCCAAAGAAGACCACCAGAGTCCAGAGTCAAAGCCAAGCGGCAAGGATCTTTACTACAAGTTCGAACCTGGTCCCTCCATTCCACAGCATACAAGAGGGCCTTGAACAATGCGAGTGTTTGCTTTTTATAGCCTGAAAGTTACAGGGGAACAAAGGAATTCTTTTGGTTCCCGCTCTTTCAGTAAAACTTTGAACGGCTGTCCTCTTATCGGAGACTTTCCTGGTGGTGTTTGTACTGGGCTCAGGAAGTTTGAGAGTTATATGGCGATATGTGGTGGGATGGGAGGATGGGATGTGTTTGTACTGGGCTTGTTTGTTTTGAGCCCGGGGCTGAGGAATGTGCCCGGCTCCTTTCAGTGCCATATGTACAAACTTTCTTTTCATTAACAGACAACTCGCAATTATGTAAAAAGTGCGATTTATGCCCTACAGGAAGCCCTCAGAGTCTACCTCCCTACCCCAGCGTCCCCCTGACTCCTTCTCCAACTAATAAGGACCCCCCTTCAACCCAAACAGTCCAAAAGGAGATAAACAAAGGGGTAAACAATGAACCAAAGAGTGCCAGTATTCTGCGATTATGCCCCCTCCAAGCAATGGGAGGAGGAGAATTTGGCCCAGCCAGAGTGTATGTACCTTTTTCTCTCTCAGACTTAAAGCAAATTAAAATAGACCTAGGTAAATTCTCAGATAACCCTGATGGCTATGTTGATGTTTTACAAGGATTAGGACAATCCTTTGATCTGACATGGAGAGATATAATGTTACTGCTAAATCAGACACTAACCCTGAATGAGAGAAGTGCCGCCATAACTGCAGCCCGAGAGTTTGGCGATCTCTGGTATCTCAGTCAGGTCAATGATAGGATGACAAGAGAGGAAAGAGAATGATTCCCCACAGGCTGGCAGGCAGTTCCAAGTGTAGACCCTCATTGGGACACAGAATCAGAACATGGAGATTAGTGCCGCAGACATTTGCTAACTTGTGTGCTAGAAGGACTAAGGAAAACTAGGAAGAAGGCTGTGAATTATTCAGTGATGTCCACTATAACACAGGGAAAGGAAGAAAATCCTGCTGCCTTTCTAGAGAGACTAAGGGAGGCATTGAGGAAGCATACTTCCCTGTCACCTGACTCTATTGAAGGCCAACTAATCTTAAAAGATAAGTTTATCACTCAGTCAGCTGCAGACATTAGAGAAAAACTTCAAAAGTCTGCCTTAGGCCTGGAGCAAAACTTAGAAACCCTACTGAACTTGGCAACCTCAGTTTTTTATAATAGAGATCAGGAGGAGCAGGTGGAATGGGACAAACGGAATTAAAAAAAAGGCCACTGCTTTAGTCATGGCCCTCAGGCAAGTGGACTTTGGAGGCTCTGGAAAACGGAAAAGCTGGGCAAATCGAATGCCTAATAGGGCTTGCTTCCAGTGCAGTCTACAAGGACACTTTAAAAAAGATTGTCCAGGTAGAAATAAACCGCCCCCTCATCCATGCCCCTTATGTCAAGGGAATCACTGGAAGGCCCACTGCCCCAGGGGACGAAGGTCCTCTGAGTCAGAAGCCACTAACCAGATGATCCAGCAGCAGGACTGAGGGTGCCCGGGGCAAGCGCCAGCCCATGCCATCACCCTCACAGAGCCCCGGGTATGCTTGACCATTGAGGACCAGGAGGTTAACTGTCTCTGGGACACTGGTGTAGCCTTCTCAGTCTTACTTTTCTGTCCCAGATAACTGTCCTCCAGATCTGTCACTATCCGAGGGGTCCTAGGACAGCCAGTCACTAGATACTTCTCCCAGCCACTAAGTTGTGACTGGGGAGCTTTACTCTTTTCACATGCTTTTCTAATTATGCTTGAAAGCCCCACTCCCTTGTTAGGGAGAGACATTCTAGCAAAAGCAGGGGCCATTAGACACCTGAACATAGGAGAAGGAACACTCGTTTGTTGTCCCCTGCTTGAGGAAGGAATTAATCCTGAAGTCTGGGCAACAGAAGGACAATATGGACCAGCAAAGAATGCCCATCCTGTTCAAGTTAAACTAAAGGATTCCGCCTCCTTTCCCTACCAAAGGCAGTACCCCCTTAGACCCGAGGCCCAACAAGGACTCCAAAAGATTGTTAAGGACCTAAAAGCTCAAGGCCTAGTAAAACCATGCAATAGCCCCTGCAATACTCCAATTTTAGGAATACAGAAACCCAACAGACAGTGGAGGTTAGTGAAAGATCTCAGGATTATCAAAGAGGCTGTTTTCCCTCTATACCCAGCTGTACCTAACCCTTACACTGTGCTTTCTCAAATACCAGAGGAAGCAGAGTGGTTTACAGTCCTGGACCTTAAGGATGCCTTTTTCTGCTTCCCTGTACATCCTGACTCTCAATTCTTGTTTGCCTTTGAAGATCCTTTGAACCCAACGTCTCAACTTACCTGGACTGTTTTACCCAAGGGTTCAGGGATAGCCCCCATCTATATGGCCAGGCATTAGCCCAAGACTTGAACCAATTCTCATACCTGGACACTCTTGTCCTTTGGTACGTGGATAATTTACTTTTATCCACCAGTTCAGAAACCTTGTGCCATCAAGCCATCCAAGCACTCTTAAATTTCCTCGCTACCTGTGGCTGCGAGATTTCCAAACCAAAGGCTCAGCTCTGCTCACAGCAGGTTAAACACTTAGGGCTAAAATTATCCAAAGGCACCAGGGCCCTCAGTGAGGAATGTATCAAGCCTATACTGGCTTATCCTCATCCCAAAACCCTAAAGCAACTAAGAGGGTTCCTTGGCATAACAGGTTTCTGCCGAATATGGATTCCCACGTACGGCAAAATAGCCAGGTCATTATATACACTAATTAAGGAAACTCAGAAAGCCAATACCTATTTAGTAAGATGGACATCTGAAGCAGGAGCGGCTTTCCAGCCCTTAAAGAGGGCCCTAACCCAAGCCCCAGTGTTAAGCTTGCCAACAGGGCAAGACTTTTCTTTATATGTCACAGAAAAAACAGGAATAGCTCTAGGAGTCCTTACACAAGTCTGAGGGACAAGCTTGCAACCTGTGGCATACCTGAGTAAGCAAATTGATGTAGTGGCAAAGGGTTGGCCTCATTGTTTATGGGTAGTGGTGGCAGTAGCAGTCTTAGTATCTGAAGCAGTTAAAATAATACAGGGAAGAGATCTTACTGTGTGGACATCTCATGATGTGAATGGCATACTCACTGCTAAAGGAGACTTGTGGCTGTCAGACAATGGTTTACTTAAATATCAGGCTCTATTACTTGAAGGGCCAGTGCTGTGACTGCGCACTTGCGCAACTCTTAACCCAGCCACATTTCTTCCAGACAATGATGAAAAGATAGAACATAACTGTCAACAAGTAATTGCTCAAACATACTCTGCTCAAGGGAAGTTCCCTTGACTGATCCCAACCTCAACTTGTATAGTGATGGAAGTTCCTTTGTAGAAAACGGACTTTGAAAAGTGGAGTATGCGGTGGTCAGTGATAATGGAATACTTGAAAGTAATCCCCTCACTTCAGGAACTAGTGCTTAGCTGGCAGAACTAATAGCCCTCACTTGGGCACTAGAATTAGAAGAAGGAAAAAGGGTGTATATATATATATATATATATACACACACACTCTAAGTATGCTTACCTAGTCCTCCATGCCCACACAGCAATATGGAGAGAAAGGGAATTCCTAACTTCTGAGGGAACACCTATCAAACATCAGGAAGCCTTTAGGAAATTGTTATTGGCTATACAGAAACTTAAGGAGGTGGCAGTCATATACTGCCAGGGTCATCAGAAAGGAAAGAGAAATAGAAGGGAGCAGCCAAGTGGATACTGAAGCCAGGAGAACCGCAAGGCAGGACCCTCCATTAGAAATTCTCATAGAAGGACCTCTAGTATGGGGTAATCCTCTCCGGGAAACCAAGCCCCAGTACTCAGCAGGAGAAATAGAATAGGGAACCTCATGAGGACATACTTTCCTACCCTCAGGATGGCTAGCTACCGAAGAAAGAAAAATACTTTTGCTGCAGCTAACCAATAGAAATTACTTAAAACCCTTCACCAAACCTTCGACTTAGCCATTGATAGCACCCATCAGATGGCCAAATTATTATTTACTGGACCAGGCCTTTTCAAAACTGTCAAGCAGATAGTCAGAGCTTGTAAAGTGTGCCAAAGGAATAATCCCCTGCACTGCAGGCCATACATTTCAATCCCTGTATCTTTAATCTCCTTGTTAAGTTTGTCTCTTCCAGAATCAAAGCTGTAAAACTACAAATCGTTCTTCAAATGGAGCCCCAGATGCAGTTCATGACTAAGATCTACCATGAACCCCTGGACCGGCCTGCTAGCCCATGCTCCGATGTTAATGACATCGAAGGCACCCCTCCCGAGGAAATCTCAACTGCACAACCCCTATTATGCCCCAATTCAGCAAGAAGCAGTTAGAGCGGTCATTGGCCAACCTCCCCAACAGCACTTGGGTTTTCCTGTTGAGAGGGGGGACTGAGAGACAGGACTGGCTGGATTTCCTAGGCCGACTAAGAATCCCTAAGCCTAGCTGGGAAGGTGACCGCTTCCACCTTTAAACATGGGGCTTGCAACTTAGCTCACACCCAACCAATCAGATAGTAAAGAGAGCTCACTAAAATGCTAATTAGGCAAAAACAGGAGGTAAAGAAATAGCCAGTCATCTATCGCCTGAGAGCACAGTGGGAGGGACGATGATTGGGATATAAACCCAGGCATTTGAGCCAGCAACAGCAACCCCCTTTCGGTCCCCTCATATTGTATGGGAGCTCTGTTTTCACTCTATTAAATCTTGCAACTGCAAAAAAAAAAAAAAGTTTCTTTTGTTATTAAAATGAATGGTAAACCCAGTGCTCCTCCAAAGATCAATATATTAGTTTTTTAAAAAAATATTTGAACAACTGTGTAAAACATTTGGTAGTGCCTTTTGGAATAAAAGAGTACCATTCATCAAAATTGGCTGTGTGGTAACGCCATGAAAGAAACAAAACTATATTACCACAAAAATAGGGGTAATAATGGATAAAACAGTTTATTGTTAGAATAATTTCTACATGTAATTTTTAACGGATTAGGTATTACATAGTTGTTTTTTATGTAATTAAATATTCTAAAATTTGGTTTTTCATTTAGTCAGACATTATCTATCTGGCCAGTGAACCACTAAATTAATATGACCCATTACATTCATGATATACCACAGGAAATATTGACTCAATTTTAGCATCTTCTATGGCATTTAATGGAAAATACTGTAACTGTCTCCTTCAAAGTCAGTGCAATGCATCTTGGCAGCCCTGCCCAGAGCTTTTTATAGATCAGGTTGCTCTCTTACACAGTAGAACGATTATATTCTCATGTATATTTGGATTCCCCATGGCTGTGCACCACCCTTGTAGAGAGAGGCTCTGGAGGGCGGCAGTGGCAATATTTTCTTCGGAAGGTAATGCTTGATCTCCAAGCCACCTCTAGATATTACAGAGTCAAGAGGGTGTGGTTGGCTGGCTGACAAACAAGAAGAGGCTCATTAACCAAAAGTGGAAGGAGATTTTCTTGCTTGCGTTTTCCACCAGCTTTGACTTTTAAGAACACACTTTCGTATTACCTTGGTTCAAAGCCTTTAAGATATATAAACAATAAATATATCTGGCATCCCTATTACCTCCTTATCCACTTTCTACTTTTTTATTCCTTTTTCTCATTTATTAATAATGGGTTGGGTTGGAAGAAGGGGCTGTACCAAATTATGTGTAGTATTATCCCACTCAAAATTGACATGGAGTGGGATCAGTAGAGCTTATGAGTTAAAAGGCTTCAAGCAAACCTCTACATTGAGGCAAGAGACTCAGTGTGAAAGCCTAAAATTTGCATAGGGCAACAATCCTTTGACCTAAAATGTATCATCTATTTTTGCTGAAATAATTCTTAATGAACCACATGAGTTAGCAAGGTGCTCTACCAAAACAAAAATAAACACATCAAAAAGGATTTTTTAACCACTTTCTTTCAAGACTTACACTGTAAAATATTTAAGGGAAATTTAAAGGTTCACTTGATTTCTGGGTTGCAAGTTTTATTTTCTAGGTCTGTGCCCACTGATAATTTAAAGTGGGATAGTTAGGTCCTGTCTGTTGCTATTTGCACTTCTACTGTTAAAATAGATATGACATAAAAACATATTTCTGGTACTTTAATTTATTCAAAGAAAGTAAATTATAAACACTTTATTAAAAAGATATGTTTGTATTAGAAGATATTGAAAAACCTTGGCATTCTTCATAGAACTAAAGAAAACTATTTTAAAATTCATTTGGAACCAAAAAAGAGCCTGAATAGCCAAGGCAATCCTAAGCAAAAAGAACAAAGCTGGAAGAATCACACAACCTAACTTCAAACTATGCTACAGGGCTACAGTAACCAAAACAGCATGGTATTGGTACAAACACAGACACATGGACCAATAGAACAGAATAGAGAACCCAGAAATAAGACTAAACACCTACAACTATCTGATCTTTGACAAAGGTGACAAAAGCAAGCAATGGGGAAAGTATTCCCTGTTCAATAAATGGTGCTGGGATAATTGGCTATCCATATGCAGAAGATTGAAACTGGACCCCTTCCCTACATCATATACAAAAACTAACTCAATATGTATTAAAGACTTAAATGTAAAACCCCAAACTGTAAAAACTCTGGAAGACAACTCTGGCAATACCATTCAGGACATAGGTATGGGCAAAGATTCCCTAATGATGACACCAAAAGCAATTGCAACAAAAGCAAAAATTGATGAAGGGGATCTAAGTAAACTACGCAGCTTTTGCACAGCAAAAGAAACAGACAACCTACAAAATGGGAGAAAATATTTGCAAACTATGCATGTGACAAAAGTCTAATATGCAGAATCTCAAAGGAACAAATTTACAAGAAAAATACAAATAGCCCTGTAAAAAGATGGGCAAAAAACATAAATAGACACTTTTCAAAAGACATGATTGAGGCCAACAATTATATAAAAAACAAAGCTCAATATCACTGTTCATTAGAGAAATAAAAATCAAAACCACAATGAGATACCATCTCACAGCAGTTAGAAAGGATGTTACTAAAAAGTCAAAAAATAACAGATGCTGGCCATCTTGTGGAGAAAAAGGAACACTTATACATTAGTGGGAATATAAATTAGTTCAACTATTGTGAAAGACAGGTAGCAATTTCTCAAAGACCAGAAAAATGAAATACTGTTTGACCCAGCAAATTCTATTACTGAATATATACCTAAAGGTATACAAAGCATTATATTATAAAGACATATTCACACATATGTTCATTGCAGCACTATTCACAATAGGAAAGACATGGAATCAACCTAAGTGTCCATTAATGATAGACTGGATAAAGAAAATGTTACATATACACTATGGAATACTATGCAGCCATAAAAAAGAATGAGATCATGTCTTTTGTGGGGACATGGATGAAGATGGAGGCCATCATCCTTAGCAAACTAACACAGGAACAGAAAAGCAAATACTGCATATTTTCCCTTATAAGTGGAAGCTAAATGATGAGATCACATGGACACGTAGAGGGGAATAACATACACTGGGGCCTTTTGGAAGGTGGAGGATGGGAGGAGGGAGAGGATCAGGAAAAATAACTAATGGATACTAGGCTTAATACCTGTGTGATGAAATAATCTGTATAAAAACCCCCCACGACACAAGTTTACCATGTAACGAATCTGCACTTGTACCTCTGAACTTAAGTTTAAAAAAAGAGAAAAAAATACACAAGATTGCAGTAATTGTCCAGGGTGCCTCAATCCAGGGGCAAAAACCATTATTTTTTCTTGGCTGAGGTTATGCTTTATGTGTCCTTCTGCATCCTGCTTTTTCTAGTTAACCTTATATTGTAAGAATTTTTCTTATGCCATAATTTTCAAGTGTACTTAAAAGCTGAATAGTATTTCAATATATGTATGTTACCTTAACTCATTGAACCAATAATATATTATTGAATATTTAGATTGCTTCTGATTTGCTGGGGGTGGGGACTTACTACTATAAAGAATACATTAGAATGTAAAAACATACATGAGGCTGGATCTGTACTTTTGATCTCTTTTTGAACTTAGGACATAGACCAGGGACTCAATGTCTACTTGTTAAATTGAAGAAGAATGAACACAAACTTGATTATTTCTAGATCTTGGTGGAATAGGATTTCTTCCTGTCACAATAAAATGAAAGAAGATAACATGAATTCATAGCAGCATTGGCGACTTGAAGGTGGTATTACTAATAGATCACAATAATGCAGAATTTCTGTATAACAAAAGGTTGATGGTAACCAATTGATGTTAAGACCCAACAAGGCTGAGAATACTTTTATCTATGTTCATCAGGTATACTGGGCTGTAGTTTTGTTTTTGTTTTTGTTTTTTTTGTCATGTACTTGTCTAGTTTTGGTGTCAGTATAGTGCTGCCTTCATAGAATGAATTAGAGTTCTCTCATTTTCACATTTTTGGAATAGTTTGAAGTGAATTGTTATTAGTTCTTTGTAAGTTTGGTAGAATTTGGCAGTGAAGCCATTCGGTCATGGGCTTTCCTTTGTTGGGAGACTTTTTGTTACTTATTCATCAATCTTATTACTCATTATTGGTCTGTTTGGGTTTATATTTTTTCCTGACTGAGTCTTGGTAGGTTGTATGTGTCCAGGAATTTATCCATTTCCTCTAGGTTTTCCAGTTTGTTAGTATATAGTTGTTCATAATAGTCTCTGGTGGCCTTATACATTTCTGTGGTATCTGTCATTATGTCTCTTTTTTGTTTCGATTTTGTTTATTTGGATCTTCTCTCTTTTTTTCTTGGTTTATCTAGCTAGCTGTTTATTAATTTTATTTATCTTTTCAAAAAACTTTATATTTGTTGATGCTTTGTATTTTTTAGTCTCTATTTCATTTAGTTCTGTTCTGATTTTTATTATTTCTCTTCTACTTAATTTTGGGCTTAGCTTGTTCTTGCTTTTCTATTTCCTTTAGATGCATCATTAGATTTTTTATTTAAAATCTGTGTACTTCTTTTGATGTAGGCATTTATTGCTATAATCCTCTTTCTTCACACTGCTTTTTCTGTATCCCATAGGTTTTGGTATTTTGTGTTTCCATTTTCATTTGTTTCAAGAACTTTTTTGATTGGCTTTTGAATTTCTTCCTTGATCCAGTGGTTGCTCAGGAGCATGTTGTTTAATTTCCATGCATTGATACAGCTTCTAAAGTTCATCTTTTTATTGATTTCTAGTTTTATTCCATTGTGGTCTGAGAAGATACTTGGTATGACTTTGATTTTTAAACATTTGTTGAGACTTGTTTTGTGCCCTAACATATGGTTTATTCTGGAGAATGTTCCATGTGCTGATAAGAACATGTATTCTGCAGCTGTTGGATAAAATGTTCTGTAGAGATGTCTGTTAGGTCCATATGGTCTAAAGTGAAGTTTCAATCCAATGTTTCTTTGTTGGTTTTCTGATTAGATGATCTGTCCAATGCTGAGAGTGGAGTGTCGAAGTCTCTAATTACAGGCAGCAGCAAAACAAGGGAGATTTTCCAGCTGACTTTTGGGACAATCCCAAGGTTAGAGACCATAAAACTGGAAAAAAGTAACTACATAGGATGAAAGAGGCAAGTCAGTTTACTCTTCTAAGGATGTCTGATGCCTGCATTGGCACAAAGCTAAGAATAGCATATCGAAAGGAGACTCTGGCAGGAGGGATTCTGCAGCACGTGTGGCACTAGAAAAATAGAAGTGCTCTAATGGAGTGGTTCTCATATTTGGCCACACATTGGAATAAACCGTGGAATTTGAAAAAAATAAACTCCACATCCCACCTCTCAAAATTCTGATTTAATAATTTGAGGACGGCCTGAGCATTGAAACTTTTTTTTTTTTAACGGAGTCTTGCTCTGTCACCAGGCTGGAGTGCAGTGGTGCGGTCTTGGCTTACTGCAACCTCCACCTCCCAGGTTCAAGTGATTCTCCTGCCTCAGCCTCCCAAGTAGCTGGGACTATAGGTGCGTGCCACTACACCCAGCTAATTTTTTTTGTATTTTTAGTAGAGACAGGGTTTCGCCACATCAGCCAGGATAGTCTTGATCTCCTGACCTTGTGATCCACCCGCCTTAGCCTCCCTAAGTGCTGAGATTACAGGTATGAGCCACCATGCCCAGGTAATCTTTTCGTATTTTTAGTAGAGACTGGATTTCACTATGTTAGCCAGGATGGTCTCTATCTCTTGACCTTGGGATCTACCATGAAACTTTTAAGTTTGAGGATTACTGCTCTAAATAACTACTTTTGGTTTAACAAGAGGCCACCCTCAGAAACAACATGTCCACTTGGACTTCTCAAGTGCAATCACTGGAGGACTTCTATAATTAGATCTGTATTCATTTCCAGTCTAATACAACTGGGGTTATGAATTTAATAAATACGTCTTAGCCACAAAAAGCATTCGAGTGTAGACCTTACTTATTTAATTGTTTTACAAAAACAAACAGAAAACTAAGAATTGTTAATGCTGACAGAGAGCATATTTCAATGAACAGAGTTAATAAAGGAAACAGAATATATTAAAATAAGTCAAATTAACATCAGTAGAGAAGCATAACAGAATATCACATTCATAAAACAAGAAAAGAAACCAAAACTTGCTTTGAGGAAAGAATACTAAAATTTAAAATGTGATTGCTTCAATTAAAAATAAATCATCATTAGATAGATTTAGTACTAGGAGAATAAGCACAGGGAAAGACTGAATTAGTAACTCAGAAAAGCAAGCCTGGGCAAGTTACTAGTCTGTGCCACATGATAAAAAAGTGCAAAGTCTGGGAAAAGTATTCAGAAATGTGACGAATCGATCCAGAAGTTCCAGTGTTCATCTGGGAAAGGTTCCAAAGGGTCCACCTGGTGTCAGGTAGGGTTAATAACAAGGCCCACAACCAAAGAGAGCTTGGTGAAGTTTCAGAATTCAAAACGAAGAGAGAATACAAAAAGTAGTGAAAGAAGTATAGGTAACTTACAAAGAAATGGAAGCCAGATTAATATAAAGTGGGCTCAAAGTTTGAAATAAGAATTATTTTAAATGTGAAGTTTTTAATTTTGCCAAAAGATTCAAATATGATTTCAAAATAAAGATATTTTCATGTGAAGGACACATTTTGAACAGAAAGCAGAAATTTTCTATATTGGAAAATACAGCATATTACAAGAAAATATAAAAGATTTATCTTTATGCCTTTATCATAATTTTAAGCTTTATATACTATAAGAAATTCAGGAATTGGGCAAATCCACAATTGCATCAGGAGCTCTGAGCATATTCCCCTGGGCTGTGGTGTCCTTCCCATGCTTATATCTGCTTTCTGAATTTTAAAATTTATTTAATACAGCTTATCTATTTATTCCCCTACTCACCTTCAATTATCTTTACTGTTACTGATTGTTTCTAATTTGAAAATTATTTTTCTGCCATATAATATATTTTCAAGAGGGATTAAATCTGTTATCTTGACCCAAAACTCAGAATCTTTAGACTCTTTAATCAAAATACCTGCATTTAACTCAAGTTGATCTGTGATTACTATCTGTCCAGGGTCCATATTCTCACTGCTCCTTGTATTTTTAAGCCACTGAACTGTCTGATTTCCATTTTTTGCTCTCAGAAGATGGTTATTATCTTTCTGCATAGTACAGCTCTCAGCACTCATTGCGTTGATTTTTATCTTGGTAAATATTTTTTAATAGATAATAGTGCCCTTTGCTTACTCATAATGGAATTTCATAATATAAAAAGTAGATCCCATAGGTTATTGCCAGACATCTTTCTATAAAACTGAGCATGCATTAATGCTATTGGCATTTTTTAGTGTAGAGGATATTGAATATCACAGTGAATGGGTAATGCTAGCTGTCACAAATATTTCTCAGCACTGAACTTTCTTTCACTTAAATGACCTAAGGAAATTCTAAGTTATATAATAAATTCTTTCATCTCCATTTTTATGTGAGGAGGAAGAATATTGGATTTTGCAAATAAATAAAATGAAAGATCAAAAATTATTTGGTTTTTATTTCATTCCATCAAAAATAAAGCCTTATACAAGCACTGATTCACTAGGTTATTACAGAAATTTTTAATAAGATGTATATTATAAGAGCTTCCTCATCAGTAGTAGGTATTGTCTCAGAAAATCTTTAAGTTGTTCAAGTCTGTCTACGCGTATTAGCTATTATACAAATATAGAATGTTTATTGCAATTATGTGAGGTGATTTACCTAAAGCTTCACAACAACCTTGTAATGATGGTACAATGATTATCCTTATCTTTCAGATGAGGAAACTGAAGATTAGAGAGATTAGGTAACAGAGATAGAATTTTAAACCCAGGGCTAGTTGTCTTTGTTGCCAGTGTGTTCTTCTGCCTCTTTTCAACTGAGTGTATTGCCTGTTTTACATGTCTAATTAGAAACCCCTCTCAGTGGGATCACTGTTGAAGAGCTTCTCATCCATAAAGAACTTTCTAAGAATTTTCGTAGAAGCCCTATGTAAATTTCAGTTCATATACAACTATGTTCATGAACTACCACCAAAGTTCAAATCGCATTTTGAAATCCCCTCTCTTTATTGCCTTACAACATAAAAGCAATTGCCAGTCACTCAGTATCTGTCTTCTATATAAGGCCATACATTTTGTGAAAGCAGGCACCATTTTGGTCTAACTGGATCTCTTATGTCTAAGAAACTGCTTTGCCTAGAGGAGTTACTTGATAAACATTTGTTAATGCAATAATTTGTTTTTACATCATTTTCTTCTTGTCTCTTCTTTTCAATTCCTATTTACACCAAAACAGGTAGTATCTTCTGTACTTTTCACCTGGGCTGTTAGGCTGGCCTTTTGGACTTAAGACTCCTCTCATTTCTTCAACCTGCCAAGCACATTGCTGCCCTAGAGTTTATGCACTCGCTGTTCCCTTAGTGGAAACATCTTTGTCTCAGAGAGCCACATGGTCACTCTTTCACCTCCCTTGGGTCTCTGTTCAAATGTTCTCCTATTGGTGAGAATACCTATTTAAAATGGCAGCCCCTCCTTTCCCTACCTGATCATTGAAATTTCACTCTTCCATTTAAGGTCCAGCTTAATTGCTGCAGGGAGAGCTCAGGATGAACCACTGGGATTGTGGTGCATGTGATCACAGAGGTCAGGGACCAAATCATGAAAGGCCCAGTAGAAAATCTGGAGAATTCTTTTACTATGAATGAGACAAGAAGCCACTGGAAGAGAGAAGTGACCAGGAAAACCAGTTAGAAGAATATTTAATATTCCCTATGAGAGAGAGAGAGAGAGAGAGAAAAAGAGAGAGAGAAAGAGAGAGAAAGGTGTCTTGAAAGTGAGTATTAATAATGGAGAATATGAATAAAATTGGCCAGTGAAATAAAAGAAGGATGTGAAAGAGAGGAGTCAAGGATGACCTTAAGGATTAAGGCCTGAGAAATTGGAACAGTGGAATTTTCATTTACTAATTTGAGTAAAACTTTGGAGGAATAGTTTTGTTTGTTTGTTTGTTTGTTTTTGTTTGTTTTTGGAGACGAGAGTCTCACACTGTCGCCCGGGCTGGAGTGGGGCAGTGGCACAATCTCAGCTCACTGCAACCTCCGCCTCCCTGGTTCAAGCGATTCTTCTGCTTCAGCCTCCCAAGTAGCTGGGATTACAGGTGTCTGCCATCACGACCGGCTAATTTTTAGTATTTTTAGTAGAGACGGGATTTCACTATGTTGGTCAGGCTGGTCCCAAACTCCTGACCTCGTCATCCGCCCACCTTGGCCTGCCAAAGTGCTGGGATTATAGGCGTGAGCCACTGCTCCTGGCCAGGAATAGTTTTTAAAGCAAATATCAAGCTTTCAATTTAGGACATGTTAAGTTTGGAAATCTATTTAACATCCAAGTACAAGGTGATAGATAAAGTGTAGGGTCAAGTAGGCAGTTGCATGTAAGATTCCAGCATTGAGGTGATAAATCCAGGCTTGGGATATGTACATATAAGTTCTCAGTAGATACGTGGTGTGTAAAGCCATGAAGCTGGGTGATATCACTGAAGAGTAAGGGTAAATAGAGAAGAGGTTTAGCACTGAGTCCTGGGACACCTCAACATGTAGAGATTGGGGAGATGAGGAGAAGCCAGCAAAGGAAACTTAGAACAAGTTATGTAATAGGAAAAGACCAGGAGAGTGAGCTGTCTCAGAAGACAGAAAAGATGTTTCAAGGAGAAAGGAGTGATCAATTGTGTCAGTGTTTCTGATAACTTCAATAAGGTAACGACTGTGAAATAACTGTTGGGACTAGAAACATAGAGGCCATTTCCATCCTTTCAAAGAGCAGTTTTAGGGGAGGTGACAAAAGCCTTGGTTCAAATAAGAAGGTGATAGGAGTCTACTTCAGGAGAAAAAAATGGCATGTGCAAAGCGTGTGAAGCAGGATTAGGGGGCTTTTTCCCTTTGTGAGAAATATGGCTAGTTTCTGGACATTGAAAACTCTCATTTCCTGGCTTACATGATGTTTGTCCAAATAGACCATTCAAAGTTTAAAAACAAGGCAGAGATATGCCCAAAACATGCTTTATTATTATTATTATTGTGATATTTTTCTGTATATCCTCTATATTTTTCTTTTTCTTCCTATTATGTTTTAGAGCTATATTTATATTGGTATTTATAGATCTAGTTCAACCTTTTTAACTATAGTTAACTTGTTTCCAGGTTCTTTTTTTTCTCTTAAGCAATCACATTATTTATTCATTTTTAATCTATGAATTATTTAAAGTTTGTGTTTTTTAAACATTTCTAAGCTAAAAGTTGATTGAAGCCTCACATGTGCTCTTCTAGAATTTTCTCTTCTAATAAGGCTTCTCATTCTCATGGTTAATTTAAAATGACTTCTAGGCCTTTAAAAAACCCACAGCTTCTTTTTTTTAAATTCAACTTTTATTTTAGATTCAGGGGGTACATATGCAGATTTGTTACATGCGTGTATTGTGTGATACTGAGGATTGGGGAATGAATGATCCTGCCACCCAGGTAGTGAACATAATACCCAATAAGGTAGTTTTTCAGCCCTATCTCTCCTCCTCTCCTCGACTAGTAGACTAGTAGTTCTAGTGTCTATTGTCCCCATCTTTATGTCCATATGTACCCAGTGCAAAAGAATGCTTTAAAGAAATTAAGGTGACATCAGCTTCATTAATGACTTTAGGAGAGAACATTCTAAGGCAATAAGGATTTTAATTTAAAAAACATAAAAGGCAAATTCAGCTTACTTGAACAATTAAATTTTTTTCTTTGGATTTTTACCCAAACGAACAGAGTTGCCATGAAATACTCATCAAAAATTTGGGTAGTGAAACAACAATTAAAAGTAAATATTTTAAGCATGGAATTTTCAGACTTAGAATTTGTAGGTTTTATAAAATCTCAAAAATATGTAGAAAACACTCATTTTTAAATTCTTGAGGAAACTATACTTCATAATTTATGACAAAGATGTTTGCAAGTTCATGTAATATAAAAGTATATGTTTAACTATGGAAAAATGTTTCTTTCATGTGTGGTCTGGTGAAATTGCTGTGAATTATTCAACCCTTAAAATATATTTGTGTTGTTATTTTCATGGTTCATAAAGCACTAATGTAAAACAGATTTTTAAACAGTCCTTGTACATTTGACACAGCTGTCATGGAACTAATGCAAACATTATGCATAAGTATATGATCAATGATGTAATGATTTAATGTACACATTAGTATATAATAATTCACTGCCAGACACTGGTGAGATTATAAAACTGATTTTCCAGGATCATAATTTAGTGATTGGAATATTAGATTAGCAGTGAGAAAAATCAGAGTTTTGGCATCTTTGATCTGTTTCATTATGTCAGGAAAATAGTATTCATTCTGTTTTATAAGGTGGAAGGAAGGATCAAAGGCAAAAAATGATAGGTCCTCTTCTAATGTGTCATTAATATTCATTAATATATGTATATTATTTTAATTTACATTTTATATAAATAAAATATTAACTAATTTTATTAATTTTCCCAATATCATAAATTGTACAAAGAACCTACATAAAAGTGTGAGTGTGTGTGTTTCTTTTTGTTTGGTTTGCTTTTGTGAGACAAAGTCTTGCTCTGTCACCAGGCTGGAGTGCAGTGGCATGATCTCGGCTCACTGCAACCTCCGCCTCGTGGGTTCAAGTGATTCTCCTGCCTTAGCCTTCCGAGTAGCTGGGACTACAGGCATGCACCACCACACCCTGCTAATTTTTGTATTTTTAGTGGAGACAGGGTTTCACCATGTTGGCCAGGATGGTCTTGATCTCTTGACCTCGTGATCTGCTCATCTTGGCCTCCCAAAGTGCTGGGATTACAGGCATGAGCCACCGCGCCCGGCCAAGTGTGTGTGTTTTAAAGAAAACTTGAAAGGGCCGGGTGCGGTGGCTAATGCCTGTAATCCCAGCACTTTGGGAGGCCAACGCGGGCAGATCACCTGAGGTCAGGAGTTCAACACCAGCCTGGTCAACATGGCGAAACCCTGTCTCTACTAAAAATACAAAAATTAACCGGGCGTGGTGGCACACACCTGTAATCCCAGCTACTTGGGAGGCTGAAGCAGGAGAATCACTTGAACCTGGGAGGTGCAGGTTGCAGTGAGCCGAGATCAAGCCACTGCACTCCAGCCTGGTGACAGAGCAAGACTTTGTCTCACAAAAGCAAAACAAACAAAAAGAAACACACACACTCACACTTTTATGTAGGTTCTTTGTACAATATGTATGCTGAATGTATGTAGGTTCTTTGTACAATAATATGAAACTCAATAGAGTTTCATATTATTATTTGAAATTCATGTTATTATCGGAGGTGAGAATGAGCTGCTGAAGTGTTTCATAAATGATCTGATTACAACCAAATCCAGAGGTCGTCATTGAGCTATAGATAGCAAGCTTCATTTTTATTAAAAAAGAGAAACAATTGATCTTTTTTTCAAGTGACTAAGGATAACTACATGTTATTTCCTTATATCTTGGCTAGAGTATTTTCTCCACCCTATATGTTTTGGCTTATATTCAGTAATTTTTGCCACATTTGGGCCCAGGTCTTTACCTCTGCACAAGCTATAGTATCTATGGCTTGCTTGCTAATTCAGCACCCACATTCCTCACCTTCCCTGTGCTTGAACCCCATCATTTGTTGTTGTTTCAGATTATCTAATTAAAAAATCAGCTTCCAATTTTCCCTATTACTCTTCTCAATACCCTCATGTAACGTGTAGACACATTGGAAGATAATCTATCATTTTGCCCAATATAGATGCTATTTCCCAAAAAGACTTACATATACATCTGCTTAAAAAGTCATGAAAAAAAATTTCACCTTTGGGAATAAATAAAGTATAGGTGGGGTGTTGGTATTAGAAGATAATTCTCTGTGAGTCACTCACATTTTCTGCAAGTCTTGGAAGATAGAGGTAGTGTCTCCCTCAGTATCAAAGAGCAGGTGTGTTTATTGCTCACTATAAAAGATTCAGGTTCCTGAAATGAAGGATTCTCTCCTATAGTGCATACCACTCCATATGCAGCAGTCACCTGGCTCTACTCTAATCACCTTGTGGAAATGGGGTTCAAAGAACTTGCAAAACTATGTTGATATGTTGGCTACTTGCTGTGCCAAGTTCTTTTTTTCTCAAACTGTGGCAACCTAACTTGTTAGCTTGCATGAAGGATAAAATCTCATGCCCTTCATCGTTTTTGACAGTTTGTAATGAAGGAACATTGATAGAGACATTGCTTTCTGCCAAGGAAGAATGGCAAGAGTCATACTGTGCCACAATGCAGTCTATCATGCCAAATTTAGAGTCATTCAGAGATGACGGCAAAAGTGCAAGATTTCCCTTAGATAGACAAACTCCCCTGGGAAATCATTAAATAAGGTATTAACTAGTGTTTGGGATCTTACTGCCCTGGATTAGGCTCATAATGCTGATGAAAGTGAAATACTATAAAATAAGACACTGACACAAAAGGACCTGGATAAATTCTTGTGGTCAGACCTGCTGTCCTACAAACTGCTCCTATCCCTTATGTTAAAATTGGTGAAAATTTGAGAGATGTTATCATGACAACATAGCAGCAAAAGACTTGGATTAAGATGCACACTTTTATTTTTATATTTATTTATTTATAGTTTTTCGATGTGCTTATTAGCCCCTTTTTAAACTTTTAAGCTCAAGGGTACACGTGCAGTTTTGTTGCATAGGTAAACTTGTGTCATGGGGTTTGTTGTACAGATTATTTCATCACACAGGTATTAAGCCTAGTACCCAGCAGTTATTTTTCCTGACCCTCCCCTTCCTCCCACCCTCCACCCTCCAAAAGACCACAGTGTGTGTTGTTCCCCTCTAGGTGTCCATGTGATCTCATCATTTAGCTCCCACGTATAAGTGAGAGCATGCAGTATTTAGTTTTCTGCCTGTGTTAGTTGCTAAAGATAACGGCCTCCAGCTCCATCCACGTCCCTGCAAAGGACATGATCTCGTTCTTTTTTATGGCTGCATAGTATTCCATGGTGTATATGTACCACATTTTCTTTATCCAGTCTATTACTGATGAGCATTTAGGATGATTCCATATCTTTGCTATTGTGAATAGTGCTGCAATGAACATACATGTACATGTGTCTTTATAATAGAACAATTTATATTCCTTTGGGTATATACCCAGTAATGGGATTGCTGGGTCAAATGCTATTTCGGTTTTGGTCTTTGAGGAATTGCCACACTGTCTTCCACAATGGTTGTACTAATTTACACTCCCACCCACAGTGTATAAGTGATCTTTTTTTTCCATAACCTTGCCAGCATCGCTTTTAAAAGTTACTGCTATTTGAGTCAATCCCTAGTCAGCTGATGGGCATAAACCTGCAGCTCTAGACAGAAGACCATGTGAGCTATGTCTACTTAGGGAAAGCATTCTCCAAGCTGAATAAATAGAATCAGTAATGACAACCTTGCTGCCCCTTATACGGCTTTTGGTGTAATGAAAACATTAGAAGTTTGTTTGGTTCATCTGTGAGCAGCCTCTATATTAGAAGTTTGTTTGGTTCATCTGTGAGCAGCCTCTATATTAGAAGTTTGTTTGGTTCATCTGTGAGCAGCCTCTGTACTGCTTGAAACTGAGTACAAATATGCCTTACTCTCTTGTGTGGAGCCTCTTTCTCCCTCCACATTTCCTGATATCTAACTTTCTCCTTTTACCTAACCTCAGCTGCTTTAAGTAGAAAGTTGATTAGCAGAGTCACCAATATCTTCTCATCTCTAAATAGTTTTTTAGACAATGTGCACTTGTCTTAGTATGCTGGGGAACTTCAGAAATGAGAAGGACTCAAACTTTTATGTGTTCTTTGGAGAAAGACATTCAAGTCTTTGTCTTAGCTTGTCCCACATGGGGAGAGGAATCCAAATTTAACTGATAGGGCCTGAGAAAGTTCTACAGTAGTGATTGGAAGCTAATGTGACATTGTATGACTTGTCATTTGAGGCTAACTCAATGTTCTATTGCTGTAGATTTCAATCTGAATATGTAGTACCTATATGCTTGTATATTCATTCTTGTTCCATAAATGCCACAGAGAGTCCCTCAGTCAAGAATAAAAACCTTTGGGGCTCCACAACTTAGTGACACCTTTGAGCTACAAGTTTCTCTGACTAATTATTTTAAGGACTGTAGCATCTGGCCTTGGGAGGCAGCCTTCATCCTTTGGTGTTAAGGTATACCCCTTGGGGTTTTGTATTTCTCTCCACCATGTCATAGGCTCTCGGGAAATCTCCTTTTGACAAGCAACTATTAGCTTGCATGGAATCTTATTGAAATTGAATGCCTGGCCAGTGAAGGCCTTGTGACTTTAATCTAATAGTCTTCACTTTGGGATGCGTCAACTTGGACTCTGACTGTAGGAAGAGCCCAGTCTATCTCTCTTGTAAAATGCAATGAAAATAAAATAGCCAAGAACACAGCTGGGTTGGCTCCAGCATCGTCTCAGCTTTACATTTAAAAGTGACAATTATTCTTTTGAGAGAAGCTTTATCGCTTATACAGACTTCTAAAGTAAAGTAACCGGCTCAACAGGGCTCTCAGTTCACAGAGGTTCCCCTAAATGCCTGTGCCTCACTAACTGTTAAGCCAAACTAATACTGTTGAGTGTTTAACTGGCCTCCTCAAAAATCAACTGAAATAATTTCTGATTTTACCCTCTGTCACCTCTTCTGGTTCACACATCTTGTAAGATTGGTCACTCAATGTGGCTGTCACCTGAAAGTAGTTATTTTCCCTTAATCATTACTTGGGTGTATAGTAGGTTGAATTGTGCGCCCCTAAAATTCATGTCTATCTGGGACCTCAGAATGTACCCTTACTAAGAAAAACCATCTATGCTGATGTACTTAGTTATGGATCTTGGGATGAATTCATCCTGGATTTGGGGTTGGCCCTAAATTCAAAGAATTTTAGACCAATATCCCTGATGAACATCGATGCAAAAATCCTCAATAAAATATTGGCAAACCGAATCCAGCAGCACATCAAAAAGCTTATCCGCCATGATCAAGTGGGCTTCATCCCTGGGATGCAAGGCTGGTTCAACATATGCAAATCAATAAACGCAATCCAGCATATAAACAGAACCAAAGACAAAAACCACATGATTATCTCAATAGATGCAGAAAAGGCCTTTGACAAAATTCAACAGCCCTTCATGTTAAAAACTCTCAATAAATTAGGTATTGATGGGACATATCTCAAAATAATAAGAGCTATCTATGACAAACCCACAGCCAATATCATACTGAATGGGCAAAAACTGGAAGCATTCCTTTTGAAAACTGGTACAAGACAGGGATGCCCTCTCTCACCACTCCTATTCAGCATAGTGTTGGAAGTTCTGGCCAGGGCAATCAGGCAGGAGAAAGAAATAAAGGGTATTCAATTAGGAAAAGAGGAAGTCAAATTGTCCCTGTTTGCAGATGACTTGATTGCATATCTAGAAAACCCCATCGTCTCAGCCCAAAATCTCCTTAACCTGATAAGCAACTTCAGCAAAGTCTCAGGGTACAATATCAATGCGCAAAAATCACAGGCATTCTTATACATCAATAACAGACAAACAGAGAGCCAAATCATGAGTGAACTCCCATTCACAATTGCTTCAAAGAGAATAAAATACCTAGGAATCCAACTTACAAGGGACGTGAAGGACCTCTTCAAGGAGAACTACAAACCACTGCTCAACAAAATAAAAGAGGACACAAAGAAATGAAAGAACATTCCATGCTCATGGATAGGAAGAATCAATATTGTGAAAATGGCCATACTGCCCAAGGTAATTTATAGATTCAATGCCATCCCCATCAAGCTACCAATGACTTTCTTCACAGAATTGGAAAAAACTACTTTAAAGTTCATATGGAACCAAAAAAGAGCCTGCATTGCCAAGTCAATCCTAAGCCAAAAGAACAAAGCTGGAGGCATCATGCTACCCGACTTCAAACTATACTACAAGGCTACAGTAACCAAAACAGCATGGTACTGGTATCAAAACAGAGATATAAATCAACGAAACAGAACAGAGCCCTCAGAAATAATACCACACATCTACAACTATCTGATCTTTGACAAACCAGACAAAAACAAGAAATGGGGAAAGGATTCCCTATTTAACAAATGGTGCTGGGAAAACTGGCTAGCCATATGTAGAAAGCTGAAACTGGATCCCTTCCTTACACCTTATACAAAAATTAATTCAAGATGGATTAAAGACTTAAACATTAGACCTAAAACCATTAAAAACCCTAGAAAAAAACCTAAGCAATATCATTCAGGACATAGGCATGGGCAAGGACTTCATGTCTAAAACACCAAAAGCAATGGCAACAAAAGCCAGAATTGACAAATGGGATCTAATTAAACTAAAGAGCTTCTGCACAGCAAAAGAAACTACCATCAGAGTGAACAGGCAATCTACAGAATGGGAGAAAATTTTTGCAATCTACTAATCTGACAAAGGGCTAATATCCAGAATCTACAAAGAACTCAAACAAATTCACAAGAAAAAAAAAAAAACCCCATCAAAAAGTGGGAGAAGGATATGAACAGACACTTCTCAAAAGAAGACATTTATGCAGCCAAAAGACACATGAAAAAATGCTCATCATCACTGGCCATCAGAGAAATGCAAATCAAAACCACAATGAGATACCATCTCACACCAGTTAGAATGGCAATCATTAAAAAGTCAGGAAACAACAGGTGCTGGAGAGGATGTGGAGAAATAGGAACACTTTGACACTGTTGGTGGGACTGTAAACTAGTTCAACCATTGTGGAAGTCAGTGTAGCGATTCCTCAGGGATCTAGAACTAGAAATACCATTTGACCCAGCCATCCCATTACTGGGTATATACCTAAAGGAATGTAAATCATGCTGCTATAAAGATACATGCACACGTATGTTTATTGCGGCACTATTCACAATAGGAAAGACTTGGAACTAAGCCAAATGTCCAACAATGATAGACTGGATTAAGAAAATGTGGCACATATACACCATGGAATACTATGCAGCCATAACAAAGGATGAGTTCCTGTCCTTTGTGGGGACATGGATGAAGCTGGAAACCATCATTCTCAGCAAACTGTCGCAAGGACAAAAAACCAAACACCACATGTTCTCACTCATAGGTGGGAATTGAACAATGAGAACACATGGACACAGGAAGGGGAACATCACACACCACGGCCTGTTGTGGGGTGGGGGGTGGTAGGAGGGATAGCGTTAGGAGATATACCTGATATAAATGACGAGTTAATTGGTGCAGCACACCAACATGGCACATGTATACATATGCAACAAGCCTGCACGTTGTGCACACGTATCCTAGAACTTAAAGTATAATAAAAATTTATATATAAAAAAGAAAACACAGGGAAATTTGGACATAGAGAGACACACAGAAGCCCATGTGAAGATGAAGGCAGAAATTGGAGTTATGTTGCCATAAGTCAGGGAATTCCAGGAGCCACCAGAAACTGGAAGAGTCAAGGAAAGATTCTTCCTTAACACTTCAGAGAGAGCATGTCCCTGTCTACACCTTGATTTTGTACTTCTGGCCATCAGATCAAGGAAAGAATAAATTTCTGCTGATTTAAGCCACCAAGTGTATGACCATTTGTTATAGCAGTCTTAGGAAACAAACATACTGGGTAATAATAAAGAAGAAGGAAAGGAGGGTGCTATAAACGAGTTTTGAAAATTTGGAATTTCAACCTGACCTTTCCAGGGTATGATGCATCTTTCTTTCCCCTAACTGCAACCCCAGATTGGCCTGATTATGTACCTTTCAGGTACAACTTGGCCAAAAGTGGGGGCATAGTGTATTCAAATTCAGTTCTGGCTCAGCCATCTGGAGTTTGCTCTTGGATTGACGTGGTCCTAGATCATACAAATAATGACCACTTGGTTGAATATACCTGCTGGTAGAGTTCTTCCATATAGAGACCCATGAGGGCCAAAGCAGGAAGCCTAATGTCTCTCTGTGAATTTTATAAAAACATTATTTGTGGCACCAGCTGCTGAAGGTCGTATCATCAAAGCTTAGGAATGGATGCGGAGAGGTGGTCGTCTCTACTCAGTGCACCACTGTGGACTTGGCAGCAGATCTTCCCATCAGGACTGAGAAGCATGAGCTGAAAGTGACCTCTTCTCAGGCTTCTGCAGCAGCTCCACCCCACTGAAGGTGAATGTGTACTGGGGGAGGGTTGTTGTTGTTTTTTTTTTTTTGAGACAGAATCTTGCTGTGTTGCCCAGGCTGGAGTGTAGTGGGGCAATCTCGGCTTACTCCAAGCTCCGCCTCCCAGGTTCACGCCATTCTCCTGCCTCAGCCTCCCCAAGTAGCTGGGACTACAGGCGCCCACCACCACGTCCGGTTAAATTTTTGTATTTTTAGTAGAGACGGGGTTTCACCGTGTTAGCCAAAATGGTCTCGATCTCCTGACCTCATGATTGAGGGAGGGTTTTTTTTTTTAAATGCATCTCTATTGCCTCTTTTCCTGCCCCTACATGCTATTTTTTACTCCTAAGTGGCATCTACTGGACTGAACCCTGAATTACATCACCATACAAAGTTACACTGCTACCACATGCAATGTCTGAGAAAACCATAGCACAAACCTATCTGCAACCAAGGAACATGTACAGAGCCTTGACACCATGAAAGCACCCAGAAATGAAGCCAATAAATTATACACAGCACACACCACAGTAATGCCCTCAAGGGAAAAAAGAATTAAAAATCAAGAAGCTCCTTACAAGCAATAGCAAATCAAAAAAAAAAAAAAAATCAGTTCTCTCAGATGAGAAGGAACCAGTGCAAGAATTCCAGCAACACAAAAAGCCAGATTGTTTCATCATCTCCAAAGGATAGTTCCCAAGTAATTCATCCTATCTGGAATGAAATGTCTGAAATGACTGGTATAGAATTCAGGATGTGGATGGCAAAGAAACTCAGTGAGATCTAAGAGAAAATTGAAATCCAACACAAAGAAGGCAGAAAATTGATCCAAAAATTGAAAGACAAGATAGCTATATTAAGAAAGAACCAAACAGAACTTAGAGAATTGAAAATTTCACTACAGAAATTTCAAAATACAATTGGAAGCTTTAATAACATACTAAACCAAACAGAAGAAAGAATTTCAGACTTTGAAGACAGATCCTTCAAATCAACCCAATCAGGCAAAACCAAAGAATGAAGAATTTAAAATTATGAACAAAGCCTTAAAGGAATATGGGATTATGTAAAGTGACCAAATCTATAACTTATTGGAATTCCTGAGAGCGAAGAGGAAAGTAAGCAAATTGAAAACATGTTTGAGGATATAATTCATGAAAATTTCCCCAACTTGCTAGAGGTTGACACGTAGATACAAGAAATCCAGAAAACTCCCGTGAGATACTGTACAAAATTACTATCCCCAAGGCACAGTCATCAGGCTATCAAAGGTCAATGAGAAAGAAAAAAGCTTAAAGGCAGCTAGAGAAAAAGGTAATATTACCTATAAAAAGAAACCCATCAGATTAACAGCAGATTTCTCAGTAGAACTTTATTGGTGTACCATTTTTAGCAATCTTAAAAAAGGAAATTCCAACCAGGAATTTTCTATTCCTCCAAACTAAGCTTCATAAATGAAGGAAAAATAAAATCTTTCTTAGCCAAGCAGTCACTGAGGGAATTCATTACCATGAGGCCCTGTAAGAGGTTTTTAAGGGAGTTCTAAACATGGAAATGAAAGAACAATATATGTTACCACAAAAGTACACATAAGAACATAGCCTGCAGACTCTATAAAACAACTACACAATAAAAACTACAAAGCAACTGGTAAAAAATACCACAAGAACAAAAGCTCACATATCACTATTAACCTTGAACATGAATTACCTAAATGCTCCATTTAAATGACATAGATTGGCAAATTGGATAAAAAAACACAAGATCCATCCTTCTCTTGTGTTCAAGAGACCCATTTTACATGTAATGACACCCCCAGGCTCAAAGCAAAGGGATAGAGACAGATCTATCACACAAATGGAAAACAGAAAGGAGTGGCCACTTTTCTTATATTAGATAAAGTAGACTTTAAACCAACAACAGGAGAAAAGAAAACAAGAAGGCATTACATAATGATAAAATGTTCAACTCAACAAGAAGACTTAATTATCCTAAATATATATAGACTCAAATTTGGAGGGCCTAGACTTCTAAAACAATAACTTCCAGATGTAAGAAAAGATTTAGACAGTTACACAATAATAGTGGGCAACTTCAAAACCTCACTGACAGCATTAGACAAATCATTGAGGCAGAAAACTAACAAAAAATTCTGGACTTAAATTCAAGACTTGACCAACTGGATCTAATAGAAATCTACAGACTATCCCACCCAACAATCACAGAATACATATTATTCTTATCTGCACGTGGAACATACTTTAAGATTACCACCTGCTCAGTCATAAAGCAAGTCTTAATAAATTTTAAAATATTGAAATCATAACAACCATCTTGTAAGACCACAGGGAATAAAAATAGAAATCAATACCAAGAGTAGCTCTTGCAGCCACACAAATACATGGAAACTAAACAAGTTGTTTCTGAGTGACTTTTTGGTAAACAACAAAATTAAGGCAGAAATATAAAAATTCTTTGAATCAAATGAAAATAGAGACACAACATACCAAAACCCCTGGAATGCAGCAAAAGCATTGTTAAGAGGAAAGCTTATAGTGCTAAAAATGCCTACATCAAAAGATAGAAAGATCTCAAATTAACAACCTAACCTCATATCTGAAGAAAGTAGGAAAACAAGAGCAAACTAACCCCAAAGCTAGCAGAAGAAAAGAAATAACTAAAGTATGAGCAGAACTAAATGAAATTCAGACCAATAGAATCATACAAAGTTTCAATAAAATAAAAAGTTGGTTGCCTTTTGAACGGATAAACAAGATTGATAGACCGCTGGCTGTATTAACAAAGAAAAAAAACAAGAGATCCAAATAAGCACAATCAGAAATGACAAATGTGACATCACAACAAATCACACAGAAATACAAAAGATCCTCAGAGACTACTATGAACATGTCTATGCACACAAACTAGAAATTCTAGAGGAAATGGATAAATTCCTGGAAACATACCACTTCCTAAAATAGAACCAAGAAGAAAATTAAATTCTGAACAGACTAATAACTATTAATGAAATTGAACTGGTAATAAGTAACCTACCAAGCAAAATAGCCCTGGACCATATGGATTAATAGCCAAATTCTACCAGATGTACAAGGAAGAACTGGAAACAATCCTACTGAAACTAGGATAAAGGGGGAGAAACTTCTCCCAACCTCATTCTGTGAAACCAGTATCATCCTGATACCAAAATATGGCAGAGACACAACAAAAAAGAAAACTATAGGTCAATCCTCTGATGAACATAGATGCAAATATCCTCAACAAAATACTAGCAAACTTAATCCAGTAACATATCAAAAAGTTAAATCACCACAAGCCAGCTTTATTTCTGGGATGCAAGGATGGTTCAACATAGGCAAATCAGTAAATGTGACTCACCATATAAAACAAATTAAAAACTAAAACCATATAATCATTCAATAGATGCAAGAAAGCATTTGACAAATCCAAAATCCTTTCATAATAAAAACCTTCAACAATCTAGGCACTGAAGACACAAATCTAAAAATAGTAAGAACGATCTATGAAAAACCCACAGCCAACATCATACTGAATGGGCAAAAGCTGGCAGCATTCTCCATAAGTACTGGGAAAAGACAAGATTTTCCACTCATTTCATAATAGTATTCAACTTAGTATCGAAGTGCTAAGCCAGAGCAATCAGGCAGGCAATACAAATAAAAGGCATCTAAATAAAAAAAGAGGAAATCAAATTATCTCTCATCACTGACAATATGATTCTTCATCCATAAAACCCTAAAGATTCTGCCAAAAGACTCCCAGCCCTGATAAATGAATTTGGCAGTGTTTCAGGATACAAACTCAATGGACAAAAATCAGTAGCATGTCTATACAACAATAATGTTCAAGCTGAGAACCAAATCAAGAACACAAAACCACTTACAGTAACCACATGCAAAAATAAAATACCTGGTATTACATTTAACCCAGGAGGTGAAAGACTTCCACAATGAGGAGTAGAACATACTGCTGAAAATATTATAGATAACACAAACAAATGGAAAAGCATTCTATGCTTATGGATTGGATGATTCAATATTGTTAAAATGTCCAAGCTGCTGAAAACAATCTACAGATTCAATGCTTTTCCTGTACCTAGTTCAAAAGTAAACCAAATAGAGACCATTGAAATAAAGCCACACATTGGCCAGGCACGGTGGCTCACACCTGTAATCCCAGCACTTTTGGAGGCTGAGGTGGGAAGATCACATGAGGTCAGGAGTTCAAGACTAGCCTGGCCAACATGGTGAAACCCTGTCTCCACTAAAAATACAAAAATTAGCCAGACATGGTGGTGGATGCCTGTAATCTCTGCTACTCAGGAGGCTGAGGTAGGAGAATTGCTTGAACCTGGGAGGCGGAGGTTGCAATGAGCCAAGATCGTGCCATTACACTCCAGCCTGGGTGAGAAGAATGAAACTCCATCTCAAAATAAAATAAAATAAAATAAAATAATAAAATAAAATAAAATAAAATAAAATAAAATAAAATAAAATATAAAATAAAATAAAATAAAATAAAATAAAATAAATAAAATAACAAAACAAAATAAAGCCACACAACTACAACCAACTGATCACCAACACAGTTGACAAGAATAAACAGTGGAAAAATAAATGGTACTGGGAAAACTGTCTAACCATATGCAGAGGAATGAAACTGGATCCCTACCTCTCATTATATACAACAACTAACTCAAGATGAATTAAAGACTTAAATGTAAGACCTCAAACTACAAAAATACTGGAAGAAAACCTAGGAAATACTCTTCTAGACACTGGCCTAGGCAAAGAATTTATAACTAAGACCTCAAAAGCAAGTGCAACAAATAAAAAATTGACAGGACCTAATTTAACTAAAGAGCTTCTGCATAGCAAAATAAACTATCAATGGAATAAACAGACCACCTATGGGATGGGAGAAAATATTAGCAAAATATGCATCCAACAAATGACTAATATACAGAATATATAGGGAGCTTAAAAAAAATCAAAAAGAAAAAACAACCCCTCTCAAAAGTCGGCAAAGGACATAAACAGACACTTCTCAAAAGAAGATATACAAGTAGACAACAAATAAATGAAAAAATGCTCAACATCATTAATCATCAGAGCTACAAATGAAAACCATAATGAGATACCATATCACACTAGTCAGAATGGCTGTTACTAAAAAGTAAAAAAAAACTGATGGCAAAGTTTTGGAGAAAAGGGAATGTTTATACACTATTGGTGGGAATGCAAGTTATTTTGGTGTCTGTGAAAAGCAGTTTAGAGATTTACCATTCAGCCCAATAACCCCGTTACTATATTGAACCCAACAATCCCATTACTGGATATATACTGAAAGGAAAATAAGTCATCCTACCAAAAAGACATCTGCACTTGCATGTTTATGACAGCACTATTTATAACAGCAAAGACAGAATTAACCCAGGTGTCCATCAACAGTGGACTGGATAAAGAAAATATGGTACATATGCCCCATGGAATACTATGCAGCCATAAAAATGAATGAAATCTTGTCCTTTGTAACAACATGGATGCAGCTGGAGGTCATTATCCTAGATGAGTTAATGCAAAAACAGAAAATCAAATACCACATGTTCTCACTTATAAATGGGAGCTAAACATTGGGTTCTCATGGAGACAAAGATGGAAACAAACACTGGGTATTCTAAAAGGGTGAAAGGGGAGAAGGAAATAAGAGTTGAGAAACTACCTATCAGGTGCTTTGTTCACTACTAGGCTGATGAGATTACTAGAAGCCAAAACTTCAGCATCATGCAATATACTCATAAAGCAAATCTGCACATGTACCTCCAAATCTAAAATTAAATTAAAAATAAGAAAAAGAATTGTTATAATATATACCCAAAGCATAATACTGAAAACAATCCAATCTGTATTTTATCAGTGACTTGTTCTAAACTTATAACTGTAAACATTTGTATGAATAAAACTGATTAAAGTAAAAAAAAAATTAAAAAAATACTGTTGCCTTTCTTGTACCAGACTCTTACAGATGAAAGGCCTAGGTGTGATTAAAAAATGTTTTTTTTAAAAAAGGTAAAGTTATAGCTACTGGAATGAGACACATCAATTTTGTGGCAGTGAAGGGAAAACAATGACTTTGGCATGGGAAAGAAATTACTCAGACCACAGAAAATACTAGAAAGGGAAGGATATTAATCATCTTTTTTCTTTTGGAATCAGCCCTATAGCCTTTCTCATGAATGAGAAATGACTTGGGTGGCTTTTCCAAACTGTTGCAATTAAATTTAGCATACTGGTGAAACTTCTGTCCTCTGCTAGACAGCTTTGAGTACAATTTGACAATCATTCCCCTTAATATTACTAAGAAATTTATTGGAAATAACAAAGGATGGCCCGAGCTCCTGCATCTTCCATGCAAAACATCTGTCACCACCTCCAGATGTCTGTATCAGCTCCACTCCTGGAGCTGCTGCTTGTTCCATGGAGCACACAAATCCCACCCAGCTATGGTATAAGGAAAGACAACTGCTTGGACTTACTTCCCTCACTCACTGTCTCCAAAACCAAAGGACTCAACTCAGTTTTTGAACTGAACTGGGAACCCTAAGATCCATCATGTGGATATGAGAACAATTTGGAAGCACTATTAACATGTGCTACCCCAACTGAGGGCTCAATTATTGCAAACAACCTTTTCTTTCTAGAGTCACCATATGTGTCTCTGGGACTGAACATTTTGTGTGGATTCTAGGCATTCATTTCCTTCCCTCCTGAAAACACAGCTACTTGTTCCTCTGAGGCAGTCATCTGAGACTATCTAGATTTTAAGGAATACCATCAGTAGATCACATAGTTATCAGATGACATGGAGTTCTTTCCAATATGAAGCTGCTGTTGCTTACTCTGGGGAGCTTCCTGGATGAATCACTGAGTCATTAATTACATGGCCCCTGTTGGCAGTCATCCCTGTGATACAAATCATTCATTTAGGAAAGCATTGTGAGAAATTTGTCCCTAACTTTAGCTAAAGCCCTGGAAGGCATGCAGTTTAGCCTCCTCTCACTGTCCAGGATTGTTACAGATGATAGAATTATCCTTACATGCCATTGTGGACTCTACAGTCACCAAGTGGAAAGGCCAATACAGAAAGTTAAACAGAAAGCCACCTCATTTTCTATTTTGGGATGAATTATGTTTCCCTAAAATCCGTATGTTGAAGTCCTAACCCCTAGTACCTCAGAATGTAACTGTATTTGGAGATGAGGTCTCTAAAGAGGTGATTAAGTTAAATAAGATCATTATGGTGCACCTTAAGGCAATATGACTGTGGTCTGTATAAATCAAGGAGATCAGGACACAAACACATGCAGAAGAAAGACCATGTGAAGACAGCCATCTGTAAGCTAAGGAGAAAAGTTCTCAGAAGAAACTAACCATTTTGACACTTTGATCTTGAACTTAAGTTAAAATGATGTTATTAGTGTGTGGTCCTGATCCTGTATGACTGGTGTCCTTATAAGAAGAAGAAGAAACACAAAGCCTTCATGAACATAGAGGAAAGACTATGTGAAGATACAGTAAGAAAACAGCCATCTGCGAGAAAAGAAGTGAGGCCCCAGGAGAAACAAAACCTGCTGACACTTTGATCTTCAACTTTCAGCCTCCAGAACTGTGAGAAAAATATATTCCTCTTGTTGAAGCCAACCTAATATGTGGTTACTTTGTTATGGCAGCCCTAGCAGTCTAAAACACTTTCTAAGGTAGACCTTAAGCATTTGTGACATCTGTGAAGCTATTTGAGTCCAGAACTCTAGGGGCCTGGTTGAGGTCAGTACTGCTAGTTGCTCTCATCCTGTGATAGCAGTGTTAATTAAATGTTGCATGGGACAAATGGAATGGATTTGGTTTGAGGCTCTGTGAGTCAAATGAATCAAAGTGGCTGATGGAATTGTGAAATGGTGTACTCATGAAAAAATTCACCAGAAGTTAAGATGATGTAAAAGTGAGGAGTGAATTTTGTTGGGACACAATAAGGTTGCCTCATGTTTTTTAGCATCTTGTGAGCAGAGGCACTGACTGACTATTCTGAATTATCTTTACACGGATGTTTGTATAGGAACAGCCTTGGGAGTTAGAAAGATTATTTCCATTTGGAGTAAAGGGCCGGCATGCTTATCGTTCATAATACAAGATTTGAGTTCCCTAAGCTCAGGGTCTCTCTCCTGTATTGTAACTCATGTTGCATGTAGATGTTATTCAGCAATTGTGTGGCAGTCTGGCAAGTGGAACTCCAGGAACTATGACAAAATGTGGCACAATTTCTTATTGAAAAGAAAAATAGGAAATAACTGAAATCTATTTCAAATAACCCATTGATCAGCTGGGGGCCACGCTCTTTTTTAAATATCTGAGTGTATTAGACTCTTTTTACACTGCTATAAAGAACACCTGAGACTGCATAATTTATAAAATAAGAAGGGGTTTATAATTCACTCACAGTTCTGCATGGCTGAGGAGGCCTTAGGAAACTTACAATCATGGTGGAAGGGGAAGCGAGGAACCTTCTTCACAAAACAGCAGGAGAGAGAGAGAGCGTGTAGGGGGAAGAGCCCCTTATAAAACCATTAGATCTTGTGAAAACTCACTCACTGTCATGAGAACAGCATGAGGGAATTGCCCCTATGATCTAATCACCTCCCACCAGGTCCTTCCCTCAACACATGGAGATTATAATTCGAGATGAGATTTGGGTGGGGACACAAAGCCAAACCATATCACTGAGAAAATTTGTTATAAATATCCTCAATTCTACCTTGCCTTTCTGCATATTTCTAGATCAGTTGACATGGATGCCTTGTGACTCCTACATAACTAGATTCATTCTCTGAATGTGTACCTTATTGTGATTGTGAAGCAGTTTTTCGGGAATAAACAAGTTCCCCAAACTCAAAAGGAAATGTACACTTTACATACATGCAGTTTTTATATGTCAGTTAATACCTCAAAAAACTGTATAAGGAAAAGGAACACACATTATTTTGGATTTATGACTACCTTGTTGGACCACACATTGAAAAACCTACTCACATGTCCCTAGGTCTTCAATAAAGTCGAATATATAAAAAATATTCTATATAAAGACATGCTTTTTCCATTTTATGTAATTTTTTGACTAAAGGATGGGATAAATATGACATATAGAAGAGCACAGCAGACTCAGAATGAATGAGGTCACCTGGAGACCAGAAGATCACACTTGACTTTGTTGCCATTTTTATAATACTGTGTATGTTATATCTACATGTGATTAAGAACCCCTAAATATATTGTTATTTTTTTACTTTGAGTATTTGATTACCTTTTTAGAAAAGACTAAAAAGAAATGAAAAGTATTTTATATTTGCCCACATTTTTACCATTTCTAGTGGTCTGTATTCCTCTCTGTAGATTCAGATTTTTATCTGTTATCATCCTCTTTTTGCATGAAGGCCTCATACATGTATGTGTAAAATGTTGCAGTGAATGTCTACTGTTAAGCTTTTGTATATCTGGGAAAGTCTTTATTTCATCATTTTTGAAAATTATTTTCACTAAGTAGAGAATTCTAGTTACCTTAAAAAAAAACTTTCAGTTCTTTAAAGATATTGCTCTACTGTTTTCTGGCTTGCCTTGTTCTGACATGAAATCTTTGGTTATTTGTTCCTCTGTAAATCTCATACATATATTTTTCCCTCTGGCTGCCCTTTGAGATTTCATTTTAGATGTTTATAAGCAATTTGATTTTGATGTGCCTTGGGGTAGTTTCTTTAAATTTTGTACTTGAGATGTATTGGGCTTCTCAAGATCTATGGATTTATTGCTTTTATTTAATTTCAAAAATTTTAGGCCATTACCTCTTCATATATATATATATTTTTTTCTATCTCCACCTTCCCTGCCTTCTTTTGGGGACTTAAATTACATGTGAATTAGGCTACTTGATGTTATCCTGCAGCTTACTGGCTCTTTGAATTTTTTCTTCAGTCCTTTTTTCTCTCTGTTTTTCATTTTGGATTGTTCATATTGCTATTTTTTTAAGTTCACTAATTATTTCTTCTGTGGTGTCTGATCTGCAGTTCACCCAATGCAGCGTATTTTTCTTTTAGATATTATCTTTCTTTCTTTATAAGTTTGATTTTTGTATTTTTAGAAAAACATCTTCTCATATCTCTACTCAGTATATTCTGGCTTTACTTTTTCTCTATGGAAAAGCTTCAAAAACGGTTTTAATGTCCTAATCTATCATCTAGGTATTGTCTCTGTTTTTTTGAGTGTGCATCTATTGACAGATTTTTTTTTCCTCATTAAGTGTTGTATTTTACTGATTCTTTGAATAGCTGGTAATTTTCAGCTGGATGGCAGACACTGAGAATTTTACCTTGTTGGATGTTTTGAGCTTTGATCTGGGATGTAGCTAAGCTACATAAAAACAGTTTGATCTTTTTGAGGCTTGTTTTCCTCCTCCTCCTTCTCCTCCTCCTTTTCTTCTTTAAGGTGGGACATGGAACAACCTTTAGTCTAAAGCTAATTTTACTGCACCATTTAGGTGATCTACCTGACACCCTGTGAATTACAAGTTTTTTCCAATCTGACTACAGACAGTCCCTGACTTACCATCGTTCAGCTTTACAACGGTGTGAAACTGGCACAACTCCAATGTAATGTACAGTACTCAATAAATTACATAAAATATTCAAAACTTCATTATAAAATAGGCTTTGTGTTAGATGATTTGCTCAACTGTAAGCCAATGTAAGTGTTTTGAGCACATGTAAGGTAGGCTAGGCTAAGCTATAATGTTTGATAGGTTAGGTATATCAAATGCATTTCTACTTAAAATATTTTCCAGCTTGCAGTTTGTTTATCAGACATAACCCCATTGTAAATCAAGGAGAATTTGTAGTGAGAATATGAGAATATAATCATTCCCAGACCTGTTTGAGGTCTAGGGATTGTTTCTTTTAGTGTTTCTTTGCCTGGCCTTGGGTGGTTTTCTTATGCAAATATGCTCATCAGAGAGTCATTGGAGCTCTCTCTCTGTGCAGCTCTCTCTTCTTCTGTCCTCTGCCTTTTAAATGTTGGCTTGGCTTTTCTGGTCTTCCAACTTTGTCTCTTCCTCCTAGGGTTACCTTTGGGATCTACCAAGATTCCTCCTGCCTAGGCTGCCACACTCTCTGGAGGTAATAGCTAGGGTAATTACAGGAATGATTTCAGTCACTTCTTTTTTAGGAATCACTGTTCTGCACTGCCTTTTTTTTGTAAAAATATTTTGTCGGGCCGGGCGCATTGGCTCATGCCTGTAATCCTAGCACTTTGGGAGGCCAAGGTGGGAGGATCATGAGGAGATCGTGACCATTATGGCGAACACAGTGAAACCCCATCTCTACTAAAAATACAAAAAATTAGCCAGGCGTGGTGGTGGGTGCCTGTAGTCCCAGCTACTCAGAAGGCTGAGGCAGGAGAATAGCTTGAACCCAGGAGATGGAGCTTGTAGTGAGCCGAGATCGTGCCACTACACTCCAGGCTGGGCAACAGATCGAGACCCTGTCAAAAAAAAAAAAAAAATTGTCTAGTTCTTTAGTTGTTGCTGGCAGGAAGAGGGTAAATCTGGTTCCTATTAATCTATCTTGGCCACAGGAAGTAATGAAACCACTTAAAAACTTGTATTACACATTTTTTGTTCTTCAAAAGTTGCTTTCTGGCTCTCTTGCCACTGAGGGTCCTTTGCCCTCCCCCACCTCCCTCAGTGCAGCCCGTTTCTGCTCTTGTCTTTCTTTCCAAAGCCCTTTCCTTTAGCTTTGACACAGCAATTGCTCCTTTTCTCTAAATCTTCCATTCTAACTGGTTTTCAAAGTTCCTGCTCTACTCCTGCCAACAGGTAATTTCCAAAGATAGCTCTTTTTCTAAGAATTATTGGGATAACTTTTTAAAAATGTTCAATTCATAAGCCTTAAACATTTAACCACCTTTCCATTCTCCCTCCCATTCTCTCTTGCTTTTTAAAAAATTGTGGGAGTAGGAGATAGAGATGCATTTAAACAGATGGAGAAGCCCAAGAATGAAGGTACAGTGGAGTTGCTTGTCCATGTTCCTGTTTAAATTGAACCTCTTCATGAATGCATAAACATCATCTCTATTTTGTGTTAAAAAGACCTTTCCCCTACAATTATCTATTTCCTTTTCTCCAAGGGAACAGAAGCACGATATGCAATCTCTCAGCTTAAAAAGGGCCCTCCCTTTTGCCACATGCTTTCTCAGGTTACTGCTCCATTTTGCTGCTCCTCTTTATATCAAAACTCCATGCCACAATACTACCACAAACTCACTCCCCCAAACTCGCTGTCCCACTTCTCCTTCCATTGTCTCTTTGGCTTACCCTAATCACTCAAAAACAAAAACAAAAGGCAAAACCAACACACACACATAAAATAAAACCACAAATTAAATAAGCAACTGTTCTTTTTCACCATCTTTCCCTCTGTTATGGGTTGAATTGTGCCTGTCAAAATTCACATGTCAAAGTCCTAACTCTCAGTACCTCAGAATGTGACTATGTATTTGGAGAGTCTTTCAATGTATAATTAAATTAAAGACAGTTAAGAGGCTGGGCCCTAATTCAATCTGACTGATGTTTTTATAAGAATAGGAGATTTGGGCCCAGACACATACAGAGGACGCACCATAGGAAAATGGCTATCTACAAGCCCAGGAGAGAGGCCCCCGAAGAAACCAATACTGCTGACACATTGAACTCAAGATTGTAGCCTAAGGAATTGTGAGAAAACAAATTTCTGTTGTTTAAGCCACCCAGTTTGTGGTACTTCGTTATGGCAGCCTTAGCAATGAATACTTTCTCCCTCACACTGCTCAAATGACCCTGCCTTCTGTGAACATACCAACCACATTTCTGCCCAGGTCCTTACTATTCCCTTTCGCTGGAATGTTCTGCTTTCAGATACCCACATAACTTGGTAATTTTATTCAGGTTCCTTCTTGAGTGTCGCCTGTCAGAGAGGACTCCGTTAACCCTCACACCACAAACACTCTTTGTGTCTTTGTATTTTCTCTCCCTTTTAATTTTCTCCTACCACTTATCACAACACACACACACACACACACACACACAGAAGTGTGTGTTATTTGGTTCTACTCTTTTATGACTTGGAGGAATTATTAATAACATCAGTGTCTCTGGTCAAAAAAAGAGGGAACACATGTAAATAATAAAGCAGGCAAGAGAAATAGTTAGATTCTAAACTCACTCTGTTAGTTTGTTTCTTCAATCATTATGCCCCTTATCCAATCTCATCTACAATAAATTCAGAAAATCACAGTTTTCATAAAGAAACTCATAGGAGCAGGTGATTTATGAATGTGAATTAGATTAAAAAATGTTTAATACTTCTGAGGAAATGACCAAACCATTAGATGGTTATTAATATTACTATAGTTCAAACTTATATTAATGACCAATTTTTAGAACCTCAAAATCTCAGATTCCATGTTCTTTCAACCCAACAAAGTCATGTTGTTTAAAATCATTCATCTTAAATTACTTTAAACCATATTCAATACGAATATGTGTTTAATAGCACTGAAATTGCTCATTTAGAGTTTATTAATTCCCCTCCTCTTTTTATAATTGCTCATTTAAAAACTCTTCATGTAACAGAAAACCAACCACTGCAGGTTCTCACTCATAGGTGAGTTGAACTACAAGAACTCATGGACACAGAGCGGGGAACATCACACACCAGGGCCTTTCATGGTGTGGGCAGCTGGAGAAAGGATAGCATTAGGAGAAATACCTAATGTAAATGATGAATTGATGGGTGCAGCAAACCAACATGGCACATGTGTACCTATGTAACAAACCTGCACGTTGTGCCCATGTACCCTAGAACTTAGAGTATAATAATAATAATAATAATAACTCTTCATATAAACTCCAGAGTCAATAAAGACTCTTTAGGGGCGATGCAACAGTACCTTGCCCAGAGTTGACAGGCAAGGAGACATAATCTTATCAAACTTAGTATGTGTGGAGCACTTTACACAGGCTCTCACCCTTAATCTTCATGAAAACAGGTAAAATAAATATGACCACCCCTATTTTACTGATAAGAAATGGATATTAATTGGATTTACTGAGTTGCACAGAGTCACACAGCTAGAAAAGACAAGCCCTATTTTTCTATACAGAATTCATAAACAAGTAATGCTTTTATTTTGCAATGGGTGCTATAAAAATATTTTTCTAAGGGTACAAAGTTTCAGTTGAAGAAATATGTTTTTTGAGATCTATAACACAGCATGGTGACTATAGCTAATAATCATGTATACTTCAAAATTGCTTAGAACAGATTTCAAATGGTTTTAACATGCAAAATAATTATTCTTAAAAAGCAGCTTTTGTTCATGGCCATCTGCACTTTATTTTTTCAGAAATAATGGTGAAAAACAAATCCGCATATAATAATTAATTTAAATTAGCTGTGTTTCTTTTCCCACTAAATTACAACTCAGACATTTTTGTTAAACACACTGAACCAAGAACAAAGCATAATTAATGAAATAACAGAAAAAGGAATTTTTAAATGTAAAATAACATATTAGAGTTGATAAGAAAAGGCTTATTAGACTAAATGGAGATTCTCATAATTCACTTATTAAATAATTTATTTGAACTTAAAGCTTTTGGATACATCTTCTGCAATGTCCCTTGGAGATCATCTAATTTTTCAATACTTGACATTTGAGAGTTGCAGTTTGCTGCAGGTAGTCATGTTGTCATTTAACCACTTTCACACATCTTACTGTGTTCTCTTCTCTATAACCCTCTCACAGGCTCTTCCCCAGCAATTGTCTGTTATCCTGGAGCTCACAGCAAGCTCAACAGCTCCCTGAGGTCATCTTCAATCATTAAGCAGGGCTTGCAATGTTATCTTTTTGTTGTCTTATAAATGAAACTATAAGAAAAAAAAACTCCTTTGTAAAAAATACATTCCCTTTTCTGCAGTGGTCTGAATTCTACGGAGTATCACTCAATTTTGTCATAAACCACTTGTTTTATATTGTACTATGTAATATTTTATTCATATTATATAATCCTCTGGAGTGCACTTATTTTCAAAATATTGTTTGTATTCCTTTAGGTGTCTCCCTCCAGTTTTTATTTTTTTGTCTGTCTCCAGGGCTCTGCATATATTTTCACTTTTCACTAGTAGTTAATTTCAAAATGCAATTAAAAAGAATTCCATTGAGAATAGCAGGCAATAACCGGCTTCTCTGTGTTCAATCCTTATTAAAGAGCAGGAAAGATGCTTTTAACTAAGAATGCTTAGAATAGAGGACAAAGAGAATCTTTGGGTACATTATTGAATATTTTGGCATTAATATAGTATAGTATATTAATGGATAATTAAATAAATTATGCCTCTGCATTTGTCTTTTAGGTTATTTTTAGAAATAATTATTAATGCAATATAAAGGAAAATTTTGATCCCTGGGTTCTTTTTTTTTTTTTTTTTTTTTGAGACGGAGTCTCGCTCTGTCGCCCAGGCGGGAGTGCAGTGGCGCGATCTCGACTCACTGCAAGCTCCGCCTCCCGGATTCACGCCATTCTCCTGCCTCAGCCTCCCGCGTAGCTGGGACTACAGGCGCCCGCCACCACGCCCGGCTAATTTTTTGTATTTTTTAGTAGAGACGGGGTTTCACTGTGTTAGCCAGGATGGTCTCGATCTCCTGACCTCGTGATCCGCCCGCCTCGGCCTCCCAAAGTGCTGGGATTACAGGCGTGAGCCACCGCGCCCGACCGATCCCTGGGTTCTTTAAAAATAAAAACATACATCATATTTTGTGTTCTCCTAGTTAACAAAATACTAGATTATTTTACTGTGTGTTTAAACCTGAGCATTGAGTGGTGTGCATAGAACCTGGCTCCATTAGATTAAGTATCCTGTACACCAATGGATTCAGGAGGGTTTGACGAAAATGCAGGACACTTCCTTAAAGCACTCCACAAACTATGCATGAGAGTTATTTTTGCAACTTCAGAATGTTTATGGCATAGTCCAGAGTAATACCAACATTTCAATTTTATAAGAGCAAATTATCCTGGTGAGGCATGATGCAGGAAATTTTTGAAAAGGATGGAAGTCTTTATGAGCATGTAAAATAACACTCCCATAAAGTTGCTGGTGGCCTTATTGACAGTAAAAGGGAAACCTAATGCCAGATGAATCCTGACTCTTAACAGGTGAACGGACATCGTGTAGATAGTCATTGTCAACCAAAATTTTCTGCTCGATGATTCTGTGGTGAAAATTTTACCATATTTATGGCCTGGAATATGAGGTATTATTTGTAAACTTCAGTCCAGCAATAATAGTCACAGACTTTCACAAATATAATCTTTAATACTGACAGTGTACAAGTTTTTAAAGTTTTTTTACCAAGTATTTTATGGTAATTATACTTCTAACAATTATATTATTTTAACTGTAGCAGCTGATTTCTGCACTATCACTTTAGTTTCAAGTAGAGATGGTAACTCTGCATCAATTCATTCGCCCAATACTTCAGTTTTATATTCTCTCCCCACACTCTCTTTTTAATGTTCATTCAACATTGAATGTACACTGTGGGTCAAGAATAATGGTTCCACATATATTATGTTATTAAATAGCTTCAATTTTCACAACAATAACTAATCCTCATAAAGTTATCAGAAGCAATCAAATCATCAAGGGTGACATTAAAACAAGACGGAAGACAGCACATACATTTTAAATAAACTTGGATTGGTGAACATGAAGGGAGCTTTGCATTTCCATAAAGAAAAAAAGAAGACAATATTTTTACAGAAAGAAAAGCAGGAACTGAGAATTCTTAGCATTTAAAAATTCTAATCACATTGCTCTCTCTATGATTTTAAAGCTATAAAGCAAGAATCTGTTAAAGTTACTACAGGATCTGTCTGATTAAAAATTGACACAGGCCATAGGCATTTGATGGCTGGCAACCACACTACTCTTAATTTTGTTTCTCCCTGAAGAATATATGAGGAGGAAACCTTGTTGAATGAAATCTAGGCCAAGCAAACATATGGCAGTGGGATTTCTTTTGGATGAGGTCATTTTAAACTGAGATTTCTCGGAGAAGAATTTTTTCCCTGCAGACTTTTATAACAGTATCCTTTAAATCTGGTCATGACAAACTGGAGAAAATTATCCTGTAAAACTTGAGAATATGCTCAATTCTGTTCTCTGAAATCAATTCTGGGAAGATATCCATATCATTTTGGAATAGCAAACGGATTTGTCTGGTGGAATTTTGCCAGGAAAAAAAAGTAATGTAGACATGTTGTGCTTTATTGTAGAAACACAAAGCATTCCTCTCTGCTAATGATTTATGAACAGGAAAATGAGGCATCTTTGCAATTATCACCTTCCCTTTATGCTGAAATATTCTGTTTACATCACTGCATACGTGTTCACATCACTTCAAATGTTGTCACTGTATATTACTAGGCATATGGTTATAATCCTATTTGAAAAAACAAAACAGCAATATATCACATAGCAATAAGCATTTTAGCTATTACTTCAATCTAGCCCAAATCCCACATTAATATTAGTTTGATAATATGAATAGGTTAAATTTCATTAAACAAACAAGACTGTTACAATTGCTTAATTCTCTATTTAATACTTAGACATTGTTATTATAATAGGTAACATTAGCAATAACAATGACCAGACAATGACCCCTTTCAAGAAGACAGCCGTTGTGTTCACTTTACATTATTAAATATAAAATTGCTTCCATTGTGTTATTTATTCTTTAAAGTAGTCCCTTAATGTATGCATTATACCATTTTACATATGAGGACACTGAAGTATAGAGAGGTTAAGCAATGTGCCCAAAGCCACACAGAAAACAATCAGCAGAGCTAGGATTCAAGCTCAAACTTTAAATATGCTAAAGCAATAGGAGAAGGCTTGTTGAAGAAAGTGGTGTATGTTTTGCAAACTACTTAGTCATGATTCAATGGGAAGAATTTCTGATATGTGGAATAATGGGACCAAAGAGCAACAATAGAGTGAAGATGTGCAGGACGCAAATGTGTGTGGGCAGTCTGAAATGATAAAACATAAAGGGTGTAGAGAAATCTACATAACTCAAGCAATAAAAATATTGTCTTATAATAAAAATTAATTAGTATCAAACTGTAACACAGTTCCTTGGGAAAAAATATCTCTAAAGTTTTGAGGGAAATATATTACATGAGAAGATGACCAAGCTATTATTTATGTGTGAAGGCAATTGAAAGTCTTAGGAATATGAGGAATGAGAAAAAAATTACAGCTCCCATAATCATCCTGGCAAAAAAAAGCCTTGAAACATTATGCCAATGGAGAAATAAATCAGAACACTCAAGATTGAAGAAGAGGAAGCATAATAAAAAGAAATTGGCAATAAAACCAGTGAAACTTAAAGTTATTGTCTAAAAGTTGTGGTTATTATTACTAAATAATGGAGCTGTTGATATGGTTTGGCTGTGTCCCCACCCAAATTTCATCTTGAATTGTAGCTCCCATAATCCTCAAGTGTTGTGGAAGGGACCTGGTGGGAGGTAACTGAATCATGGGAGCAGGTTTTTCCCGTGCTGTTCTCGTGATAGTAAGTCTCACAAGATCTGATGGTTTTATAAAGGGAAGTTCCCTTGTACACACTTTCTTGCCTGTCACCATGTAAGACATGACTTTGGTCCTCCTTTACCTTCCACCATGATTGTGAGGCATCCCCAGCCATGTGGTACTGTGAGTCTATCAAACCTGTTTTTCTTTATAAATTACCCAGTCTCAGGTATTTCTTGATGATAGTATGAAAATAGACTAATATAGCTGTCAAATTGTTCATAAATTAATGGTACATATTGTAAAGTAGTAACAAAATATGGAAGTAAGTTTTGGATTATTCCAACAACAACAGCAAAAAGAAAGTATGAGAGAAGCAACTGGGAATAAAATGAAGTTTTTATGTTAAAATGAGGGAATGAGTAATTATTGTTTTTTGATTTATAATGTTAGAAAAGTATATGTTCACATTTTAAAAAGTGTGTAGATAACTATTAATAGAGTTAAAAACAAAATATAGGACATTTGAGTCTTTAGAGAAAATGCATGAGCTAAGAAACCATGCTCAATACATGAAGATAAAAACAAAAACAGAAATATAAGAAAATATAAAATAAGATTACAAATAAAGTTGTCAGTTTTTATTATAAATATGATTGAGTTCAAAGTCTTATTAAAATAAGAGACTCAGTTTAAAGAAATAAATTATAAAATAGTTCAATGACATTCTGCTTATGATACACAAAATAAAATATTAAACTAAGAAGAAGGCTAAAATAAACATTGCAAATATTATCCAGGCATTGAAAGCACAAAAAATCAAGAACAACAATATTAATAACAGATGATATAAAAATTCAAGACAAAAAGTCTTAAAATAACAAAAAGAATGGCTTATATTTGCAATGTCCAACTTATAGTTAAAATACAGAGATAGCGAACATTCATGCTCTAAATAACATAATTTCAAAATCTGCAAAGCAAAAATTGTTAGAAGTATGGAATAGTAAAAGAGGATATGTTACAAGCAAAGAAAGATTTTTAATCTGATCATTTTTATGTCAAGTAGGCAAAATACATATGTAAATAATTTAAATAAACCTGCAAATAAATTTCATATCAAAATGATTCTTCCTCAAGATTCTCCTCAGCTACTGATTATCAACTTTTTTTCCCCCACACTGTCTCCTGCTTATCCTCTGAATCTCATTTTCTTGATGTGTAGACCACCCTAACATAATAGAGAGTTATATCCAGGCTTTTGTATTTGTCCAGTACTTCCACATCCAGCACCTAAGAGTATCTTTAAATATGAGAAAGGCCAGTGAACAGAAGAGCCACTGGTAATTAATATTTTCATCATCTTAAAAAGTGGAAGAGGTTAGGTGTGATAGAAAAAATATAAAAAGCAAACGTATTTTTCAGTTACAAAGATGTTTTGTATTAATTTGTAGTGGGACAAAGTATAGTGTAAATCAAATGGTATTAAGCATGAAGTAATTCTGTTCTGTAAAACTTTCAGATGCTTTTCTGGGTGATGTGTGGAGAATATAAATAGCATTTACTATAGCAAAAGGAATATTATTGTATTCTTTTTTCAGTCCAATATTTTACGTATTTTAAGCTTCCTTTCCTATTGGGGATGGAATATCTTTTTCAAAAAATAAATAATGTAACACCCATTTCCCATAATCTTTGACTGTTGGATGTTGAACCAGTATAAAAATATCAACAACAGTCAGACACAGAGGATTCAAGTTAAATTGTCTGATTAATGAACCTAGAACAAGAGCATATTGGACAGTACCAGGAGTGTTGTAAGACAAGCAGACAAAGAGCCAGATCAGTTTAGAACAGTCTAAAGTTACCCCTAGATCCTAAGTGAGGAGAGGCTGTAATCAGATATCAGAATTGTATCTTGTATATTCCCTATAGTTACTATGTTACTTTGTATATAATCATGGGTAGTAACATATTTAATTCTTGCCGTTTTTTGTTTTGTTTCATTTTGTTTTGTTTTTGAGAAACAGTCTGGCTCTGTTGCCCAGGCTTGAGTGTAGTGGTGTGATCTTGGCTGACAGCAACCTCCATCTCCTGGGCTCAAGCCCTCTTCCCACCTCAGCCTCCCAAGTAGGTGAAACTACAGGCACATGCCACCATACCCAGCTAATTTTTGTATTTTTTGTAGAGGCATGGTTTTGTCATGTTGCCCAGGCTGGTCTCGAACTCCCGAGCTCAAGCAATCTGCCCGCCTTGGCATCCCAAAGTGCTGGAATTACAGACATGAGCCACTGCACCCGACCTTTAATTCTTAGTTAGAGTGTAGTGAAGTGAGAATTAAAATATTTGTTTTTAAGTAGGGAGATGAACCAAGAGGACCTTCCCTGATTAATAGGGCAGAAATTCTACTGCCAAGAATAAAGAAAAACTAGGTTAACAGCATTCTTTAAAAGACAGTCTAAATGAACCTTTTTTTCCTTAAGGTTTTCATTTTTTGCCTCATTTCATAAACAAAGCAAAGAAGGAAGTTCCAAGATCAATTATTTCACATTCAAGAACTGATTAGATAGTAATGTTTGTGGAGGAAAATAGTCTCTTCTGGTATGTAGAACCTGGTTGCTTGTTGGGTCTGGCAATTAACTGAATGATGTGAACATCATTCTTTTAGGCTATAAAACCTCAATCCATTCATTCTCCCTGACACTAGTGCTGCCACATTGAGAATATTCTAGAAAGATGTATTCTCTAAGGCTCTGATTAGAAACTTAAAGCAAAGAAATCACAACAAAGTTTTAAAGTCTGAGTTTAATATTTCTCACTGTAGAAAGAGAATTGATTTTAGAGTAATTTTAGGAAATGCTAAAGCAAATGGTTTGTTTATCATATACCGGGATAGAAATAGGGTATCTTACATAGTTTAAAGTCATCTTCTTGCAGAATTTCAAGTTATAGCATTTAAGAGCTGTAACCTTCTTCACCTGGAAAAGGTTGGTAATTATTCCCATATAAGGAAAAGCATGGGATTTGGAAGAAAAATGGTTCTTCATTCTGAAAAAAATTTGATTTTTGCTTGATAGGAAAAATCTATATTATCCTATACAGATATCATATTGTATACATGTGGTATGCTTATATTACATGATAGTAAAGAAATGACAGAAAAGGTCTGCCTGTATTGGATATACATTTCAACTTAGTTTTATATAAAATATTTGGTTCTGTAAGAGAATATGAAATTGAATTTATCAATACAATAATTTATAATCTAAAATATTTTATTCCAATTTCTCTCTACAAATATATGTTTATATTTTAGAGTCAACTGAAAAAATAATAAGTGAATTTGTAATTAATAAGGTGCATTTTCAAGGACACATTTATTTATTTATTTATTTATTTTGAGACAGAGTCTTACTCTGTCACCCAGGCTGGAGAACAGTGGCATGATGTCGGCTCACTGTTACCTCCCAGGTTCAAGCGACTGTCCTGTTTCAGCCACCGAGTGGCTGGGATTACAGGCATGCACCACCACACCTGGCTAATGTTTGTATTTTTAGTGGAGATGGGGTTTCACCGTGTTGATTAGGCTGGTCTCAAACTCCTGACCTCAGATGATCTGAGTGCTGGGATTACAGGCGTGATCCACTGCACCCAGCTGACACATTTATTCTTGAGGATATGAGTTTCACTATGTATATATGGTGAAAAGTAATTGTCACTATTTCTGTTTCCGGTTGTTATATTTACATTCTCTAATTACTCTCTTCCAACTCCACCATTAAATAAAAGAAAGCTTTGCATGTATAGATTTCTTGTAACTTTTTCAAAATTACTAGTTATTTCTAGCATTAATTCCTTTATTAGATTAAAACCATCTCATATATAACCATCCAACCTATGCTTCCTTCACAATTTAAAAAGTAGCATTCACACTGGCAAATCTTTCAACTACCATCTATTAAATTTAATGTGGCCCTCAATGACTGTTCAATGGTGTAACCATTTTCTAATATGTACTTTACTAGCATGCCATAATGTATAATCCCAGGGGACTAAGAGGAATTTATGGTAAAATGGCATGAAATTAACTTGATAAGGCTTTCCATTCATCTTCAATATATATATTTTTTCTATTTAAACACTGGTAACCTTGTTTCAAAAGTGTGGAATAAGAGAAGTGTTTTTTCACTCTGGTTAAATAATGTCCTCACGTTGTAGATTCTTCTATGAAACTGTACAACTCTGTTTGACTCTGTTTAATGTCCTCAGGAAATGTTGAAGGAAAAATACTTCCCTTGTATTATTGACCACAACTTACATATTTCAAGTTGACTATTACACAGGACTTTAAGGAATGGATTGTGTTGTTTTTTTTGTTGTTGTTTTTTCTCTTTTAGAGAAGACTATTGAGATTCGAGAGAAATATCTTTAACAATTTTTTAAGCTGATTTTAAACTGTTCCAGTATTTTAATTCTAATCCTTTTAAGAAAATAATAGAGGACTAATTTCATTCTCAAGGTAAACACCTGTATACATGTAAAACTGTTAATATGACATATATAACTTTAAATACAGGATAATTTTTCTTTCAATAATGCACACTCTTTTCTTCTATTTCTTTAATCATTTTAAACAAAAAGAGAACTAGAGTTCAGAATGAGGGTTTAATTTAATGAGAGGAAATAGAATATTATCAGTGGTGAGGTAACTTGTAGACCCATTTCATAATGCTACATAATAAAAATAAAACTTATGAATATATTATTTAATTTTGCAAAATATTTATTGCTTACATGCTTCTTTATTTACATTTCTTCCTTAACTCTGCAGTAAGGCCAACAAACAACGATTAACAACAGTGACAAAAATAATGCAATCTGAGAGGGAACTGAAAAACAGAAGGACACAGACATTTTAGTACTATAATTGAACAAATTTGGGAAGGCAAAGAGAATTTAAAAAATTCAGCCAAAATATAATCTTATTCAGTAGTTTATTCACAGTGGATTGTCATTTGGGGAGCATACACATTAGGTCCTCCTTCCCCTTTTCATATATATGGGCCAAATTTAAGATTTTACCTAAATTTGTCAGCGGATTTTGTGTTAACTTCAAGGTATTAATATAATTATTTTTAAAATATGTTCATGCCTTAGGAAATTAAATGTTTCACTTTAAATTTACATATTTTGTAAAGAGCCTTACTATGTATTTTTAGTATTGTGTTTTCTTTGATCATTACCTGGCCTTTAAACTTTAAAGTTAGTTTAGTTTTAAGTTTAAAGGCCAGGTAATGATCAAAGAAAACACAATCTTACCCAAACTTACATGGGTAAGATTGCTCAAGATCTTATTTGTTTCAACATTATGACTTAATAAATGTCCTGAAGTTTGGAACCAGAAGACTTGAATGGACTAAATTCTTCACTAACCAAATGTAAGATTTTACTGCTCCTGTTTCTCCTGTTGCAATTTTAAACTCTGCCAATAGAGATGCTTCTTGACTTATGATGAGATTGTCCCAATAAACACAACATAAGTTGAAAATATTATTGAGTAAAAAATACATTTAATTCATCTAACCTGCCAAACGTTATAGCTCAGCCTAGCCTACCTTAAATGTGCTCAGTACACTTACATTAGCCTACAGCTGGGGAAAGTCATTTAACACAAAGCCTGTTTTATAATAAACTGTTGAATATTTCACATAATTTATTGAATTCTGTATGAAGGTGAAAAACAATAGTTTTGCACCATTGTATAGCTGAAACATGGTGAGTCAAAGCATTATAAGTTGGGGATCATCTGCACTTCTGCCTTATGGGGGACAGATTGTAGAGAGTGCTTTTGCCCTTTTTTCCATGTCACATTTACTCTTTCCTATGAAGTGAATAGTGGGCACTTCCTATGGAGAGCAAGTAGAAAATAAGTCAATTTTAGGGGTCATGTATGATCCTATCTTTTGGCCTCTAGCAAGTGTACTGGAGGAGTACTGTCCTCTGACCCCGTGCCATGTGCTGACCAAATGCAGGATCTGTCGACTCCCCAGGGTAGCCCTGCAGTTCTCCAGCTTCTGTGAGTGGGTGTGTTCAATGCATACAGGGAAGGAGTAGGATGCTTGTGTCCAGCTGCCCTCTCCAGTACAGATAAACCAGCAATAATACCTTAACCCTCACCAGAAATCTCGAAGAGCATGAAGGTTTTGATCAATTGGACCCTCTGACTCTCACATTAACAAGTGACTTCATCTTTTGAAGACCAAATTTCTCAACCTAAACTATAAACTTTAATGGACAACTTCACAAGTTATTGTTAAGATTAACTACAGTACTAAATCACTGTTCTATTATATTTGAGGAATTATACTCAGTTTTATATTGTTATCTCATTAATCCCTGGTAACAGCCCCCTGGATTAGCAATTATTGTAACTATTTTAAAAATGAAAGATCCAAATTACTAGACAGTTTAAGTAACTTGAAAAGAATACTAATTAGAAACAAAGTCATATCTGTCTGTTTCAAAAGCCTGGGTTTTGCTCATATATCAAACAATACATGATAATATGTGAAAAAGTCTCTTGGAATTGTAAAGTTTTATATTAAATAATATTTTCAAATGAACTAGATAAATATTTAGTTCAACCTCTCTTTTGAACTCCAAATAGCCAATGTTATATAGTTATAATCTTTTTTTTTTTTTTTTTTTGAGATGGGGTCTTGCTCTGTCATCCTGGCTGGAGTGCAGGCATACAACCTCGGCTCACTGCCACCTCCTCCTCCCGGATTCAAGCAGTTCTCCTGTGTCAGCCTAGTGAGTAGCTGGGATTACAGGCGCGTGCCATCATGCCCGGCTAATTTTTGTATTTTTAGTAGAGACGGGGTTTCACAATGTTGGCCAGTCTGGTCTTGAACTCCTGACCTCAGGTGATCCGCCAGCCTTGACCTCCCAAAGTTCTGGGATTACAGGTGTGAGCCACTGCATCTGACCAATCTGTTTTAATTTATGTAACCACAAACCGTTATATATTGAACATCTTTTTAATATAAATCAAAAATATCATTTCATGTTTATGTAACCCTGCTAATGGTGTCATGTTCATATTCTTTTTAAATGAGAAATAAAAATCAGCATTTTTCAGGGGTGGAGAACAGGGTCTTGCTCTGTCGCCCAGGTTGGAGTGCAGTGGTGCAATCTTGGCTCACTGCAACCTCCACACCCCGGGTTCAGGTGATCCTCCCCGGTCAGCCTCCAGAGTAGCTGAAACTACAGGTGTGTGCTACCATGCCTGGCTAATTTTTCTGTTCTTGACAGGGTTTTGCCATGAACTCCTGGACTGAATTATCTGCCTGCATTGGCGTCCCAAAGTGCTGGGATCACAGGGATGAGCCACTGTGCCCAGCTGAGCATTTTTCTTATACAAAATAATTTAATCATACTTAGAAAAAATTCCATGCCCAATCATTTAATACCTTTGGAAAACATAGAAAAGCACAAAATTTCAAAATTATCCATATTCCCACCCCCAAATGACCCCATATTCCCATGCCCAAAATGACCATTTTAATATAGTTCCTTTTAGCAGAAAAGTGCATACTGACAGAGTAATATAAGTCTAATAATAACATCATAAGGCATATACTCCCTATAATTTGCTTTTTTTGTTAAAAATTTTTTCCTTTATTTCAATAGCTTTTAGGGTACAAGTGGTTTTTGGTTGCGTGGCTGAATTACATAGTGGTGAATTCTGAGATTTTAGTGCACCCGTCATCTGAGCAGTGTATGTTGAAACCAACATGTAGTTTTTTACCCCACAACCGCCTTCCACCTTCCCCATTCTGAGTCTCCAAGGTCCATTATATCACTCTGCATGCCCTTGTGCATGCATAGCTTAGCTCCCACTCACTATAATTTGCTTTTTCAGAAAATAATATATTAAATTTTCCTCATCTCAATAGATACTGTTATATTATTCTAATTTTTTAGTAATATTATAACTACACATTATAACATTCTCTAATGCAGGTATTTAGGTTGTTTTAGAATTGCAAACAATATAAAGATATATATTTTATAGAGTATATCGATTTTTGCCCACTTTACTGATATTTCTGTTGGATTAATTTGTAGAAAAATATTTTCTAGGTTAAAAGGTATGAATACTTTAAAGTTTTTAAGAAATATATCTCTTGCCAAGTTGTTTGATGAAACTGTTGAGACAATTTCTTCTTCCACCCCTTGCTCCTTGACAGTGTATAAAGGTGCCAATAGTTTGATAGATTAAAGAACTTTATCTGATTTAATTCATTTATTTAATTTTTAAATTTTATTATTATATATGTTTACTGACTAGTTTTTATTTTTTATGAATTACATATTAACCATCTTTTCCCATTAGCATATTCATCAATTTACATTGATTTGTGAAATATAGTAAGGTTTATGTGACTAATATTTTTAGTTTGCTCTTTACTTTTTATTTGCGGTCATTTTGGAGGTACAAATGTTTTAAGTTTTAATGTTGTTAAATTTATAATGTTTCCCTTCAATGGTCTCTGACCTTACTGTTTTGTCTCAAAAGTCCTATTCCACTCCATAATTATATAAATATTCACCTACAGTTTCTTTCAGTTGTTTGCTTGCTTCATTTCTTCATTGCCTTAGTCCACTTTTGTTGCTATAACAGCATAACTGAAGCTGGGTAATTTATAATGAACAGAAATTTATTTGCTCACAGTTCTGGAGGCTGGGAATTCCAGGATTGGGGAACTGGCATCTGGTGAGGGCCTTGTTGCTGCATCATTCTATAGTGGAAGGTGGAAGGGCAAGAGAGGACATGAGAGTGAACTTGCAGCCTTAAGTCCTTTTTATAATTGACATTAATCCATTTAGGAAGGCAGAGCCCTTATGACATGAATGCCACTCCTTAGACCCCAACTCCCAACATTGCTGTGTTGGGGATTAAGTTAAACGTGCTATTTGGGGAACATATTCAAACCATAGCATTCATTAAGCTTTTTATTTTACACATGTTTTACTGGAAATAACACATTGATCTATTCATAAATCTCTGTTTTATAGATTCTGAATCAGCCACATCTTTCAATTCGATCTCATGGTGACTAGTTTGGTAAAGACAAGCTTCATGTTGTTTATAGTCTCCCCAAATTTCCAGGAATGTTAGCATATTAATGGAAAAGATAGTCTTATCCACCTCCCTAGAAAGAATATTAGCTGAGTTATAGAAATACAATTAATAATGAGATATATAACAGTTATTAGTTTACTATGTTTCATTATTAATACTACTTATGTTTCATCATTAATACTACGTATATCATGAAGTCCTTATTCTCCTGGTGTCTGCTTATCTTCATAAAACTCATACTCAGTATCATTGGAGCATAGATGAGATGGGAATTGGGTGAGCTCTGATGCAATAGAAGCCACAACTTCTGTGCCATTGCTCCCCTCAAGGTCATGTTTCTTTGAATTCTTTGACATTTATTGACTTCCTCCATTACACAACGCACATTTCAAAAAATATTGCTTAAGTTTTTTATGGTAACGATTATTTTTCTTCTGCTAGCATCCTGGGTCCTTCTTTTCAACTTTTTGTCTTGATAGAATGGATTTACAATTATCTAAAGAACAATTCATAACCTGGTTGCATCTTTTGAGAACTTATCAGCTGTGGTCCATTTAGAAAACAGAAATGACATTACATATTTAAGAAGAGAAAATTTAATATGAAGAATTGTTAATGAAGGATACAATTGTTACTTAAGTAATTGAAAGAGTAAAAAGAGAACTATAAGCTCTTGTGGAGGGAGCAACGGCAAGAAATAGCTACCACCCTTGGGGAAGAGATAGAAATTATTAAAACTTAGAAGCTTAAATGAGAGCTCCCAGGGCCTGGGAACCAGACCTTGAAAACAGGAGCACGAGCCAGCTGGAGCTAGTGCATCCAAAGAACAGTGCATGATGAAGCTGGTTCTGCAAGTGTTGGAAAAAGTGAAACCAGGATTTAGTATTTTCTATGAGAACGAACTGCCCTGGTTTGGGTAAAAAAAAAAAAATGTATTGGTAGGTTGACAAAGTGAGGAAGTCAGGAAGACCACAGGAAACAAATAGGAAGGAGCAAGTCCCTCCTCCCTCTTCCAGGCTCTCAATTTCCTTCAGTACCTCCTGTTGATAGAGTCTAACGTTGATCTACCTGGCAAAGCAGAAATGTAGGTTGAAGTCTGAGATTCAATATCAGAATGCAGAGAAGAAAAAGGTAGATTTGGAGCATGTCTTACTCCATTGGCTGTTATAGCAAAATATAAAATTATAAATGGGTAATTTATAAACAACAGAAATTTATTGCTCATCGTTCTGGAGGCTGGTAAGTCCAAAATCAAGATGCTAGCAAATTGTCTGATGAGGGCCTGCTGCTTATAAATGGTGCCTTCTATATATCTTCTCATGGCAGAAGAAGCAAACAGGCTTCTTCATGCATCTTTTATAAGGACACTAGTCCCATTCACAAGGGCTCGACCCTCCTGACCTACTTACCTTCTAAAGCCTCACTCTTAATATCAGTACATTAGGGATTAAGTTTCAACACATGAATTTTAGAGGGAAAAAAACTTTCAGACCATAGCAGAGCCCTAAGGCAATAGCTTAATAATTGGCATAGGGAAACCTTCCCTGTACTACTTACTAATTTTTCTTCATTCACTTTTTTATACTTTTAGAATCCTTAACACGGACCTCTCACACTCCCATCCATACCGACATATCATGCCCATCTCCTGCTTTGCAGAATTCCTGACTACAATGCTACTTGTGACTTTTAGTTCCTTCGTGATATTTTTTGTTAAAATGTTTCATAACCACATGTATTACTATATAGGAAAGTGACTTTAATCTCCAGTATGGGAATAAAATTGGGCTAACTTAGGGTTGACTTATTTCTGAAGTTCTTAGATGATTGGTGATATTGTAGAATAGAGTATTGAGTAACGTGATAGGGCAGCAGGCAAACAAATCTATCAAGAATTTCCTGGTGTTAATTATCTGGACAAAATATGTGCTTCTGTGTGAATAAAAATGTGGATCACGCCAAGTATGTATGTAATTTTCTCACTGTGTCAGGGCGTCAATTTGTTCTATCTATGGAGTTCTAGCTAGAGAAAAAGTAAGTTACAGAGCAAGTGGTTTCGATAGAGGAATATGATATGTAGGTAAGAGTAGACAGTGTCTCATGGAAAAAAATTCCAAGCCTCATACAAAGTAAATAACCAAAGTCATTAGCAGCTGAACTCATAAACTGTAATAAAATTATAAAATATAACAAAGCTGTCACATTATCAGATCAATTTACCCAATAACTTTTCTAATCCTTTTCGCATACATTATTCTAGCAAAATACCCAGATGTAATGATTACAGGAAATTTTCAAGTCTATTGGCAAAAGCTCAGAAGACTTTGGCCCACTGAAAACCTTACTGTATTAGCAGAAGCTGTGTAAATGGGCCATTCTGTACTTATAAGGAAACACCTACTGGCTTCAGTTCAGTTTTTAAGTGACTCTAAGGGAAATTTCTTACCGTTTTTATTGACTATGAATTGCTCTTCCTGTTTAACCAGAACACATGATTTGTAAAATACAATGCTTAAGGATATATAGCTAACCATTTCTCAACTACAAAATGGGGGGCCGATACCTTTACTAAACATGAAGATAAAATCTGACACTTTTTCAATTAAGAGACTATTTCATTTTTATTAAAAAAGGGAATATATGCAGGTTATATCACATAAAAATATTTTGTTGCTCAGAAAATAAATACCACATCATTTAATATTTTAAAATTATTTGAAATAATAGCATTCAGCTATTGGTTAATTGGCACATAATTAATGGATGCCTTAAGATTCTGTAACTAAATCAGGTCTAGATACTCACTTGCTCAGTTTTGATACACAGTTAAATACAGGAAAATAGAAAGAAAACTGTACGTTTTATAAAAACGGTATAAAGCAAAAGTTATAAAGTATTATTTTACCTGCTATTGCTGTTATATAGCTCTTTAAAAATTTAAACTCCTTTATAGGAAACATTTTTTTTTAGCTTCGAGGGGGAATCTGAGAAAGGTGTTTAAAATATGCATTTATTTTTATATAATCCTAATCGTCAATAGGATTAAATGACTACTGAGAACATAGCACTAAAGTGAATCAGCGTAGTTCACTAATTTGGATATAAATTTGAGATAGCTATGTATATTAATACAGAGACTTTGGGATATATCAGAGTATAAGTAGGAAAACGCTAAGAACTTGAAAAACAGAAGAAATTTAGTGTAGGAAACTGGTTACAGATGTGATAAAAGAATTAAGATGCCATCAGGCTGGCAAGGCAACCCAGAATTTAACTGCAGGAAGCCACCAATCCTATACTGAAGAACAAAGAATAGAAGTAGTTTTCCCGAATACCAGAGCACAGGATCAACCGAGAGATGAAATTATAATGGGTCTAGCAGGAGGGATCGGGAGAGAGAGTAACAAAGTATTGAAAATGCCACCTGGGGCCCAGAGGCCGGAGTATGCTGGCTGCCTCTCCTTTCTTCCACTCTCCAATGTCCCACCAGTGCCTTCCTGTTTGAGAAACAGCCAGAAGCCAAGATACATGAAAATCTGGAAAGTGCAGCTGCACAGGACTCAGTATCTCACACCCCTACAGCCTCCTCTTCCCAGGATACAAAGGTGAGCAAAGAAAATGGTAGAGAGGCTGACAGTGCAAACACATCCAGGAAGAAGTCAAGATTATCCAGTAAACTGTGTAACTTACCAGCCAAAGGCAAGTGTTTAATGTGTCCCCCATATACTACCTCTTCTTTAGTAACTGAACAGTCAGAATATGGTAATAAAGTTTCTAGGAAGTTTAACCTTTTCCTTATAGATTACTTAGATTTTTTTAAAGGAGTAAATACTGTATGGTGAGAAAAAAATTGTACTTTCATCTTCTTTAAATTTTTATACCACTCTCTAAACTTTTTAATCCCAATGTACTCTATTTCTTTTTGGTTGAAGAGGGAAAAAACCCCATGAAATGGAAGGACAAGAGAAGGCCATAGACCTGAGGATAGACATATATTTCTGCTACTGTCCACTACAGAAATCTGGTAGGGTGAGGCAGTTTCCCTGTGATCTGGCTGGTATTACAACCAGAAAGGAGAGCAGGTAGAATCACCTCTCATACTTCACATAGAAGGCTGCACAACAAAAGACTTGGAAATCAGACTTAGACACTAGTGCTACAGTTTCACTAAAAAGAAGAGTATGCCTAGAGAGACTGAGTTCTCCTTCAAAGCGTCCAGCTTCTTTGCAATTCTCCCCAGGCTTCCTGAATTGGGGAAGTGGAATTTTATCAAACAGCCTTCCATCAAAACTTCATATCTGAGAATAGAGTTTTAATAGCAACCAGGTGGTCAATGAAGGATTCCAAGGGCCTTCTGTCCTGTAGACATTTGGCCTACATAAATCTTTCTCTTTTCTAGAATGAGTCAACTGATGAAAAAAAAATCCAATGAACTGAGGTCTATGGACATATCTTCAACATTAAAAATAATATAAAAGGGCTGGGCGCGGTGGCTCACGCCTGTAATCCCAGCACTCTGGGAGACCCAGGCGGGCGGATCACGAGGTCAGGAGATCGAGACCGTCCTGGCTAACACAGTGAAACCCCGTCTCTACTAAAAATACAAAAAAAAAAAAAATTAGCCGGACGAAGTGGCAGGCGCCTGTAGTCCCAGCTGCTCTGGAGGCTGAGGCAGAGAATGGTGTGAACCCGGGAGGCGGAGCTTGCAGTGAGCTGAGATCACGCCACTGCACTCCAGCCTGGGAGACAGAGCAAGGCTCCATCTCAAAAATAAATAAATAAATAAATAAATAAATAATAATACAAAATATAAAAGTATAGTTGTGAAAAAATACATACTTGAAAAAGCTTTACTACAGGAAAACTGAAATACATTTTCAAAACTTTCTGCATTGAGTCAGTAAAAAAAATTCAAGGAATCATAGACCTTATAAAAAGAATGAGTGACTATTTAATAGAAAAGATGGAAATAAAAAGGAAGCTTGGGGAGATGAGAAAATAATGTTATTTTTAGTAGGAAACTAGAAATTCAATAGAAGAATAGAAATCTGCATAAGATACTGAGGAATAGAAAATAAAGTCAGTGATGTAGTAAACAATAAATCTAAAACGAAATGGAATATGACAGTAGGACAACTATAAGAGACATTATAATAAATAGAATTTAATTTAGTAATCTACTGTAAGAAAACATTGTGTTTCTGAATGAGAAAATAAAACAAATAAAAAATTAAAAATGCAAAATATTATAAAAGGAATGAATATATTCTGCAATAAGGGACATCCAAATGGAATTTTAAAAAATTTCCTAAATATTTACCAAGAAAAAGTAATGAAAAAAAATCTCAGGCATATTCTTGTAAATTTTTTTTTAATTTCTAAAATATAAATAACTCAACAGCCAAGAAATTTAGGTACAGGAGTTTAGCCTTAATATGTCTTTGTGTCACTAGTGCCTCAAATTGAACCTGCCTTTTTATTCGCATCTTATAGATGGAGATACTGCGATTCAGAAATATTTAAGTAACTTTTTCAAAGTCATGCAATCCTTGCCCCACAAATGTTCACTTGGCAAAGCTGGGAGGATCTACTATGTTAAATAAGGGCAAGATTGTTGTCAAGATATTTCATGTATGTATTGGGCACATGAAGTACTCAGAGCATGGAGGTAGCATCTCCAAATGTATGAAGGAAAATGATTGTGAGAATGAAACAAAGAAATGGATGTTTGTGTTCAACTGAAGTGCCAACTCATTCTACTCAAACAAGCTCACTTTGAGAGTCAATGGCAAGGAGACCGAGCTGCTGGAAATTATTCCTTATGAATTCTTGGCATAATGAATATAAATAAATAAAAACTTGTGGTTTATAAATTAATATGTTAAATAGTACGCAAGGATTTATAATAAAAAACAATCATCGCATGCTCTTGCCCTCCTAATGTCTAATTCTCTTAGCAGTGCTTTTAGCAGTTTTGTTTCAATTCTTCTGGCACACGACCTTTTTTTCTCCAAATATATAGTTAGGTAACTATAATAAATAGAGTTACCACTCTTTTTACATCTCTGTTGGTTAAATTTAACTTTTAATAGCTAGTCAGATATTTGGAAACCATTAAACTAATGTATTTCTTGTTCCTCCTTTCTCCTATAGCAATTTAATCACCATAGATTAAAGAAGAGGGGTTATCAAATGGGATATAGAAAATATGACGCAGAGGGTGTCTTTGCCAGACAAGAAGGGGAGTAAATGAAAGTCCTTTCTAGCCAGTAGACTATGGACAACTGGAGAGGAAGAAGCAGTAGAAACACCCATTTCCACACTTTCCCCTAGCTTCCCACCACTGGGGATGCAGGGTGGAGAATTGTGGGAAAACCAATGACAGTGAGTCTGTAGAAATGTGTTCTTGAACAAGCACAGCCAGAATAGGCATGGAGGCACAGTGCAGTTAGGAGAGAAAGTGTGTAATTTATGATGTCTGAGTCTCTCTAGACTCCTTTGTAATAAAGAATCGATTCACAAGTTCCTGCATGTCTTGTGAAAGACAGTGAAGTGGCTAAGATGAAAGCCAGCTGGCCTGGCATGGGGGCTGCGCCGGCGAGGCTTGAGATGTCCGGACGTGTGAACTGAGCCAGAGGCTGGTGGAGGACTTTGCTGAGACCTGGAGGGATGGCAGCACAGATAGAGCCGAAGTGGGCTTCAGTCAAAAGGAGAGAAATTCAGCAGACCCGACAGAGCTGAGAGAATAAAACACAATTCTTCAATGCAGACACTGGCAGGGGAAGAGAATAGCGTACCCAGCACATAAGGAACAATCCTGAGGAGCCCTGGGGACCCAGGGAACAGGGCACAGGAGCTCACATAGCCCTCTCCTACTGAGAATCTGTATCAAGTTGGTGTTGGAGGGAAGAAAAGTATATGAGGGGAAGGAAATCTTGAAGACAAGGCATTTCTGTGGAATAAATTGAGTTATTGAAAAGAAACAGTTTAAACTGGAAACAATAGATTTAATAGGAGCTTTGCTAAAAAGATTAAATCAATTTTGGAAACACAAATAACTACATGGTTTTTGTACTGCTGCTAAGTGGCAGCATGGTAATATTTTCATACAAATTATATGTTTAAACTTCTAATTATCACTCAATCAATATCTTGTACTTCCTCAATTTGAAAGATGAATATATTTTCTCCTTTGCCTTTTCTTCCACCTTTCTCTTCCTTTCCTCCTGCCAACAGCTGTCCTCTGTAATTTTACAAATATACCAAGTAGATAATAATCACATTTTTAACCATAATTAAATCTTTATAACTTTTCCTTAAAAAACTGATTCTAAAGGTAGAAACTTTGGGAGTCCTCTTCCTGTTTGATCTGTGTATCACTTGGAATATATTTGATCCCCCAGATGGAGGGCCATTGAATTCCTTTTCCAATTTGGAGAGCATCTTTATGTTTGAAGTCCGGAGATCTTGTATTATTTTTAACTGTCCTGGAGTTTTCCCTGGTTGCTCTGTAGGCCTGCTGGACAGTTGTACAGCTAGGAACTCCCTTCATTAATCTCCTTGGTTAAATCCAGTGTCTCTATTTTATATTTACACCCTCACTCTTTTTTCAGAGTAAAATCCTTAAATAAATTACTCAAAAAAGATATGTGGGAGATAAATATTGTAACACTTTGTACATATATCTTTATTTTACCTACAGAATTATTAATAAGGTGGATGGATATGGATTTCTGGGTGAAAGTAGATTTCCTACATGTTTGAAAGCATTGTTTCATTGTGTTTTACCTGTAGTATGTCAGGTGGAAAGTGAAATGCCAATGTGATTTTCATTGCTTTGAACATAACCTGTTTTCTCCCTCTTTCTGGATGATTTTTTTCTTGCCATACTGATGTTTCACATTGATATGTCTAATTATAGGTCTGCTTTCATTTGTCCTGCTATAGCTTGGTGGTCCCTTTCAATCTGAAGGCTTGTTTTGTTTTCAGCTGGGGGAAACTTGCTTATTTTATTTATATTAAAATGACTTCACCTGCTCAATTTACTGGTTATTTTTCTGTTTGTTGCATCTCTCAGATTTTCTGGTCCCAAACTGAAAATTACCCAAATACCTATCACAAATGAGATTAGTACCACACAGAGGAAATACAGGGGAATTCAGTGGAATGCGTGCAATGCTATGAGCAAATTTCAGAAATATAATGTTGAGTGAGAGAAAGCAGGCATGAAAGAATACATAAAATATGATTTCAAATATATGAGGTTACACAGACAAACATAAAACTAACTTACGCTGTTAGAATACTGATAATCTTTACTGGGAAAATAAAGACTAGAAGAAGCAGAAAGGTCTCTGGATGTCATGTTGCCCTGTTTCCACATGTGGGTACTAATACACAGATGTGTTATTTGCAAAAATTCTTCAAGCTGTATACTTTATAAATATACTTTTTCTGTAATTATACTTGATTAAAGAGTTTAAAAGAGTAACAGTAAACTTGTAAAACTAATGTTTGCAATATATTTGACACAAAATACTCATTCTTTAATAGTTCAAAGAGAGCTCTTAAAAATGAAGAAGAAAAAGATAACACTCTTTAAAAATGTATAAAGGACAAGAATTTTTAAAAAATCACCAATGAATACATGCAAGTGACAAACATTTTTAAAAAGGTTAAAACTCACTAGTAAATAAATAAATGCAAAGTAAAATTGGTATGGTATATACTTTATGTTGGTAAAACGAGAGAAATTCTTATGTTGGTGAAGCTTTGGAAACGTGAACACTGACTATTGCAGAGGAGATTAATGCTGGTAGAGACTTTTTGGAGGATGAATTGGCCATGACAGCCAAAATCCAATAAAAGTGGATACTCTGTGGCCTGCTGTGAAACTCTAGGAGCTTACCCTTAAGAATTCATTGTGGATGTTTATAAATATTCTACTACATCAATTATTTATCAAAGCCAACTTATCAGAGTTAATTTTTTTAACAACTTAGCCCAGAAATGAGTGATGGGTTAATGAATTTGTGTTAGAGTTTTACAATAGTATCTTGTGTGGGCTTTAGAAATGATGATTCATATGAATATTTCATTACATTGAAAGATGTTCAGAGTATATTATTAAAGAAAAAATTCCAAATATGCATTTTTTGACACCTCTCCCCCCACCATATGGAAATGAAATGGAATAGAACAAGAGAAAATGCTAGGTTTATCTCTCACAGGTGGATTATCCATAATTTTATTTTATTTTTTGATATAGGGTCTCACTCTGTTGCCCAGGCTGGAGTGCAGTGGCATGATCATGGCTTACTGTAGCCTCAACCTCACAGGCTCATGCAGTCCTCCCACCTCAGCCTCCCAAGTAGCTGGGACTATAGACATATGCCACCACATACAAATTGTTTTGTTTCGCTTTACTTTTTGTAGAGACAGGGTATCACTATGTTGCCTAGGCTTGCCTTAGTTTTCTTAATTTATGTTGCTCTCTGAATTTTCAAGTGTTTCTATAATGAACAAAAAAGTATTTATTATATTTAAAAGATAAAGGATCTTCTAAAATTATTGATGTTTTGCTTTAAATGATACATTATTCAGATTCACAGAACTTTTTTTTGCCTTTCTATGAGTAAGTGTTTTCATTATTTTCATTCATAAAGTTTCTGATGCCAACTAAAATCACTTTAATTTACATATGTTTAAATAGTTGTTTTTATTCCATTCAAATTTAAGTAATTATGTTTTGAGAAAGAGTAAGAAACAAGTAAAGAAAGAAAATCTTGTCTAATTTACTAAGAAAAAGTCAAATTATGTAATCTCTGCATGGAAGCAATGAGCAGACAGATTAATTTTGGGTTTCTCTGCCAATTAACCATGAATACTTCATTCAGTTCCTGAGCTAGGTGCAGAGATCAGACACGATACTGACTAATTATATGCAGGCTAAAGAAAAGCAGGACTGAGACTTACCAGGCTTTGGAGCCTCTCTAATTTCCTTAGATGATTTAAGATTTAGTCAATGGCATACGTCAGGCCCTAGAGGGAATGAAGTTCCTAACTAAAAGCTAAAGATTTAGTTATACAATCTTGGTAACAGTAGAAAGTGTGATATTGAAAGTTAAGTGTTATAATTGGAAGTCTAATTTTCTTTAGACTTTTTGCAGCATATACATTTCACTTAATTTTCCATTCATATGCAATAAAACTACTGATGTAAAACGGTTGTGCTATTGCATGGATGCTTTTAAAAGTGTATTCTAGAAGTGCATAAAAACCAAGATAGTCTCCTGGGAGAGGCAAGAGGGAAAGTGCAAGAAGTAATATCCATGAAGGCAGTTCTTAGAAAGCTATATATTTCAAAATAGTAGTTAACAGTGCTAAGTCAGCCAATTATATGGTGTTTCCCCTGAATTATCTTTTTTTACCCTCTGATTCTGTAAAGTGTACTAATTATGTAAATATAATCTAATTTACCCCAACTTTCAAATAGTTAACCTAACATTTAATCTCAATCTATGTTTGGGTAGCAGGTATGAATTTCGGTCTATGTGATGTTTTACTTTCAATATTACTTAAGATTTATTTTTATCTCCCATTTTGTCAGCTGAAAGAAATTTAATCTCAGTTAGTTCAGGGTTTACCTACTCCTGGGCCTAGGCTCTCATTAAGTTCCCAGAGGCTGACAGAGTGCCAAGTCACAGGATGGGAGGGCATCTGTTACTCAGTGTCTCCCTCTATCCAGATGGCACTGCTGGGATGTGTTTATTCCCATCTGGTCTTTAGTCATTGGTCTCTGTAGGTAGATGCTGAGTCATCCTTTATCCTAAGCACTAGACCTTTTCAATTTTTCATCTGCTTTCCTGCCCTTTCCATACCCTTTTGGGTTTTAGTAAACTATGGATCTGACTAGGGTCATTATCACTTTGGTACTACTCTGGGATGTACAGAATCATACTGTCCCCTTGGTATGGAAAACTCTGTCCCTTGGTATGGAAAACTCTGTCTCCTGTATCTCCATATTTTTACATGTAGAGATCAAGCTGATTGTAATCTGTACAACTACCACATAGAGATTTTGTGCATATTAAAAAATGGAACCCCCTCTGGGCAGATCAGCCCTGAGAGCAGAAATGCCCTTCTGTGGATGTGCTTCCTCCAGGTGAGTATACTATCACTCAAGGCACATGCACATGGCTTGCTGAGTGGAAATGCAAGCTGGATTGCTTTTTTCTTTTCTTTTCTTTCCTTTTTTTTTTTTTGTTTTTGTTTTATACAGGGCCTCACTCTGTCACCCAGGGTGGAGTCCAGCGCTGTGAGGCATGGTCATGGCTCACTGCAGCCTCAGCTTCCCAGGCTCAAGTGATCCTCCCACCTCAGCCTCCAGAGTCGCTGGGACTACAGATGTGCTCCACTACACATCTGGCTATTTTTTATATTTTTTTGGTAAGGGTGGGGTTTCACCTGGGTGCCATTTTGCCCAGGTTGGTCTTGAACTCCTGGCTCAAGCAATCCGCCTCCCTTGGCCTCCTAAAATGCTAGGATTACAGGCAAGCTCCATCATGCCCAGCCACACACTGGATTGCAATCTCCTTATTCATCACGTCGCATGATTCAAAGTACATTTCTTTTTTTTTTCTAATACCCCAAGTCTACCTCTTTATTCAATACACAGTTGTTTAGAACACAGTTGTTTAGGCAGCTGTCAGTATACCCAGCAGTATAATAAACATATTTCTCAATTATATCCAAAAGGCCATTGATGTTTTTGTTAAATGCCTTGCTGATGTCGAAATGCACAATATCCTTGATATTAACTTGATTTCAAGTCTAATACTCTATTTTTAAGGTGAGACTAGATTTTCACAACTTTTGATAGTCACTCCTCATTATTTCTTTTAATCATTGATAGATTTCATAAGTGCTCATAAAACTTTTAACAACCTTCTAAAGTTTGCCTTAATTTCAATATCATGCATACAAATACAACATTACTAGAAACAAATGTTCTCTCTTCATTGCCTTCTCTAAAAGTAAACATTTTCCAGCCCCTCTGATTTGCAAGGAATTATGGTAGATACTATGTGATGCATGGAAAAAAAAAACCCACCCAATATGGCATTTTTGAGGGTGTGAGGCTCTGGGAAAGTGTTAAAGAAGGAAAATTATATTTATTTGTCTGGGATATTATAAAATGTTATTTATTTGTAAAAATATACTTATATAATTTTTAGGTCTGTGATATTTTAGGCGTATTTTATTATGTTTATTTTTCCCACCAGATTCATGTGGTAGGTATTATAAATTTTATTCTCATTTTATGGATGACAAAATTCATATCATGAGAGGTTATACTACCCAAAGGCCTCGAGCTATAATTTCAGACAAATGCATCTTCTTCCAAAGTCAATTCTATTCTATTTAATAATAGTGCTCAATGTTAGTGTATTTAATATTAGCTTATTAAAAAGCACATTCATGGGTCCTATCCCTAGAGATACAGATGCAGTCAGTCTAAAGTAAGCACTACAATCTAATTTTTAACAAGTATTCCAAGTGATTTTGATGGAACTACTCTTTAGATCATAGCTTGAGGAATTGTACTAAAACACATGGCCTCAGAAGTGACAGTCTTGTATGGAATTACCAATGCATAAAAACTTACAATAAGAATAAACGGGACTAATTGTACAATGCAGTTACAAAGCACCTTAGAGAACTAGAGACAAAAACTTTGGGTGAAATGTGAGTGGATCTGGAAGACATTTAATCTGCACATTAAAAGTTGGCTTTGATTTAACAGGAAGATATGATAGAAAGGATCATGCACATATGTATAGAGATAGTAGAAGAAAAATTAAGTTCAGGATGACTACAAGTTATAGTGCAAGGTGAGAGGTATAGAAGATAATATCTTTTGCAGTTAGGTTGTACATGGGTCATGCACTCAAAATTCATCTATGCAAAAAAACATAGGCTATTTTAGATAATGTGAATCTTCTATTTTTTTAAAGGACCATAGTGATGTTGATCAGCTCTGTTTGCTTCAGATGATAAAAATGGAAGTATTAGGAAGAATGAATGAGGCAGGGGTTACAATCCACTTTAGAAACCCTTGTTTTAGACCATAGATGTATAATAGTATCTGAGAGAATGGAAAGTGAGTAGAATGAAAGGGACAGATCTCAGAATGCTTTCATGTTAAAAATACCCAGATGTATTGATTGACAGTAGCTGCTAAGGAAAGAAAAAAGACTCAAATATTTCTTTAACACAAAACTAAGGTGGCTAAAAAAGTGGTACACAGACAGTGGCCAAGGGATCCTGATATCTGTGGGTTGGTGAGTCAAGTTTAAATATAGCCTGCAATCCTAGACTACATTTTCAAGCCTAGCAAGGCTTTGAAGTAGATAGAAATAAGAAATAATAGCTTGAGGAAAACCCAGGGTAAGGAAAGAAGGTGATTTTTTTTTTTTTTTGAGAACCGAGGAAATTTTGTGTGTTTATAGACTAAGATTGAGATAATGAATTAAGACACAGGGTGAAATTACGGGGCAAATAAGGAAACAAATGATTAGACAAAAAGAAGACAGAATGAAATTAAGATGTTAAATGAAGGGAAAGAATAGATCTCTTTAAATACAAATAATTGCTATGAAGCACTCCGTGTCAGGTCTTACAATATCTCATTTAATTTTCACAACAACTTTAAGGTATAAATTTGTGAACCCAGAAAATCTGAGACAGGTTTCAGTTAATTTAGAAAGCTTATTTTGCCAAGGTTGAGGACGTGCCCGTGAAGCCTCAGGAAGTCCTGATGACGTGTGTCCAGGGTGGTTGGGGTGCAGTTTGGTTTTATACATTTTAGGGAGACAAGATATCAATCAATATATGTAAGAAGTACATTGGTTCTGTCAGAAAGGCAGGACAACTTGAAGCAAAGTCAGGAAGACTAGAAAGTGGGAGGGAGCTTCCAGGTCACAGATAGGTGAGACACAAAGAGTTGCATTATTTTGAGTTTCCTATTAGCCTTTCCAAAGGAGGTAATCAGATATGCATCTATCTCAGTGAGCACAGGGATAATTGGAATAGAATGGGAGGCAGGTTCACCTTAAGCAGCTTCCAGGCTTGAGTTTTTCCTTAGTGATTTGGGGGGCCCAAGATACTTTCCTTTCATATTTTTTTACATTTATTTTAAATTGGAAGAAAATGAGGTGATAAATAATTGGTTTAAGATTATCCAGTAAGAAAGTGGCAAATCCATATTTTTTTTTACTTTTTTATATTGTTTCTTTCCTTTGTGTCACAAGGCAAATAATAATGATTGAGAAATTATAGAAAACCACTTGAAAAAGGGGAAAATAATTTGAAGGAATTTGAATTGTTTTAACTTTTTAAATAAACAAGATAAAGTCATTTGCTTATGGATTTGGCTGCATCTAGAGATTGGCAAAGGTCTAAATTACTGGGAGATAGTTATTGAAGAGATAATTAATTTTGGATAAATAATAAGAGAATAATTTGTGGTTAATATTCATTAATCAGTTGCAGTTAGATTTTAAGTTTGTGATGAGACCAATTTCTGCAATAACATGAGATTTCTCCTGCTATACTTAGTCATTTCAAATGGAGATGGAGAAACAAATATTAACATGGAATTAGGAACTACCAAAGTATATAAAGCAAAAAATTAATTCTTGGCTGCTTATTCGAGATCACAGCTTAAAGATTGACCATGGTTAGTCTGGTTAAGGAAGTAAATGAGGCCAGAAGAGAAGCTCGGGGAATAGGACCAGATTAAGGGTTTACATTGTGCAGTAAAGGTCAGTATTTGAAGGATTCACACATTGGGAGATTTGGAAGAAACTGATGCTGGGATCAGATCTTGAAGGTTGATCAGTGAGAGGCGATGGTGTGCTTCAAGGTGCTGCTGCATATGTGGGCCGAAGTGGAGAGGATGGGCATTAGAGTTAAGATGTTTTGAAACTTAAGGGCTCTGGTGTTGGAAAGGGTATCCATGTGAACAGTCACTTAAATTATGGTAGAACAAAAAAAGGAGAGCAAATATGTAATGTAGTTGCTAAAACTGAAGAATATGGAGTACTCTCTTGCAAATCATTTAAATGATGGACAGGAAAAACAGTGTAAACATATCATATGGATTACAGAAGAGAGGAAATGGGAAGCCAACAGGAAAGAAAGAGGATGTCAGCTCATTTCTTGTTATTGTGAGAAGAAAATTTGCATAGCACCTTGCACAATTTATGTACACAGTAATTTTATTTAGCTTTAAGATAATTGTGAAGGTGACGGTTTCTGATGAAACAATAACTTATAATTTAATTACAGAGTTACTTAACCACTGCTAGATCTCAAAATATGTATCATTGAGAAATTAGATTTAAATTGAGGTACTTAATTATTTCCATTAACATAGATTATTACAACAGTGATGAAGTGGAAATTTTATAGTCTTCAACTTGTGATATGAGTAAATGAAGTAAGATTAGTGAAATTGAATAGACCATAATTGTCAGGATCCATGAGCCAGATACTGCCTATGTTATTTTTCATGTTTCGGTCCTTCTGGGCGACATAAATTATCTTTCAAAAGTTTTGGTACTATGTATAGAAAAAAATGTAACAAAGAGCTAAATATTTGCTACTGAAGAAAAGGCAAGCAAGTTGCAGTTTATTTGGAGTTGGCATCACTCCACAAGTGTTCAAGATTTCTCATTATAACCTCTAACTCAAAAAGATGTTCTGCCCTCAAGAAATAATATCTAAATGTCTATAGTTATTTAGAGTTCAAATAATTTTCAGTTGCAAGTTTTCAGTGGAAAGAATCTCTGTGTTGTTATTTTTTAAGGAGGAAATTTTTATTTTTCATCTGTGTAAGCAGGCTCTATTAAAGCTGACAGCATAAGAAGTTTTGGAGAGAACTTTTTGACATCTATGTGATGTGCTCAGAAGAAAAATAATAATTCTAAATTTTAGCCAAATTGAAGCCTATCTAGAAAGAGCTAAATGGACATCCCAGCATATTAATCTCTGGCTTGTTTGGTGCAGCTTGCTTTGATAATTACATAAAAAGATTACAGTAACAAAAAATCACACCTTAGTTAAAGGTGTGTTCTCCATTGTAAAGCAGTATTTTGGTTCTGTAGTTCAGTCATAGCAAACGTGACTGAATGAAAATTTAGACAGGTCAGGCCTCAATCTACAAGAAATGCAAGGGAGAAAAAGTCACTTGTTCATTTTTACTCTAGAAGGAGTAATACTACAAGATGTTTTAATGTTGAATCAACAACTTGCTTTGGATTATATTTTCTAAAATGTAATCCACTACCTGTCTTTTTTCTTTTTCTTTTGAAATAGTTTTAGACTTACAGAAGAGTTGTGAAAATATTACAGAGTTCACATATTCTCTTCCCTCGGTTTCTTCTTTTTACAATTTATAAACCATGAAACAATTATCATTCACATTATTACAATACCATTAACAAAGCTACACCCCGTATTCAAATTTCACTATTTTGGCTCCTAATATACTTTTTCTGTGCTAGGATCTAATCCAGAGTTCCACATTACATTTAATTGTTGCCATAGTCTCTACCAATTTGTGATAGTTCCTCAGTTTCTTCTTCTCTTTCATGACCTTGACATTTTTGATAAGTACTAATGGTTACTTTTTAGAATATCTCTCAATTTGAATTTGCCTTTAGTTTTCTCCTAAGGTTGAGGCTGTACATTTTTGGGAAGAATACCACAGAAGTGATGTTATTGTCCATCTATGCCCCTGCATCATATCACAGGTATTTATGATGATATATCTTTTTTACTGGTGATGTTAACCTGGATCATTTGGCTAAGGCAGTGTCTGCTGGCTTTCCCACTATTTTTGCCCTTGTAATTGGTTAAGTATCTTCAGAGTAATACAATGTGGGTATGCAATGTTTCTCCTCAAACTTTTGCCCAATTTTAGCAACTTCTTGCCTGCAACAATTATGACCGTAATGTTTGTAGTTGGCCATCTTAAAAAAAAAAGCACATTTGTTTCTAATAATGGTATATTTAAATGAAAAATGCGAACTCAAATCAGTCAACATTTTGCTTTTTATAGAGTTATCAGATGGCTATCTACAGGTTCATAGTTTAAGCAATGCATCCTAAAAGAGTTAAAGGACGTGAAGTAATGAAATAGAAATTTTAATTATACTACCTGTATTTGCTGCATAATTGGAATTTCATTTCCATTCTGAATTTGTTGGGAGAAGCAGAAACAGCTTGATGCTTTAGTGGGCTGGCATGTTTGCAATGAAATGTTCCAAGCTTCTCAGCAGTCAGGTGAATATCCCAGCCTGAGGTCACCTTCACTGTATATCCCTAAGATAAAAGCAATTTTAGAGTATTTTTGATCCTGAGGATGTCCTAATTATCCAGTTCCAGAAATTGCCAGTTGAGGCGATATTCAATTCTAACCCTAATTTCCATTTTAGACTATTATTATTAATACTACTATTATTGTTATTAAACAATTTTTACTCTTGTGAAATTTCCCAATTAGTTTAATTAATTGTGTAGTCTCTAGGTTTCTGAATATTTGAGACTCAACAGCACTAATCTTTCTTCTCCACTTCCTTCTTTTATATTATCTTGTTCTTATTGGTGTGTAATTCCAAAGAAACAGGATGGGAGATGATAATTATTTTAAAAGCCCTGAGAATTTTTAGTTTACTATACAAAAACCTAACTTACATTCACACAAAGTTTATTCTATGAAATAATTTTCATAAGTGAGAAAGAATGTAACTATCTATGAGGGCTCTATGTGTGTCTTTTTATTTGTAATAGTTTTATCTTACCTGCCTAGAACAGCCCCTGACATATACTAAGTTCCCAATAAATATTTGTTAAATATTATGTTAAGTGAAATAGCCAGGAACAGAAAAGTAAGCACTGCATGTTGTCACACACATGAAAGCTAAAAAATGTCAATCTCATAGAACTGAAAAGTAGGAAAACTGAACGAGGATACCGTAAAGGCTGGGAAGCGGAAATCTAAGGGGGGAATAGAAAGAGATTTGTTAAAGGATACAAAATTACGGCTAGATAGGAGAAATGCCTTCTCATGTTTTGTACCTCTGTAGGATGACTATAGTTTATTATACAGTTTCAAATAGCTAGAAGGAGAATATTGAACTTTTCCAACACAAAGTAATGATAAATGTTTGAGATGATAGATATGCTTATTACCCTGATCTGATCACTGTAAATTATATGTATCCAAACATCACTTTGTACCCCATGAGTATTCACAATTATTATTTGTCAATTAGAAAAATAAAATAAATAAAATTGTGTTCTTGTAGACATAAAACAATTGCTGAGTGAATAAATTAATTTTAGGCAAAATAAAAGCCTCCTAACACCACAAGAGTGATATGCAGAACTGATAGCCCTATCTCTTCTCCTCATTAACTTTTTATTTCTTTAGTCATTTATGAGTATGCATTCATGGTTCTTATTTTACTGTATGAGTTATAATCTGTTACTATCACTATTTTAATCCTCAAATTTTTGGACTGGGCTTTCTTGACTAGAATGTATCTGTTCCTCAGCCGACTGTGCATGACTGATTTGAATGCCAGCTGCTCCTGGGTTGCAGCTTAATCTAACACACTCCTCGTAACGCACTGTCTATGCTGAAGTGTTTTCAAGTGAGTTACAGACACTGTAACTAACATAAAGGTCCAGTTCTGTGGGGAATCAATTAAAGTTGAAATATGGGCCTCCAAGTGAAAACCATAAGCTTTGAAAAACAAGCATTTTGAAAATGTTTTGAAGCATGAGTATCAGTCAGGCCCTCAATGAATTCGGGTAAGGCTTGTCATTTGATGTATCACTTATTGAAGCACACAATTTCTTTGGTATTTTGAAAAACAATTATTCAAATTTATATGTTTCTTTTTTTTTTTTTCTTTGGGAAAAGTCTTTTTAGTTTGAATCTGCCTAGGATTAGAAATAATGAAATGTTCTTTGAAATTAGTCTTTTGCTGGCTTCACTTCTGGTGATTTATGAAAAGTACTGGGACTTGAGGTTTCTTGTTAATTATATCTGTAATAAGTTAGCTATTCAAACAGTGAAAAAATTCCCGTGTGCTAATTCAAACTGATCTTGGGAAAATTAAAATCTTTTATAAAGTCTATATATTATAGAATAGGGATGAAATGTAGATGCTCACTTTCTTTAGTAGTTTGCTCATTGTATATCAAATTTTATGTTCATAAAAATGTTTGTATTAACCTCATTTCTCCTGATTATTACTTCATAAATATTATTTTAATAAATTTATAGAAGAGGCCTATAAAATATAAAACATATAAAAACCTACAATAATCTCACATTTTTAAACTTCAGAAGTAATTTAGATAAGGATAAGCTCAGTTAGATTTTAAATTCAAGGAACGTATAGTATTTCTAAGCCAGTCAAAAATGCTTAGAGCACCGACAAACATGGTAATCATAATTCCATCTTAATTCTGTTTTTTCTTTCTGTGAGCTATTAATTGCCTTTTAGAGAAAAAGTAAAAATGAAGAGGGAGATATGATGGCAGAATATAATTTCTCCTAATGCTTTGTAGCTCCAGCCTACTCATTTTCATACTTTCATTTAACTCTAACAACAGTCCTATGAATAAAGTGTCATTATCACTGTTTTCCAATTGAGAAAATTTAATTTTCAAGATAACTTGCCATGGTTATTTAAATGAGTTCACTGTATTGGAAATGGGACTAAAACCTAAATGCTTTTACTTCAAATCCTCATTTTTCACTTAACCATGCTTTGCTTTGTGAAAATGTGAAACGTGATGGAAAGAATATCCAGAAAATGAGTTGTAGTCTTGTCCCTACCATGTATAATGTGTGACTTTGAAGTAGCTTCATGCTCTCAGTTTTCTCTGAGGTCTCTTCTGGCTCTAAGTTGCTATCTGGACATTCATTTGGCACATCTTCATTGGGTGCCAACCCCCGCCCAATCACTTCTTAGGCACTGGAGATAAAGGGTGAATTGTACCACTTTTCTCACAGAACTTATGTTAAAGTGGGCGTCTTATAGGCCATAAGCAAGTAAGCCCATATATAGGTGGAACTTTTATTAAAATTTATGTAAAAGGAGAAAATTCTAAGACTTATAGCTGGTTAAGAGAACGTGAAGGACCTGTTCTGTAATTTCATTACAGAAATTACTTTTAATTAATCAATTAAGTTTTTAATTAAACAAATTGGATATATTTATGGTGTACAACATGATGGTTTGAAATATATATACATTGTGGCATGACTAAATCAAGCTAATTAACATATGCATTATGCATTACCTTACATATCAGTTTTTTTGTGGTAAGAAGACTTAAAATCTACTCTTTTAGCAATTATAAAGTATGCAATGCATTGTTATTAACTCCATTCACCCTGTTGTACAATAGATCTGTTGAACTTAATCCTTCTGTCTAACTGAAATTTGTATTCTTTGACCAACAGCTCCCTGCACAACCCCCTGACCAGTCCCCGGTAACCAGCATTCTACTCTGCTTGTGAGTATGACTTCTTTAGATTCTACATATAAGTGAGACCATGAGGTATTAGTCTTTCTGTGCCTGGCTTATTTTATTTAACATAATGCCCTCCAGCATCATCCATGTTATCGAAAATGGCAGGATTTCCTTCATTACAAAATTTATTAATATGCATATTATTGACCAAAATCTGGACCTTTCAGCCAATCTTAATAGCTAATTTATTTTAGTGTGATTGATTTAACATTGATCATCAGGTTCTGAGTTTTACTTCAATAATAATATAGATATAATTTGATTTCCACTGTATTTTATATTTTCAAAACCATATTTGGTTAAGTATACTGAATTATTTTCTTTTCTTTGGGCATTGTATTGCTAAGTTTATGTGATGTATGCCTGCATTATATAAAACAGTTTTATTGAGATATAATGCCAATCTTCTCATTTAAAGAGAAAATACAGTGGATTTTTGTATGTTCACAAAGCTGTGCAACTATTACCACAATTAATTTTAGAGAATTAAAATAAAGACTTTAATTTACAATGGCATCATATTATGATATGTTTAAGGATAAATCTGACAACACATGTGAAAGACATGTACACTTAAAACTATAAAATATTACTGAGATAAAGACCTAAATAAATAGATATATCATATCTATGGATGGAAGACTCAAAGATATTAGGATGTCGATTCTCTCCAAGCTGATTTATAAATTTAATTTAATCCCAGCCAAAATCCCAATAGGCTAATTTTTGTTAAAAATTTAAAAACTGATCTAAAGTCATCTAGAAATGTACGGAAACTAGAGTAAACAAAAGCATTTTGAAAAAATAAAAAAGAAAACTGGAAAACTAATGCTATCCAATTTCAAACTTATGAAAAAGTTACAGCAATCAAGACTATAGTTTTGGTGTGAATATACAGAAATAGATCAATGGAACAAAAATAGACCCTCATATGTGGCAACTGATTTCTACTATAGCTGCAAAGGCAATGCAGCAAAAATGGCCTTTTCAAAATTAGTGCTGGAACAATTTAGATATCCATATGAAAAAGAGAACTTCAATCTATATTATTCATCATATATAATATTTAACTCAAAATGGATGTTAGGCCCAAATTTAGATTTCAGTCAAAATTTAGATTTAAATATAGATGTAAGTCTTAAAACAATAAAACTTCTGAAAGAAAAAGTTGGAGAAAACCTTTGTGACCTTGGGCAAAGCATAGAATTTTGGGTATTACATTAAAAGTATGCCACATCAAAGGACAAATTGATACATTATACTTCATCAAAATTAAAATAATTTGCTCCTTGAAAGAATTAGAGAATGAGAAGACAAGTTAGAATATTTGCAAATCATATAGCTGATAAAGGATTTGTATCCAGATTAAGGAATTCTCAAAACTTAATAACAAAACAAAATCATATTTTAAAAATGGGCAAAATATTTAAACAGAAACTTCATCAAAGCAGACATACAAATGCACATACGCAAATAAGGACAGGAAAAGATGCCAGACATCACTAATCATTAGGCAAAGACAATGAGATTCCATTAACACCTACTTATTATAAAGGCTAAAATTAAAAATCTTGACCATCCTAAATATTGGTAAGGATATAGACACACTGTGGCTGTCTAGTATCACACACCACTTTAGAAAACCAAATTGTCAGTTTCTTAAAAAGTTGAACCTATACTTACCATATAACCTAAGCATTCTATTCCCAAGTATTTACCCAAGAGAAATAAAAGGCTATGATTCTACAAAGACTTATAATAGAATGTTTATAGTAGCTTTATTAGTAATAACCCCAAATGTGAAAGAATCCATATGTCAATCAATAGGTGAATGGATATACAACTGTGTTATAGCCAGGTAATGGGATTCTACTGAGCAATAAAAAGAAACTATTGAAACGTATTACAACATGAATAAAATAAAAAATATTGAATGGAAAAAAGCTAGACAAAAAAGTTCACATATATGATTCCATTTATATAAAATCCTAGAAAATGTCCCCTAATCTATAGTATTATAAAGATCACTGGCTGTCTGTGGATGAGTGTAGGGGAAATGAGGGTATCTGGGATTATAAAGAGTCACAAGGAACCTTTGGGGGTTGGATGAATATTTCCATTCTATTAAGTGTGCTGGTGGTTTCATATGCATTTATACATGCAAATTTATCAAACTAGACAAATTAAATATGCACAATTCATTCTACATCTATTATATATTAGCAAAAGTATTAAATTAAAAGAGAAAAGACAGTGAATTTATTGAGTGCTTTTCATTCTCCACATCTCTAACATTTCAAACACTAGATTTCCCTTCCCAAGAATTTAGGTTGTTTAATTCCTCATTACCTGAGCCTATAAAGCTTCCTAATGTTATTTCAGGGTGGATTTCAAAACCTGAAGGAAAAATTTAGCCAAGTGCTTTCATTATAAGTCTTGGCTTACTTCTTGGAAATATGACTAAATGATTACTATAACTGAAGACAGAGAGTGGCCATTTAAAAAAATTAAATATATGTTTGATAAAATCCCTTACTTATGTGCCCATTTACTTTGTAAGTGCAAAAAGCATGTACTGAGTATCTGAGAATATTAGTGTTCAAAGATAGTCTCTTTAAAACAGAGCTTTGCAGAATAATAAAAAATAGATTGAGAGAGTTAGAATGCTAATATAGGTAAAATTGAAAGATTCTTTTTGTTTTCTACACTAACTGCCAACATTAGCTAATTTAATTTACAAGTAGCCATATGCATTTGAAATGGGGTCATTCTTGAGGGATGAAAATAAATATTCCTTAATTCTATGCCAATACCTCTAAGTAATGATGATGCCTGGCTTGAGATTCTACATTTTTTCTTTTCTTCTTCTACTTTTTTTTTTCTTTCTTTCTTTCTTTTTTTTTTTTTTTTTTTTTTGAGAAGGAGTCTCGCTCTGTCTTCCAGGCTGGAGTGCAGTGGTATGAAAGTGGCTCACTGCAACCTCTGTCTCCTAGGTTCAAGCGATTCTCCTGGCTCAGCCTCCTGAGTAGCTGGGATTACAGGTGCCTGCAACCATGCCTGGCTAATTTTTGTATTTATAGTAGAGACGGGGTTTCACCATGTTGGCCAGGCTGGTCTCAACTCCTGACTTCAGGTGATCCTCCTGCCTTGGCCTCCCAAAGTGCTGGGATTACAAGCATGAGCCACCGTGCCTGACCCTAAATTTTAAAGTCAGTAATTAAACACTTGTCTGGATAGGGGGTTGTGCTATGCCAGAGAGCTCTACATCTCCTCTCCTGGCATTTACAGTGATTTCAAGTTCTGTTTGTAAAAAATTTAACAGGAGCCCAGCACTTTGTTAATTGTAAAATACATATATCTTCAAAAGTATCTTAAAAGATAGGCAGATCCTTATATTCTGGTTATATTTTGTAACATAGAGGCAGCTCAGTCTGCAGTGATACCTCTTCTATTTATTTTGTTTCATTTTATTTTGGATGAAGGTATCAAACATTAGCAAATGTACAAGGCATTTACACCTATTCATATTCCTGTTCATCTCTTTGAAGCCCTCTCTAACTACTATGTAGTATAAAACAGGCCACAGATGAGATAAAATTTTGTTAGTAGAGCTAATTCAGTGATCTACCAGATTGAATTAATGATGTCTTAACAATGAAATGTGGTTTATTTAAATATATCAAAATAGATATGTGTAGCTGACAAGCAACAAAATAGAAAAGCCTAAAGCAAATATTCTTATCTTACAGTGTGAGAGGTTTGGCATATAATCCTTGACTAGTCACTTCAGCTACTGGCAAGGTCATTCTTTGGTTGGTAATTTCAACTTGTCCAGGAAGCCATGATTTATGATGAAAATATTAGCTTCCAGTTCTGTAACAAGATGCCATAGAATCATTTTTGCTGGTTTCTTTCCTCTAAATAAAATTAAACACCCTAGACATCATTCAACAGACAATGATAAAAGTACTCTTCTATTAGTCCATTTTTATGCTGCTGTTAAAGATATACCCAAGACCGAGCAATTTACAAAAGAAAGAGGTTTAATTGGATTTAGAGTTCCATGTGGCTGAAAAAGCCTCACAATCAATTATGGTGAAAAGCAAGGAAGAGCAAGTCACATCTTACACAGATGGCAGCAGACAAAGAGAGAACTCGTGCAGGAAAACTCCCCCTTACAATAACCATCAGATCTCATGAGATTACTCACTATCACAAGAGCAGCACGGGAAAGACCTGACCCCATGATTCAATTACCTCCAACCAGGTCCCTCGTACAACACATGGGAATTTAGGATGAGATTTGTGTGGGTCATGGCCAAACTATATAATTCCACCCCTGGTCCCTCCCAAATCTCGTGTCCTCACATTTCAAAACCTGTAACACCTTTCCAACAGTCCCCCAATGTCTTAACTCATTTCAGCATTAACTCAAAAGTAAACAGTCACATCTGAGACCAGGCAAGTCCCTTCTGCCTGGCCTGTAAAATCAAAAGCAAGTTAGTTAATTCCTAGATACAATGGGGGTACAGCCATTTAATAAATACAGCCATTCTGAATAGGAGACATTGGCCAAAACAAAGGGGCTACAGACCCCATGCAAGTCCCAAATCCAGTGGGGCAGTCAAATCTTAAAGCTCCAAAATGATCTCCTTTGACTCCATGTCTCACATCCAGGTCATGCTGATGCAACAGGTAGGTTCTCATGGACTTGAGCAGCTCTGCCCCTGTGGTTTTTTCAGGGTATGGCCTCCCTCCTGGCTGCTTTCATGGGCTGGCATTGAGTTTCTGCAGCTTTTCCAGATACTCAGTGCAAGCTGTCAGTGGATCCACCATTCTGGGGTCTGGTGGACGGTGGCACTTTTCTCATAGCTTCACTGGGCATTGCTCCAGTAAGGACTCTGTGTAAGGGGCTCTGACCTCACATTTCCCTTCTGCACTGCCCTAGCAGAGGTACTCCATGAGAGCTCTGACCCTGCAGAAAACTTCTGCCTGAACATCCAGGTGTTTCCATAAATCTTCTGAAATTTAGGCAGAGGTTCCCAAACCTCAATTTTTGACTTCTGTGCACTCACAGACTCAACACTACATTAAAGCTGCCAAGGCTTGAGGCTTGCACCTGAAGCCACAGCCTGAGCTCTACACTGGCTCCTTTCAGACATGGGTGGAGCAGCTGAGATGCAAAGCACCAAGTCCTTAGGCTGCACACAGCACAGGGACCCTGTGCCTGGCCCAAGAAACCAGTTTTTCCTCCTAGGCCTCCAGGCCTGTGATGGGAGGTGCTGCTGTGAAGACCTCTGACATGCCCAGGAGACATTTTTCCTATTTTCTTGGGGATTAACATTCGGCTCCTCGTTATTTATGCAAATTTCTTTAGCACATTCTAATTTCTCCTCAGAACATATGACTTTCTTTTCTATCACATTGTCAGGCTGCAAATTTTCTGAACTTTTATGCTTTGCTTCCCTCATAAAACCAAATGCCTTTACCAGCTCCCAAGTCACCATTTGAATGCTTTGCTGCTTAGAAATTTCTGCCACCAGATACCCTAAATCATCTCTCTCAAGTTCAAAGTTCCACAAATCTCTAGGGCAGGGGCAGAATGCTGCCAGTCTCTTTGCTGAAACATAACAAGACTCATCTTTGTTCCATTTCCCAACAAGTTCCTCTTCTCCATCTGAGACCACCTCAGCCTGGATATTATTGTTCATGTCACTATCAGCATTTTTGTCAAAGCCATTCAACAAGTCTCTAGGAAGTTTCAAACTTTCTCACATTTTCCTATCTTCTTCTGAGCCCTCCAAACTGTTCCAACCTCTGCCTGTTACCCAGTTCCAAAGGCTCTTCCACATTTTCAGGTATGTTTTCAGCAATGCCCCACTCTACTGGTACCAATTTACTGTATTAGTCTGTTTTCACGCTGCTGATAAAGATATACCTGAGACCAGGCAATTTACAGAATAAAGTGGTTTAACTGGACTTACAGTTCCACGTGGCTGGAAAAGCCTTACAATGTTGGCCAAAGGCAGGGAAGAGCAAGTCACATCTTACATGTATGGCAGCAGGCAAAGAGAGAACTTATACAGGAAAACTCCCCCTTATAATATCCATCAGATCTTGTAAGGCTTACTATCATGAGAACAGCATGGGAAAGACCTACCCCCATGATTCAATTACCTCCCACTAGGTCCCTCCCACAACATGTGGGAATTCAAGATGAGATTTGGGTGGGGACACAGCCAAATCATATCAATTCTGTAATCTTGACAGAAGAATGTGGGCTTCCTAAGGACATCATGAATCGAGGAATGAAAATGTGGTAATCCCTCTGGATTTTCTTTTTATATCTCATATACTATAGGATTGGGTGTTGGAGAGGGCTGAAGCCTGCAACCAATAATTGTAGAAAAAACAAAAACAAAAACAAAACTACATAGACAAAAACAAAACAAAACAAACAAACAAAAACCCAAGAAAGCCTACTCTATCTGGCCAATGAACTGAGAAAGGAGAAGTACAACAGAGATCCAGTGAGGAGTTCTAACCACAACTCTACCAACTAGTCTGCTGGGCAGTCCATGCCTCTGAAAACAGAGCAATAAAGGCCTAGGCCATCCCAGCCCTTGTTCTATAACTGGGTCATCAGTAGGTGTTCCAATCTGGTGGCAGTGGTGGTGACAATGAAGCCCCATGTCTCCCTGCCCTTCACCCCACTGGCATACAGGAATCAAAACCCAGTTTCGTCTGCACTTTACAAAAGATTGCCCACCAAAAACAGGGTGCAAAGGGATATGCTTCTCCCCCTGTAAATAGTATCAGTAGGGATTAGTGGGAACCCCCACAGTGCCAGAAGAAGAAAGCAGGCCAGAATAACATTATAAGTGCTCAGGAAACTAAACTGTCATTGTAGCTAAATCATAAAAAAATAGACCAGAACCTACACACCAACTAAAATAGAAGACTTAAATAAAATCAAAAGTCTCCTAACATAGAAAATATCTAGGATACAATAAAAATTTCTTGTCGTACCAATAAACCAGGAAAACAACAATTTGATTGAAAAGAACAATCAACTGATATCCATACTGAGATGAATCAGATGTTGAAATTATCTGACAAAGATTATAAAGAGCAGCTGTCATACAGATGCTTCAGTTATCAATTACAAATGCCATGGACACAAATGAAAAAACAGAAATCCTCCTCCCTCCCCCACAAAAAATCAAAGTTTTAAAAAGGGCCACATAGAAGTTATAAAATTTAGTAATCAAGTTAAATCTTACTAGATGGATTCAGTAGTGGAATGGGGATGACAGAGGATAGAATTAGTAAGCATAAACATAGATCAATAAAATTTACTCAATCTGAATAACAGAGATAAAAGGCAGAAAAAGGGATCCTCAGGATTCTGTGGGATAATAACAAAACATATATTAGGTTGGTGCAGAAGTAATTGTGGTTTTTTCCATTAAAATTAGGATCCCAGAGGAGATGAGAAAAGTGTGAGACTGAGACTGAAAAGGTATCCAAACAAATAATTGTGGAAACTTCCAAATTTGGTGAAAAACATAAACTTGCAAATGAAACTACATAAATCTTGCTTTATGAACTTTAAAAGCTTCAATTAGGATAAACTGCAGAAGTCAACAGCAAGATACAGCATAATTAAACTTCTGAAAACTAAATACAAAGAAAAAAAATCTTAAAATAGCCAGAGAGAAATGATATATTATCCATATAATAGATTTCTAATCTGAAACCATTGGGCAGAGAGGAAATGAAAGATTTTTCAAGCACTGAAAAAAACAAACTATTAATCTTGAATTCAATGTCTGGCAAAACAAACCTTCAGGGGAGAAGAAAAAATACAGACATTCTCCAATGAAAGAAAACTAAGAAAATTGTTGTTAATAGACCTACTCTTCAAGAACAGATAAAGGAGGGAGATAGGTAGGAATATGGTAGGCTGGAGGCAAGACTACCTTGCAGCTCCCACTTGGATGGACAGAGTAGCATGTGGAGACCCACTGAAATGGACAGTGTGGCTTGTGGAGACCCACTCAGATGGACAGTGTGGCTTGTGGAGACCCACATCCTTAACTTTTGCTCCATGAATTACCAGGAACATACCAGGAAAGCTGAGAGGATCCGTAGACCATTTAAAGGAGGTGGATTGCCCCTGCAGGCCCCATGGGACAGGCAAGGAACTGTGAGTTGGCTTGCTTTCTCAGTGGGGGGCTTGTAGCCTGAAGCAAGTTCCCAGCCCTGCTCACTGGCTGCCTAGAAATAAACTTGGTGCTGTTGGTTGGCTTTGGGGGGTGCGGGGATGGGGGGAGTAACACCAAAATTGTGGGCCGCGGGGATACATGAGAGCTGGAAGAGGCCTGTGGCTGCTGGCTATCCCCCACTTCCCTGAAAACTTGTGGGATGCAGCAGGGGCAGCCATAATCCCTCTGGAAACATAACTCCATTGGCCTGAGAACCGCACTGCCATCCCCCATAGCAACCGCAGCAAGCCCTGCTTAAGGACAGTCTGAGCTCAGACATCCCTAACCCTGTCACCAACTAATGGTCTTTCTCTACCTGCCCTGGCAGCCAAAGACAAAGGACACAACCTCTTGGGAGCTCTATGGCCCTGCCCACCACCTGAGATAGCAGAATACTTACCCAAAGGTGACTCTAGGAAAGCTAGTATCCTCCCTATACTACTGCAGCTGATGCACTCTTGAAAGCACCACCTCCTGGCTGGAGGCCAACTATCACAAAATGAAGCACACTGAACAAAAATACAAACTCATAGAATTCGCTTCACTCCCCTGCTGCCTCCACCAAAGCAGATGCTGGTCTCCATGGCTAAGAGACTTGAAGACAGGTCACATTACAGGACTCTTTTCAGACACTCCCCAGTATCAGACCAGAGCCTGGTAGTTCCACTGGGTGGCTAAATCCAGAAGAGAGAGGAAAAAATTAATCACTGCAGCTTAGCTTTCAGGAAGCTCCATCCCTAGGGGAAGGGAAAGAGCACTACATCAAGAGAGCACCCTGTGGGACCACAGAATCAGAACAGAAGCCCTTGAGTCCCAGATCTCCCCTCTGATATAGTCTACCCAAACGGGAAGGAACCAGAAAAACAATTCTGGTTATATGACAAAAAAATAGTCCCAGCATTTTGGAAAGCTGAGGCATGCAGATCACTTGAGGTCAGGAGCTTGAGACAAACCTTGTGAACATGGTGAATCCCCACCTCTACCAAAAATAAAAAATTAGCTGGGTGTGGTGGCGCACACCTGTAATCCAAGCTACTGGGGAGGCTGAGGCAGGAGAATTGCTTGAACCTGGGAAGTGGAGGTTGCAGTGATCCAGGATAGCACCACTACACTTCAGCCTGGGTGACAGAGTGAGACTCTGTCTCTAAATAAATACGTAAATAACAAAAGAAGATTCTCTAACACCCTCCAAAAGATCACACTACCTCACCAACAATGGATCTAAACCAAGATGAAATCTCTGAATTACCAAAAAAAGAATTCAGAAGGCTGACTATTAAGCCAATCAGGAAGACACCAGCAGGAAGACACCAGAGAAAGGTGAAGTCCAACTTAAAAAAATCAAAAACATGATACAAGATGTGAACGGAAAAATCTCCAGTGAAATAGACTGCATAAATAAAAAACAATCACAACTTCTAGAAATGAAAGACAGACTTAAGGAATTGCTTTTGCACTGGAAAGCCTCAGCAATAGAATGGAACAAGGAGAGGAAACAACTTCAGAGCTTGAAGACAAGGCTTTTGAATTAACCCAGTCTGACAAAGATAAAGAAAAAAGAATTTTAAAAAATGAACAAGGCCTCCAAAAAGTTTGTGATTATCTTAAACGACCAAACCTAAGAATAATTTGTGTTCTTGAGGAAGAAGAGAAATCTAAATGTTTGGCAAACATATTTGAGGTAATAATCGAGGAAACTTCCCTGGCCTTGCTGATGATCTAGACATCTAAGTACAAGAAGCTCAGAGAACACTGGGAATTTCATTGCAAAAAGATCATCACCTAGGCACATAGTCATCAGTTTTTCCAAAGTCAAAACAAAGGAAAGAATCTTAAGAGCCATGAGGCAAAAGCATCAGGTAACCTATAAAGGAAAACCTATCAGATTAACAGCAGATTTCTCAGCAGAAACCCTACAAGCTAGAAGGGATTGGGGTCCTATCTTTAGCCTCCTCAAAACAATTACCAGCCAAAAATTTTTTATCTAGTGAAATTAGGCTTCATAAATGAAGGAAATATAGAGTCTTTTCCAGGCAAACAAAGGCTGAGATAATTCACCAGTACCAAGCCAGCACGATAAGAACTGCTAAAAGGAGCTCTAAGTCTTGAAAATAATCCTCAAAACACACCAAAATGGAATCTCCTTAGAGCGTAATTCTCAAAGGACCTATAAAACAACAACACAGTGAAAAATAAACAAAAAATCAAGGTATTCAGGCAACAAATAGAAAATAGAATAGAATAGAACCTCACATCTCAATACTAAGGTTGAATCTAATTGGCCTAAATGCTCCACTTAGAAGATACAAAATGTCAGAGTGGGTAAGAATTTCCCAACCAAGTATCTTCTGTCTTCAAGAGACTCACCTGATGCATAAGGACTCGCATAAACTTAAGGTAAAGGGGTGGAAAAAGATATTCCATGCAAATGAAAACCAAAAGCAAGCAGGCGTAGCTATTCTTATGTCAGACAAAACAAACTTTAAGAAATGGTGTTTAAAAAGACAAAGAGGGACATTATATAATGATAAAAGGACTAGTCCCACATGAAAATATTACAACCTAAATATATATGCACCTTACAATGGAGCTCCAAAATTTATAAAACAATTACAAGTAGACCTAAGAAATGAGATAGATGGCAACACAATAATAGTGGGGGACTTCAATACTTCACTAACAGGACTAGACAGGTCATCAAGACAGAAAGTCAACAAGGAAACAATGAACTTAAACTACACCCTAGAACAAATGGGCTTAACAGATATTTACAGAGCATTCTACCCAACAACTGCAGAATATACATTCTGTTCATCAGCACATGGAACATTCTTCAAGATAGACCATATGATAGGCCACAAAACAAGTCTCAAAACATTTAAGAAAATCAAAATTGTAGCAACTATTCTTTCAGACCACAATGGAATAAAATTGGAAATCAATTATAAAAAGAAACCTAAAAACCATGGAAAAACATGAAAATTAAATAACCTGCTCTTGAATGATCATTGGGTCAACAAGGAAATCAATATGGAAATTAAAAAATGATTTAAACTGAACGATAATAGTGACATACCTATCAAAACCTCTTGGATACAGCAAAGCCGGTGTTAAGAGGAAAGTTCATAGCATTAAATGCCTACATCAAAAAGACTGAAAGAGCACAAACATACAATGTAAGCACACACTTCAAGGAGCTAGAGAAACAAGAACAAACCATACCCAAACCAAACAGAAGCAGCAGTGCACCAGCATGGCACATGTATACATATGTAACTAACCTGCACAATGTGCACATGTACCCTAAAACTTAAAGTATAATAAAAAAAAGACAAATCCAAAAAAAAATAAAAAAAAAGTTATTCTGAGATTTTAAAAAAAGAATAAAATGATAAAAAAAAACCACGATCAGAGCAGAACTAAATAAAATTGAAACAAAAAAATTACAAAAGATAAATGAAATGTAAAGCTGGTATTTGAAAAGATACATAAAATTGATAAACCATTAGCAAGATTAACCAAGAAAAGAAGAGAGAAGATACAAACAAGCTCAATTAGAAACAAAATGGGAGATATTACAACCAATATCACAGAAATACAAAAGGTCATTCAAGGCTACTATGAACACCTTTATACACATGAACTAGAAAACCTAGAGAAGATGGATAAATTCTGGTAATATACAACCCTCCCAGATTAAACCTGAAAGATGTAGAAACTCTGAACAGACCAATAACAAGCAGTGAGATTGAAATCATAATGACAAAGTTACCAACAAAAAAAGTCTTGGACCAGATGGATTCGCAGCTGAATTCTATTAGACATTCAAAGAAGAATTGATACCAATCCTATACACTATTCCAAAAGATAGAGAGAATCCTCCCTAAATCATTCTACGAAGCCAGTATCACCCTAATACCTAAACCAGGAAAGAACATAACAAAAAAAGAAAACTACAATATCCCTGATGATATAAATGCAAAAGTCCTCAATAAAATACTAGCTAATCAAATCCAACAGAATATCAAAAAGATAATCTACCATCATCAAGTGGGTTCCATACCAGGGAGGCAGGGATGGTTTAACATCTTCAAGTCAATAAATGTGATACACCACATAAACAGAAATAAAAACAAAAATCACATGATCATCTAAATAGATGCAGAAGAAAACATTTGACAAAATCCAGCATCCCTTTATGAAAACCCTCAGCAAAATTGGCATAAAAGAGACATACATTTAGGCAATAAAAGCCAACTTTGACAAAGCTTCAGCTAACATTATACTGAATGTGGAAAAGTTGAAAACATTTTCCCTGAGAACTGGAACCAAGACAAGAATGCCCACTTTCAGCACTATTCAACATGGTACTGGAAGTCCTAGCCAGAGCAATCAGGCAAGAATCAGAAATAAAATGCATCCAAATTGGTAAAGACAAAGTCAAACTCTTGCTGTTGACATGACTGTATACCTAGAAAACTCTAAAGACTCATCCAAAAAGCTCCTAGAACTGGTAAATAAATTCAGCAAAATTTCAGGATACAAAATTAATACACACAAATCAGTAGCTCTGCTATACACCAATAGCGACCCAGCTGAGAATCAAACCATAACTTAACTTCTTTTAAAATAGCTGCAAAAATAAATAAAATAAAATAATAAAATACTTAGGAATATACCCCCAGTTGCCTCAGGCTCTTCAAGGCCTGAAGGCAAGAACAGCTAAGGCTGCCAAACAGCTATGATGACAGCCTGCGCCTCCCTCTGGGAGCTCCATCCCAAGGAGGTTTGAAATGGCTGTCAGCTAGCAAAAACTGGTGGGGGCCGGGCACAGTGGCTCAGGCCCGTAATTTCAGCATTTTGGGAGGCCAAGGCAGGCAGATCATGAGGTCAGGAGATAGAGACTATCCTGGCTAACATAGTGAAACCCCGTCTCTACTAAAAATACAAAAAATTAGCCGGGTGTGGTGGCATGCACCTGTAGTCCCAGGTACTCAGGAGACTGAGACAGGAGAATTGCTTGAACTTGGGAAGTGGAGGTTGCAGTGAGCCGAGATTGTGCCACTGCACTCCAGCCTGGGTGACAGTGCAAGACTCCATCTCAAAAAAAAAAAAAAATGCGAAAAAAGAAGAAAACACTGGTGGAAGTGACTGGAGACCCCAGATGAGAGATTCCACTCAGTAGAGAAATGGGATCCTGGATCCATGTGAACAGTCTGACCACTTCTCTGCAGAGCTGCTGGGCTGTGTTGAGGGACCACCCTGGTGCCTGGTTGCCTCAGACTCCCTAGAACCTAAAAGCAACAATGGTTAAGGCTGTGAGACAGCAAAGATGGCAGCCCCCCTCCCCACACTGGGAGTTTCATCTCAGGGAGGTGAAACACTGCTACCAATGGCTGGCTGGATTACCAAGTCAGTGGGTCTTACCCTGCAAGGTGCCATGAAAGCAGGGCCTGCAGCCTGTCACTGTTCAGCCCCCTGGATTCAGCCCCTTTCCTAGAAATATGTACCAGGGTCAAAATCCCTGCTTTGTCAGAGTTGCAGCTGCTTTTGCTGGGAAGCCGAGTATCTCTTCATGTGCTTTAGTGGCTGCTCTCCTAAGACTCCATGTAACTCTGTGTGTTGGACTGAAGGCCCAGTGGAGTGGGTTCATGAGAGGGTCTCCTGACCTGAGGGTTGCAAAGATCCATTGAAGAAGCATGAGTCCCTGAGGTCACTCACTCACTCACTCACTCACCACGTCCCTGGGATGAGGAGGCTCCCTTTGCTTCATGTCATTCCCAGGTGGGCAGTCATCCTGCCTTGGTTTTCTCCAATCTCTATGGGTCAAGTTTTTATCTTAATGAGTCCCAATGTATATACTTGAATGTTTAATCTGAAGGTGCTGTATTTACTCACCACTTCCTTTTCTCTCCACAAGAGTGGCACACACTAGCTGCTTCCAGGCAGCCATCTTGGCCAGTCCCTCAGAGCATCATTCTTCTCTGTTTTACTTTTAAGCAGCCAATGCCATAATGTTTGAAGTGAGTTTCTTGAAGACAGCATATTGTTGAATCGTTTTTAGTTATCCACTCTATCAAATATTGTTCTTGAGTCTTCTTTGTTCTTGTCTTCTTGTGAGTTACTTGAGCATTTTCAGAGTTCCATTATGATTTGTTTATTTTTAAGGATATCATTTTGTTCTGTTTTCTTAATTGTTGCTCAGGATATTTTTGCTCAATATATACATAACTCATCACAACATACTGGGGATGATATTTTACTACTTCCAATGAAGTATAGAAATCTTACTTTTATTTAGGTCTCTTTACTCTTCATAATTTTAAACATAATTGTCTTAAGCATTTTTTCTACATAAAGAAGCTCATCAGATGGTGTATAACTTTTTGCTTTTACCATAAAATATAATTAAAGAAATTCATAATGTGAAAAACAGTCTGTTTTATTCCTATTTCTACCTATTCTGTTATTCTTTCCTTTGTAAAGATTCTAGTCTTCTTCTGTTTTCTGTTAGAGAATATATTAACTGAGTACATATGACATTCTCAAATTTGTATGTATCAAATCACAGAACTTCAAAATATATGAAAAAAAAACTGATAGAACCAAAAGAAAAAATTGAGAAATTCACAATTATAGTTGGGGAACCAAAAGAATGACTAGACAGCAAATCAGCAAGGATGTGGAAGAACCGAACAACAGTATCAACCAACAGGATACCATCATATTTAGAGAACACTAGGCCCAACAGAAGCAGAACACACTTTCCTTTCAAGTACCCACAGAACATGAACCATGAGAATGCATATGCTGGATTTAAAAAATGATTAAAAGAACTGAAGTCACATAGAGTAAGTTCACTTACATAAAGGAATCAAACTAGAAGTCCATAACAGAAGATGAGAAAAATTTCTATATACTTGGAATGTAAACAACACTTGTAAATAATCCAGGGTCAAACAAAAAAAATATAATAAAGTAAAAATATATTTAACTGATTAAAATCAATATGATAAGTTCCTGCTTTAAGAAACTAGAAGAGAAAAATTAACCCCTCAAAAGCAGAAGGAAGGACGTAAAAAAGATAATGACAAAAAGGAATAACATTGAAAATAGAAAATCAACAGAGAAATTGAGATTAAAAACTGTTTTTTTAAATAAATGAAGCAACACAATTTATAAACCTCTACCAAGATTGACAATGATAAAATGTTGGATTTTAAATATTTATCTTCATTTATTTTTATCCTTAATGTGCACACAAGGAGTTCTGGAACAGAGACAGATTTCTCATTAAATACCTTGTAGTAAATAAGCGTATCATACTCCCTTCCCTGAATTCTTTGCCCTAGTCCTTACCCTTGTGCAACGTGATAAAAATCAGGTAAATCTTTCATGAGTAACTAGATACACCACAGGTGAGAGACAAGGCAAAATGATTTTTCACTGCTCAATAAAGGAAGGAGGCAGTGGTTTCTCTTGCTTTAGAATGTCCTCCTTACTTCAGCGTATTAGCATGTAAATAAAATCATTCCAGAAGCCATTTAGCCCATTTCTCTCAGATCTGTAGATGTCTTCAAGTTTTTGGCCTCATTTTTCCTTGAAATGTAGATAACCAGGGAGACAGTGTTCCAGAATTCCTGGCACTTTAGAGTTTAACTCAAGAACCTAGCCCAGAACAGTAATCATTGATAATATAAAAAAAAAAAGGTTTCTATCCTTTCTGATTACTGTAATTAACAAGGCAAATCAATACAAATATTATATGAAAAAAATCATGAAGCTGATGCTTTTTGCAGTAGCATCAGGAAATCCAGGGAAATTTTATTTTCCCACATAAAATGAAAGAAGACACAAATAGTTGATATCAAGAATGAAACAGGGCATAGCAGAACAAGTTTTGCAGCTATTAAAAGCATAATAAGACATATTACAAATGATTTATGCTAATAAATTTGACAACCTAAAAGAAATAAACCAATTTATTGGAAACCACAAACTACCAACACTCAGCCAAGAAGAAATTGATAACCTAAATAGTTGTCTAACTATTAAGAAAATTGAGTTTATAATTTAAAAGCTACTGAAAGGAAAGATCAGGACCCAGGTGGTTTTAATGGAGAATTTTTACCAAACATTCAAAAAAATTAATAAAAATATGCAATATCTTCCAGAAAATAGAAGTGGAGGAAACACTTCATAACTTCCAATTTTATAAGGCTAGTATTACCTTAATAATACAGCACATACACAAAACAAGCTAAAGATCAGTATCTCTCATGAACATAGATGCAAAAATCCTCAGTAAAATTTTAGCAATCAGAAGTGACATTATGGGGAACGGCAGACTAAAAACTTCTAAAAATTCTTTCCTCTGAAGTAGCAACAAGAACACTGGCAAAAATTGTCAAAATCTACTTTTCAGAATTGTGGAAATTAACAAGGCTTGCAACCTTCTGTGGTAAATTGACTCCCAGATGTTTCACATTATATTATTTATAACGTCTATTTTTAACAAGAAAATCACAAGATATGCAAAGAAATATGAAAGCACGGCTAATATACAGGAAAAGAAAAAAAAATAGTTAATAGAAACTAGTCCGTGGGAAACCTAAGATGATGAAGACTGAGACAAAAATTTTAAATCAGCTATCACAGAACTAACAAAGAGCATGAAAACAGGTGTCTTCTCAAAAGAAAATATCAATAAGGAGGTAATATAAGAAAAAAGAAAAGAAATTTTGCAGTTGAAAAGTAGAATAAAATAAAACTTTTACTACATATTTGTAGTAATTTGAAGAGGCAGAATAAAAATCTGCAAACTGGAAGATAAGGTAATTGAAATTATTCAGTTTGAGGAACAGGAAGACTAAAAAATAAAACACCACAGACACAGAGATCTGCATAATAGCATCAAGCATACCAAAATAAGCAAAATATGAGTCCAAAAAAAGAGAAAAATGGGCAGAAGAATGTTTGAATATTATGGTTAACTGCCAAGGTTTGATGAACATTAATTTGCACACACAGGAAGCTCCATGAGCTCCAAGTAGAATAAATTCAAAATGATTCATGTCTAAACACATCATAATTAAACTGTTGAAAGCTTAAAACAAAGGCAGAATCTTGAAAGCAGCAAAAGAGAAGCAACTCATCACACATAAAAAGCTCGATAAGATTAACAGCTGTTTTATAATCAGAAATCAAGGAGACCAGGAGGCAGTGGGATGACATATTAAATGTGCTGAAAGTTGTGTTGGTTACATGAAGCCACACATGTGATTAAATTCCAGATAGCTACACACACACACACACACACACACATATATATATAACTAGCATATATATGTATATATATATAACTAGCATATATATGTGTATATATATATAACTAGCATATATATTTATTCATATATATGAATAAACTAGGATTTGTACCAATGCCAATTTTCTGGTTTTGATATCATACTGTAGTCATCCAAGATGAGGAAGGCTGCGTGAATGATGCATGGGACATTCCTATGATTTTATTTTTTGCAATTTGACATGAACTTATATGTATTCCAAAGTAAAAACTTTTTAAAAATATAACTATTAAACTTATAAGTATCAAGTAAAATATTACATTAAACAAAATTCTCAAAGTTCCTGTAACAGTAATAATGAAAACATGAGTATTGTAATTTTACTTTTCTATTTCCCAATGCAGTGTGTGTCACCTCAACCTGATATCAACCTCCTAGTTGCATTCCTGAATCGGTGCTAGAATTGTAGTGTGACCTTTGGCAAGCCATTAAGTTTATAAACTTTTAAGAATCTTCATCTACTTCTAACAAGGGGATTTAATATATAACATTAGACAACATGTGTTTTAGTCTTTTGAAAGGAAAGTGGCATTTTATTTAAAAAAACAAGATAGTTAAAAATTTTTCTAATTCAAATTAAATTTATAGTTCCATTAGAAAAAGCAAACAATGTATACATAAAATAAAGATTTTCATGAATTTCTGTATCTTAATGATGTTGGCCTAATTCATTTTATATATTGAATACATTTCAAATCTGTGGCTCCCAATAATCTTAGTTACCTATCTTTTGTTAATATTTTTTATATGCTCATTGAATTCACAGGATTGCTTTTATCCCTAGAAACTTCCCTCTGCCCTCTAAGTTTCTGTTTCATTTTCAACGTATGATGTCTAGTTTTAGAATATTCTGGAGTACTCTTCTCACCTTAGAATATTTAAATGTCATGTTACATTAAAAACTTTTGATATCATTGATTGGTCTCTTACCCATCAATAGCAAGGCAAGTCACAAGAATAACTGCAGTTTCTGCCACTGTCATGGACAGCATTTGATTTGCTGTGTCTTGAGGAAAGTTTGATTTATATTGAGATTTGACAAAATATTTGATTGCTTTTGGAGATTTGGGTAATTCCTTCATCGATTTGCATTGTCAAGCCACGAGAATGCCATGCACTGTTCTTGTTTACATAATTTCCTTCTATGGATAACAAATCCAGTATGATAAAACATCCTGTAAGTCCTAGGCTTAAAATGCATCTGTGATAATAATCAAATCATATTAAATGTGGAATGAAACAGATTTGATTCAGCTGTATTGTCAGTGAAAAACTAAAATTTTAAGAAAAATCTTTTTCATGCCTTCTCCCTTGTAATGTCAGGAATTCTTTTCCTTCCTCATATAAACCTGAGCTTTAGACTATCAGTTGCTCAGAAATCTTGATGAAATGGGTGCTATGAATAAGTCAAATTTAAGAGTTTCAGGATTAGAAAAATAAAAGACAAAAAGCCAGAAGTGACTACCTTTAGAATTCCAATGAAGAAAACCCAATATAAGCTGTATATTTCCCCGAGGAAAGTCTTCAAGCAAAAGTTTTATTTTGCATTTTTTAGAATTTTTGTCTGTTTCTGATTTAATCTATTTCTCTGACCACATCAGGTAATCAGCACAATGATACAGTCATTTCTGGTGAATATACAATCCAGACTTAGAACAAGATCCAGAAGTTTTAATAAATGGTCCTTACAGGAAACCAATTATGGGTGAGTTTGTGGTTTGAATCTAGTTTCAGGGAGCACAAGGGTTTGTTTCACCTTAAAACAAAGATAGGCTTTTATGCACAGAATAATTCTGAAAAGCAAGAAGACTGTATTTTCAGTAGGATGTATGTGAAATGTGGCTCCTTATGAAAGAAAATATTTGCAATGCATTTTTTCCACCAGGATGACATTTTGTACAGCTTACAATTCCATTCACTAATGGTGTAAACAAAAATTTTTAAGTGCCACTATGAGGGCTTAGTGCTATATTGTTTATAAAATGTGTTAAATTTTAGACTTCGTTTTCGTTAGATGTCTTATCACTACTATGCAACCTGAGATCTATAAGACTGACAATAACGTACATTTACCAAGGTGTTTTTCCTCGTCTTATGACTCCTGTCTTTTCTCCATCCTTACCAAGAGGTAGCCGCCGAACTGAATTCTATTTTAACAGAACATAGCTTTAAAAAGTTTCATCATACATTCATACATAGCTTTAAAAAGTTTCATCATACATTCATACATACATTTAAGCCTAACATTATATTGTTTTGTTAGGTGTTTTAAAACAATAAAAATTTTTTAAAGGTAGAAGTAATGGAAATACCTATTAGGATGATGTTTATAGTAGAATTTTTAGGTTAGAGAAAAGAAGTTTTCTTGTTTTCCCAGTTTACTATTTTTTTTTTTTTTTTTTTTGAGATGGAATCTAGCTCTGTTGCCCAGGCTGGAGTGCAATGGCGCGATCTCGGCTCACTGAAACCTCTGCCTCCCGGGGTCAACCTCTGCCTCCCTGTCTCCTCCCTCAGCCTCCCGAGTAGCTGGGACTACAGACGTGTGCCATCATACCTGGCTAATGTTTTGTAATTTTAGTAGAGACGGGGTTTCACTATGTTAGCCAGGATGGTCTCGATCTCCTGACCTCATGATCTGCCCACCTCGGCCTCCCAAAGTGCTGGGATTACAGGCGTGAGCCACTGCACCTAGCTACTAATAATTTTTATCAAGAATTTGAGCTACATTTTATCAAATTTTTTGTATAGACTTTCTATTCTTTTTCTCTTTCTATTGAGATGATCAATGAAGAATGGCATTTATATATGAAATGTTAACCTATCCTAATATTGACCCATCCTTACATCGTTCCATTGCTGGGATAAACCTATCTGGTCATATGTGATCTGTTTTACATGATATGAGAGAGAGAGAGAGAGAAAGAGACATTCGTAAGGAAAGCCTATAATTGTTTTTGTGTACGTGTTGTATTATTATTTTAAAGGTTTGAGATATAGTCTATTTTTCAATTGTCCAGAGGAGTTTCTAGTAGATTATAATGGTCTATTCCATGAAAATTTGGTAGAACCCACTTGTAAATCATTTGAGACTCTTATTTTCTTTATAATTTTAAACTATGGTTTCAAATATAGGAGTCTTTGCATTATTATTTTTTAAGAGTCTGTTTTGGTAAGTTACATTTTTCAAGAATTTGTCAAAAGTAACTAAATTTTAAAATTAATTATAAAGTTGATATTTATCATTTTTATTACATTTGTAATATCTGCTTTATCTGCAGTAATCTCTCCCACACCTTAATCAAAATATTATTTACATATAATCTCCTTTTTTCTTTATCAATATTTTTAGAGGTTTAACATTTCATTTATCTTTTCAAGTAGCCAATGTTTCTTTTTAAGCCTCTTTTTGCTTTTTATTTTACTAGTATCTATTATGTTTATTATTTTTACTTTTCTTATCTTAAATTTAGTTTTTTATTTCAATAGGTTTTTGGGGAACAGGTGGTGTTTGGTTATATGAATAATAAGTTCTTAGCGATGATTTCTGAGACTTTGGTGCACTCATCACCCAAGCAGTGTACACTGTACCCAGTGTGTAGTCTTTTATCCCTCATCCCACTCCCACCTTTTCTTCCAAGTCCCCAAAGTCCATTGTATCATTCTTAATGCCTTTGTATCCTCATAGCTCAACTTCCACTTATGAGTGAGAACACAGCATGTTTGGGTTTTCATTCCTGAGTTACTTCACTTAGAGAATAATAGACTCCAACTCCATCTAGGTTGCTGCAAATGCCATTATTATTATTAACATTATTTTCGTCATGGCTGAGTAGTGTTCCATATATACACACACACACACACACACACACACACACACACACACACACCACATTTTCTTTATCCACTCTTGTTGATTGATGGGCATTAGGCTGCTTCCACATTTTTCAATTGTCAATTGTGCTGCTATAAACGTGCATATGCAAGTATCTTTTTAATATAAGGACTTCTGTTCCTCTGGGTAGATACCTTTTTGATTATGGCCATTGTTGCAGGAGTAAAGTTGTATCACATTGTGGTTTTGATTTGCATTTCCCTTATCATTAGTGATGTTGAGCATTTTTCCATATACTTGTTGGCCATTCGTATGTTTTCTTTTGAGAATTGTCTATTCATATCCTTAGCCCACTTTTTGATGGATTGTTTTGTTCTTGCTGATTTGTTGGAGTTCCTTGTACATTCTGGATATCAGTCCTTTGGTGGATGTGTAGATTATGAAGATATTCTCCCACTCTGTGGGTTGTCTGTTTACTCTTCTGATTATTTATTTTGATGTGCAGAAGCTTTTTTTTTTGAGACGGAGTCTCGCTCTGTCACCCAGGCTGGAGTGCAGTGTCGCGATCACAGCTCACTGCAAGCTACGCCTCCTGGGTTCACGCCATTCTCCTGCCTCAGCCTCCAGAGTAGCTGGGACTACAGGCGCCCACCACCACGCCTGGCTAATTTTGTTGTATTTTTAGTAGAGACGGGGTTTCACTGTGTTAACCAGGATGGTCTCGATCTCCTGACCTCGTGATCCACTTGCCTCAGCCTCCCAAAGTGCTGGGATTACAGGCGTGAGCCACAGCACCTGGCTAGAAGCTTTTTATTAATAATTTAAGTAAATCCCATTTATTTATCTTTGTTTTTGTTGCATTTGCTTTTGGGTTCTTGTTCATGAAGTCTTTGCCTAATCCAATGTCTAGAAGGATTTTTCCAATGTTATTTTCTAGAATTTGTATGGTTTTAGGTTTTAAAGTTCTTGATACATCTTGAATTAATTTTCGTATAATATGAGAGATGAGGATCCAGTTTCATTCTTCTACACGTGGCTTGCCAATTATCCCAGCACCATTTGTTGAATAGGGTGTCTTTCCTCACTTTATATTTTTGTTTGCCTATTTTTATACCAGTACCATGCTGTTTTGGTGACTATAGTCTTACAGTATAATTTGAAGTTGGGTAATGTGTTGCTCCCAGATTTGCTCTTTTTGCTTAGTCTTGCTTTGGCTATGCAGGCTCTTTTTTGGTTCCACTTGAATTTTTTTATTGTTTTTTTTCTAGTTCTGTGAAGAATGATGGTAGTATATTACTGGGAAGTACATTGAATTTTTAGATTGCTTTTGGCAGTATAGTTATTTTCACAATATTGATTCTACCTATTCATGAGCCTGGAATGTGCTTTCATTTGTTTGTGTCATCTATGATTTCTTTCAGCAGTGTTGTGTAGTTTTCCTTGTAGAGGTCTTTCAGCTCCTTGGTTAGATATATTCCTAAGTATTTTGTTTTATTCTTTTGCAGCTGTTGTAAAAGGGATTGAGTTATTGACTTGATTCTCAGCTTGGTCACAGTTGGTGTATAGCAGAGCTACTGATTTGTGTACATTAACTTTGTATCCTGAAACTTCGCTGAATTCGTATACCAGTCCTAGAAGCTTTTTAGATGAGTCTTTAGGGTTTTCTAGGTATACAATCATATCATCAGCAAACAATGACAATTTGACTTTCTCTTTACCAATTTGGATGCCTGTGATTTCTTTCTCTTTTCTGATTGCCCTGGCTAGGACTTCCAGGACTACGTTGAATAGAAGTGGTGAAAGTGGGTATCCTTGTCTTGCTCCAGTTCTCAGGGGAAATGCTTTTAACTTTTCCCCATTTAGTATAATGTTCCCTGTGGGTTTGTCATAGATGGCTTTATTACATTAAGATATGTCCCTTCTATGTTGATTTTGCTGAGGGTTTTAATGATAAAGAGATGTTGGATTTTGTCAGATGCTTTTCCTGCATCTATTGAGATGATCATGTGATTTTTGTTTTTAATTCTGTTTATGTGGTGTATCACATTTATTGACTTGCAGATGTTAAACCATTCCTACATCCCTGGTATGAAACCCATTTGATGATGATGGATTATCTTTTTGATATGCTGTGGAATTCAATTAGCTAGTATTTTGTTGGGGACTTTTGCATCTATGTTCATCAGGAATATTGGTCTGTTGTTTTCTTTTTTTGTTATGTTCTTTCCTGGTTTTGGTATTGGTTTGATACAGGTTTCATAGAATGATTTAGGGAGGATTCCCTCTTAGTCTATCCTGTGGAATAGTGTCAATAGGATTTGTACTAACTTGTCTTTGAATGTGTGATAGAATTCAGCTTTGAATCTATCTGGTCCTGGCTTTCTATTTGCTAGTGATTTTTAAATTACCATTTCAATCTCACTGCTTGTTATTAGTCTGTTCAGAGTTTCTACGTCTTTCTGGTTTAATCTAGGAGGGTTGTATATTTCTAGAAATTTATTCATGTGCTCTAGGTTTCCTACTTTATGTGCATAATGGTGTTCATAGTAGCCTTGAATAATTTTTTTGTAGTTTTATGGTACCAGTAGTAATATCTCTCATTTGTTTCAAATTGAAATTATTTAGATATTCTCCCTTTTTTCTTGGTTAATCTCACTAATGGCCTATCAATTTTGTTTATCTTTTCAAAAAGAGAGCTTTTTGTTTTATTTATCTTTTGTAATTTTTTTGTTACAGTTTCATTTAGTTCTGCTCTGAATTTCGTTATTTCTTTTCTTCTGCTGGATTTGGATTTGATTTGTTCTTGTTTCTCCAGTTCTGTGATTTGTGAGCTTAGATTGTCTATTTGTGCTCTTTCAGACTTTTTGTTGTAAACATTTAATGCTATAAACTTTTCTCTTAGAACTGCTTTTGCTCTATCCCAGAGGTTTTGATAGGTTGGGTCACTATTATTCTGTTTATAGAATTTTAAAATTTCCATCTGGATTTCATTGTTGACCCAATGATCATTTAAGAGCAGGTTATTTAGTTTCCTTGTATTTGCATGGCTTTCAGGGTTTCTTTTGGAGTAGATTTTCAATTTTATTCAGTTGTTATCTGAGACAGTACTTGATATAATTTAAATTTTATTGAATTTACTGAGACTTTTTTTTTTGCCTATAATATGGTCTATCTTGAAGAATGTTCCATGTGCTGATGAATAGAATGTATATTTTGCAGTTGCTAGGTAGAATGTTCTGTAAATATCTGTTAAGTTCATTTGTGGTAGGTTATGATTTAAGTCCATTCTGTCTTGATGACCCATCTAGTGCTGTCAGTGGAGTATTGAAGTTCCCCATTATTATTGTATTGCCATCTATTTTATTTCTTAAGTCTATTAGTAATTGTTTCATAGAGTTGGGAGCTCCAGTGTTAGGTAAATATATATTTAGAATTGTGATATTTTCCTGTTGGCCTAGTCCTTTTATCATTATATTATGTCTATCTTTGCCTTTTTTAACTGCTGCTGCCTTAAAGTTTGTCTGATATAAGAGGCTGCTTCATCTCCGACCATGGCAAAAATTGGCCAAGGTATAGCTCAGGCCATTGCTTCAGAGTCTGCAAGCCCCAAGCCTTGGTGGGTTCCAAGTGGTGTTGAGTCTGTGGGTACCCAGAAGTCAAGAATTGAGGTTTGGAAACCTCCACATAGATTTCATAGGATGTATGGAAATGCCTGGGTGTCCAGGCAGAAGTTTGCTGCAGGGGTGGGGCCATCATGGAGAATCTCTGTTAGGGCAGTGTAGGAGGAAAATGTGGAATCCAAGCCCCCACACAGAGTACCCACTGAGGCACTGCCTAATGGAACCATGAAAAGAGAGTCATTGTCTTCCAGAACACTAGAATGGTACATCCACCAACAGCTTGCACTGTGCGCCTGGAAAAGCCACAGGCACTCAATACCAGCCCATGAAAGCAGTGGAGAGTGGGGCTATACCCTGCAAAGCCAGAGAGGTGGAGTTGCCCAAGACCATGGGAGCCCACCTGTTGCATCAGCATGATGTGGATGTGAGACATGAAGTCAAAGGGGATAATTTGGGAAATTTTAGTTTTAATGACTGCCCTACTGGATTTCAGTCTTGCATGGGGCTTGTAGCCCCTTTGTTTTGGCCAATTTCTCCCACTTGGAACAAGTGTATTTACCCAATGCCTGTATCCCCATTGTATCTAGGCAGTAACTTGCTGTTGATTTTACAGGCTCATAGGTGGAAGGGACTTGTCTTGTGTTAGATGGGACTTTGGACTTGGACTTTTGAGTTAATATTGGAATGAGCTAAGATTTGGTGGGGCTGTTGGAGAGGCATAATTGTGTTTTGAAATGTGAGGACATATGATTTGGGAAGGACCGGGGACCAAATGATATGATTTGGCTCTATCCCCACCCAAATCTCATCTTGAATTGTAGTTCCCATAATCCCCACGTGTCATGGGAGGGAACTGGTGGGAGGTAATTGAATCATGGGGACAGTTACCCCATGCTGTTCTTGTGATAGTGAGTTTTCATGAGATATGATGATTTTATAAGGGACTCCCCCTTTGCTCATTTCTCTTTCTTCTTCTTCCTGCTGCCGTGTGAAGACATGTTCGCTTCCCCTTCTGCCATAATTGTAAGTTTCCTGATGCCTCCCTAACCCTGTAGAACTGTGAGTCAATTAAACCTTTTTCCTTTATGAATTACCCAGTCTTGGGCAGTTCTCAATAGCAGCATTCGAATGGACTAAAAAGTCTGAATGGAGATACACCATCAGCTCACATAGGTATCCAGGTCATAGACTATATAGCTTGACATTTCTTAGCTTCCATAATCATGTAAGCAAATTTCTTATTATCTATCTATCTATCTATCTATCTATCTATCTATCTATCATCTTTGTCCTATTTTTTCTGTTTGGAGAATTCTAACACAAATTTCGGTAGAGAGAGAGTTTCAGAGAAACAGAATTTTCCAAGTTGGTTCTGGGATTTCTGGAATTTGCTATTTAATCTGATTAGATTTGAAGACCCTAATTACCTTATTTCAAGTAGTAAAGAGCACACAGATGTACATGACTTGATATAGCAATAGAGAGACACAAAATATTACTATTGAATATTCTTAATCCATAATATAAGAAGCAGGGATCTGGGGGACTGTGTATATGATACTTTTGAACTTTTTTTGCAAATTAATTTATATAATGATATTAAATGGTTGCTTCTATTGTTGCTGGACAAAGTGGGGATAGAAAAGGATGAACGCAGGGGCTTAAATTTGAGCCCAAGGGCCACATGAATCACCTTATATGTGCCCTCAAGGTGACCCATATCTCCTTTAGTATGACTGGAATTGACAAAAATTAAACACAGAATCTCATTTTCCAATTGGCTTAATTATAGTTCAGTTGAACTCCCAGACCGACAGAATATCTACTGTTTATGTGAGGACTAGGAAGGAATGAAACCTTGACTAGGAAGGAATGAAACCTTAAAATTTGGAATGGGGACATGTGGGAAAACCTTGATGAAGGATCTTGGGGACACTGAGTTTGATTTTAGGAAGGCTGTTAAATGTTCAAGGTTTAAAAAACTTGTTATTATGAAATAGAATTCCAGATTACCGTAAGTTATTTATTTTGCCAAAATAAAGACTCAGAAATTTTAAGGTAGAAAAACCTTCTATAACCCTTTACAAGTTTGGCCATAGAGCAGACTAGCACCTTAGGAAAACCTTGTTTGCTTTATTTCAATGCTCAGTTTACAGAAAAACCGGATAATACCCTTTTTTGAATTTAGTCAATATGTTCACACTGAGAACCTCTTCTGCAAGATTAATTTCCACAATTCTTCTGCCACTTCTTTGAACCTTCAGCTTTTTCCTAATGTAACTCAAAATTATCCTTTAACCCTAGGCAGAAGTTTACCTTTACATGACTTCTTATAACCTTTTACTGAAAAACACATTTTACTGTGCTTATACACCTTGCATGTAAATCTATTTTCAGTAGTTTCATGGTAACTCCTAGCAATTTTTAACTTTAAGGTAAAACCTGGTAAGTTGCTTTAATTTTGTTCTAAGTGTAGCCAAGGTTCGTCTTCTTAATTAAGGGTGTGGTTAGTTCCATATGTCCCCAGGCCCTATCAATTGTGAAACAGGCAAAACAGACAATTTTCAAAACCCGAAAAGCAGTTTGTAACCTTAAAACACATAGCAAACCTTGCATCTGACCTGCATTTTACCAGTAAACTTTAAGACTGTTTTTACTTTCAAAGATTAAAGTCACATGAACCAAAAGGTACTACAGCTTTTAACTTTCCTTAAAAAAATGCTTGATCCAAGCACTTGTCTCACTTTGTCACCCAGGCTGGAGTGCAGTGGCATGATCTCGGCTCACTGCAACCTCTGCCTCCTGGGTTCAAGCAATTATCCTGCCTCAGCCTCCTGAGTAGCTGTGACTACAGGTGCATGCCACCATGCCCAGCTAATTTTACGTGTTTTAGTAGAGATGGGGTTTCACCATGTTGCCCAGGCTGGTCTTGAACTCTTGAACTCAGGCAATCCACCCTCCTTGGCCTCCCAAAGTGCTAGGATTACAGGCATGTGCCACTATGCCCAGCTGCACTTGTCTTTCTTTAGGCCAAATTAATTAGAACTCTTCTTACAGACATCACACACAGTATACACACAAACAAGCAGAAGAAAACCCAGTTGCTGGTTGGGTCCCTTTAAGAGACAGGCTAGGAAAACATGCAGATATTCAACCAGAGAGGGCTTAACCCTAAGGCAGGATTGCTAAATAAAGTTTTCCCAAACTCCCAAGCGGTTACTGGCCATGCCCCCAGGATGTAAAACAAGATGGAGGTTTGCAGCACAAACCAAACAGAAATGCAAAGCGCACCAAATTGGCCACAGCCGAAGGTTAGCCCCACAAATCCTTTTTCACAATTAAACCTTTAAAGATAATAAGTTAACTGCTGTTGGAGTTGAGAAGAGGAAAGAAAAAAGTTTAAAAATGCCTGGGGAAGAACTTCTTATTCTTATGCAAGTGCTTCCTCCAACAGGGAGATAAATTTAATTCCTGTGGGTCAGAGCTGGCCTCCCTGGAGCGAAGAGGAAGACACTCCATGGGCACGAGGCAGAAACTGCCAGTCAGCTACTCAGGGCAACTTGGGCCATGCGTCCCAGCCCAGCAGGGAGGGGAGGGCAGTGGGGAGCCGCTGCTTACTGGACCCTCTTGAAAAAGGAAGCAAAGGGCTGTGTCCGGAATTGGTGGGTTCTTGGTCTCACTGACTTCAAACATGAAGCCGCGGACCCTCGCGGTGAGTGTTACAGTTCTTAAAGGCAGCGTGTCCGGAGCTTCTTCCTTCTGATGTTCGGATGTGTTCGGAGTTTCTTCATTCTGGTGGGTTCGTGATCTTGCTGGCTCAGGAGTGAAGCTGCAGACCTTCACGGTGAGTGTTACAGCTCTTAAGGCTGCGCGTCTGGAGTTGTTCGTTCCTCCTGGTGGGTTCTTGGTCTCACTGGCTTCCGGAGTGAAGCTGCAGACCTTCACGGTGAGTGTTACAGCTCATAAAGGCAGTGTGGACCCAAAGAGTGAGTAGCAGCAAGATTTATTGCAAAGAGCAAAAGAACAAAGCTTCCACAGTGTGGAAGGGGACCCGAGCAGGTTGCCACTGCTTGCTCCGGCAGCCTGCTTTTATTCTCTTATCTGGCCCCACCCACATCCTGCTCACTGGTCCATTTTACAGAGAGCCGATTGGTCTGTTTTACAGAGAGCTGATTGGTCCGTTTTGACAGGGTGCTGATTGGTGCATTTACAATCCCTGAGACACAAAAGTTCTCCATGTCTCCACTAGATTAGCTAGATACAGAGTGTCTATTGGTGCATTCACAAACCCTGAGCTAGACACGGTGCTGATTGGTGTGTTTACAAACCTTGAGCTAGATTCAGAGTGTTGATTGGTGTATTTACAATCCCTTAGCTAGACATAAAGGTTCTCCAAGTCCCCACCAGATTAACTAGATACAGAGTGTCGATTGGTGCATTCACAAACCTTGAGCTAGACACAGGGTGCTGATTGGTGTGTTTACAAAGCTTAAGCTAGATACAGAGTGCTGATTGGTGTATTAACAATCCCTTAGCTAGACATAAAGATTCTCCAAGTCCCCACCAGACTCAGGAGGCCAGCTGGCTTCACCCAGTGGATCCTGCACCGGGGCCGCAGGTGGAGCTGCCTGCCAGTCCCGTGCCATGTGCCCGCACTCCTCAGCCCTTGGGTGGTCAATGGGACTGGGTACCCTGGAGCAGGGGGCAGTGCTCGTCAGGGAGGCTCTGGCCACCACACAGGAGCCCACGGCAGGGTGTGGGGGAGGCTCAGGCATGGTGGGCTGCAGGTCCCGAGCCCTGCCCTGTGGGGAGGCAGCTAAGGCCCGGAGAGAAGTCGAGCACAGCAGATGCTGGCCCAGGTGCTAAGCCCCTCACTGCCTGGGGCTGGTGGGCTGGCCGGCCGCTCCGAGTGTGGGGCCCGTGGAGACCACACCCACCTGAACTCGCACCCACTGGAACTCGCACTGGCCCGCAAGCTCTGCGCGCAGCCCCGGTTCCCGCCCACACCTCTCCCTGCACACCTCCTCGCAAGCTGAGGGAGCCAGCTCAGGCCTTGGCCAGCCCAGAAAGGGGCTCCCACAGTGCAGCGGTGGGCTGAAGGGCTCCTCTAGCATGGCCAGAGTGGGTGCCAAGGCCGAGGAGGCGCCCAGAGTGAGCCAGGGCTGCGACGGCTGCCAGCACACTGTCACCTCTCAGGGCTATCGAAAGGTTGGGTTGGTTCCTGACCCCTGGGAGCAACAGGGGGTGGGGGCATAGTTTCCCCTACCCTTAGGAATCCCAGGATGAAAAGGCTTAGAAGTCACAAACAGAGGTTTTGAGTCTCCATTTCATTCACTATTTCTTGAGCCCCCACATTGCACAGAAAAAATGTTGCTGGACTTTTCCATAGTTCAGCTAAATATGGGGTCCTTGTCCATCCCACAGACATGAAAATTTAGGCTCACAGACAATTTGAATGGTGAGCAAGACAGGGTTTTATTTATTTATTTATTTATTTTGAGTTTTTAAATTATTATTATTAACTTTAAGTTTTAGGGGACATGTGCACAATGTGCAGGTTAGTTACATGTGTATACATGTGCCATGCTGGCATGCTGCACCCATTAACTCGTCATCTAGCATTAGGTATATCTCCTAATGCTATCCCTCCCCACTCCCCCGACCCCACAACAGTCCGCAGAGTGTGATGTTCCCCTTCCTGTGTCCATGTGTTCTCATTGTTCAATTCCCATCTATGAGTGAGAACATGCGGTGTTTGGTTTTTTGTCCTTGCGATAGTTTACTGAGAATGATGATTTCCAATTTCATCCATGTCCCTACAAAGGACATGAACTCATCATTTTTTATGGCTGCATAGTATTCCATGGTGTATATGTGCCACATTTTCTTAATCCAGTCTATCATTGTTGGACATTTGGGTTGGTTCCAAGTCTTTGCTATTGTGAATAGTGCCGCAATAAACATACGTGTGCATGTGTCTTTATAGCAGCATGATTTATAGTCCTTTGGGTATATATCCAGTAATGGGATGGCTGGGTCACATGGTATTTCTAGTTCTAGATCCCTGAGGAATCGCCACACTGACTTCCACAATGGTTGAACTAGTTTACAGTCCCACCAACAGTGTAAAAGTGTTCCTATTTCTCCACATCCTCTCCAGCACCTGTTGTTTCCTGACTTTTTAATGATTGCCATTCTAACTGGTGTGAGATGGTATCTCATTGTGGTTTTGATTTGCATTTCTCTGATGGCCAGTGATGATGAGCATTTTTTCATGTGTCTTTTGGCTGCATAAATGTCTTCTTTTGAGAAGTGTCTGTTCATATCCTTCGCCCACTTTTTGATGGGATTGTTTGTTTTTTTCTTGTAAATTTGTTTGAGTTCATTGTAGATTCTGGATATTAGCCCTTTGTCAGATGAGTAGGTTGCGAAAATTTTCTCCCATTTTGTAGGTTGCCTGTTCACTCTGATGGTAGTTTCTTTTGCTGTGCAGAAGCTCTTTAGTTTAATGAGATCCCATTTGTCAGTTTTGGCTTTTGTTGCCATTGCTTTTGGTGTTTTAGACATGAAGTCCTTGCCCATGCCTATGTCCTGAATGGTAACACCTAGGTTTTCTTCTAGGGTTTTAATGGTTTTAGGTCTAACATTTAAGTCGTTAATCCATCTTGAATTAATTTTTGTATAAAGTGTAAGGAAGGGATCCAGTTTCAGCTTTCTACATATGGCTAGCCAGTTTTCCCTGCACCATTTTTTAAATAGGGAATCCTTTCCCCATTGCTTGTTTTTGTCTGGTTTGTCAAAGATCAGATAGTTGTAGATATGTGGCATTATTTCTGAGGGCTCTATTCTGTTCCATTGATCTATATCTCTGTTTTGGTACCAGTAACATGCTGTTTTGGTTACTGTAGCCTTGTAGTATAGTTTGAAGTCAGGTAGCATGATGCCTCCAGCTTTGTTCTTTTGGCTTAGGATTGACTTGGCGATGTGGGTTCTTTTTTGGTTCCATATGAACTTTAAAGTAGTTTTTTCCAATTCTGTGAAGAAAGTTATTGGTAGCTTGATGGGGATGGCATTGAATTTATAAATTACCTTGGGCAGTATGGCCATTTTCACGATATTGATTCTTCCTACCCATGAGCATGGAATGTTCTTCCATTTGTTTGTATCCTCTTTTATTTCATTGAGCAGTAGTTTGTAGTTCTCCTTGAAGAGGTCCTTCACATCCCTTGTAAGTTGGATTCCTAAGTATTTTATTCTCTTTGAAGCAATTGTGAATGGGAGTTCACTCATGATTTGGTTCTCTGTTTGTCTGTTATTGGTGTATAAGAATGCTTGTGATTTTTGTACATTGATTTTGTATCCTGAGACTTTGCTGAAGTTGCTTATCAGCTTAAGGAGATTTTGGGCTGAGACAATGGGGTTTTCTAGATATACAATCATGTCGTCTGCAAACAGGGACAATTTGACTTCCTCTTTTTCTAATTGAATACCCTTTATTTCCTTCTCCTGCCTAATTGCCCTGGCCAGAACTTCCAACACTATGTTGAATAGGAGTGGTGAGAGAGGGCATCCCTGTCTTGTGCCAGTTTTCAAAGGGAATGTTTCCAGTTTTTGCCCATTGAGTATGATATTGGCTGTGGGTTTGTCATAGATAGCTCTTATTATTTTGAGATATGTCCCATCAATACCTAATTTATTGAGAGTTTTTAGCATGAAGTGTTGTTGAATTTTGTCAAAGGCCTTTTCTGCATCTATTGAGATAATCATGTGGTTTTTGGAGTAAGACAGGGTTTTAACTAATGAAAAGGAAGAAAAGGGGGAAACAGACTCTCGCAAGGCCGGAGTCCCTCCCCTAGAGTGCTTCCCACCCACCATTTAATTCCCAGGTTCCTCAGAGGAAGAGGAGGGGCCTGACTCCTCCCTGCCGAAAAGGACGTGAACTTCTGTGGCCCCACCCCAGTGCGCAGGCTGGTTGGAGTTTTTCCATGGAGCCCCTCCAACCTGGCTGTCTCACTATCATGGCATCCCTTGAATAGCCTTACAAAATAACACTAAGTCTCCCCAGGACCCACCCCTATTACCCCATGTGCTTTTAGACCTGTAACTACACACAAGTCCCAGAAGGTCCCTAAAAGTGGGGTACAAAGTGTGACCCATGAGCAAGTACATTACCTCCCAAAAGATCTACTTGAGTTTTAAGATTTATACAGACAGAAATCTGGGAAACCTGTGTGAAAATGGATGTCAGTAGTGTGAGACAATGGTGGAAGAAACAAAAAGTTGCATCAGGCTGAATTTATTAATGTGGGCTAATTAAGCAACAGTTCTGGATTTAATGTTGCAGTTCAGGTAGTTAAAAAGGACTTCAACAATTTATTTGTTTGGTTGGGGACCAAAAGGTGGCCCACAGTGAGTGGGTTGGAAATGCTGAATCTGCCCTGTTCTAATGTAGAAAAAGAGATTCAAAACCTTTAAAAGATTAAAATGTCAGAATGGATTCGTGATTTAAAACATACTCACCCAGCCTGAAAGGGTCTAGAAGACATACCTTTCATTAATACCGTGGGAAATAAATTTGTAAGGGGAGCCTGAAATCCTTAAAGAGCTCTGTGATTGCTCTTTTCTGTAGGCCATAGCTTACAGAGGGAATTGCAGGTACTGATCTGGGGTATCTAAATGCATTTGGGGTAACTATTCTGGGGTAGCAAGGGTCAAGTGCTGAAACTCAACCTGCAAAGGCAGTGTGTTAATGTAATGAACAGCAGAGTCAAAGCAGCAATCAATATAGTTCAGTTTACACAGAACTGTGTATGATGTTGGCTAGTTAATCATGTTATTCCTAGAATTTAAATAGGAAGCCTACCAAATCCTTACTTGATCTGTAGAAGCAGCAAATTCCTAGTTAAGTGACCATGAGTCTAACCTGAGTCAAAAAATTAGAGTTGAGAGTCACAGATCCTCAATGAATTTCCAGACTTGAGCCAGTTTAAAGACCCAGAACAACTTGAATGAACTGGAATCTGAGGCTTCTTGAAGAAGGACCCCCCTCCCGCCAAAACTATTACTGTTAATCTTTCTCCCAGACTTCCACAGAAGGACCTACAGTCTTTTACTGGAGTAATTGTGTACTGAGGAAAAGAAAATTATCAGACCTTTTGGGAACTACTGGATCTGAACTGACCCTAATTTCAGAGACCCAAGACATTAGTGTGGTCTACCAGTTACAGTGGGGGCTTTTGAAGGTCAGGTGCTCAATGGAGTTTTAGATCAGGTCTGTCTTATAGTAACCTGGTGGGTCACTAAACCCATCCTTTGGTTATTTCTCTGGTTCTAGAATGCATAATTGGAATAGATAGGTTCAGCAGCTGGAGGAATACCCACACTGGCTCACTGACATGTGAAATAAAGGCTATTTTGGTGGGAAAGGCCAAATGGAAGCCACTAGAACTGCCTCTACATAGGAAAATAGTAAACCACAGACAATACTATACTCCTAGAGGGATTGCAGAGATTAGTGCCGCTATCAACAACTTGAAAGATGCAAAAGGTGGTAGTTCAACCACATTTCCATGTAAGTTGCCTATTTGGCTTGCAGAACAGACATACGGATCTTGGAGAATGCTAATGGATTATTGTAAGCTTAACCAGGTAGTGACTCAAATTGAAGCTGCTGTACCAGATGTAGTTTTATTGCTTGAACAAATGAGCACTTCTCCTGGTACCTCATATGCAGCTATTAATCTGGCAAATGCCTTTTTCTCCATCTCAGTCCGTAGAGACTTTCAGAATCAGTTTGCAGCAACTGGCAAGGCCAGTAGCATTCATTCACCATCCTACCTCAGGATTATGTCAACTCTTCTGCCTTACATCATAATTTAGTTTGCAGGGATTTTGATTGCCTTCTCTTCCACCAGATAACACAATGATATGTTATATTGATGACATTATGCTAATTGGACCTAGTGAGTAAGAAGTGGCAACCATTTTAGACTCATTGGTAAGACATTTGTGAAGACAGAGTAAGAAACATATTCAACCAAGATCAGGGGCCTTCTACTTCAGTGAAATTTCTGGAGGTCCAGTGATGTGGAGCAGGTAGAGATACCCCTTCTAAAAAAAGTTATTGAATTTGGCTCCTCCTACAACCAGAAAAAGTGGTACAATGCTTAGAGGGCTTCTAGATTTTACAGGCCATGTACTCCTTATTTGGGTATGTTACCCCAGCCGATTTACTGAGTGACTCAAAAAGCTGCTAGTTTTGAGTGGGGGTTAGGAAAAAAGAAGGCTCTGCAACAGATTCAGGTTGCTGTGCAAGCTGCTCTGCCACTTGGACCATATGATCCAGCAGATCTATCGGTGCTGGAAGTGTTAATTGCTGACAGGAATGCTGTTTAGAGCATCCTGTTGAACTATTTTAATTGCTGCTTTGACTCTGCTGTCCATCACATTTGCTATACTCACCTTGCCCTTGGTGCTTGTCAGCATTTGACTTTTGCTTTATAGGTGTTGTATTAGGAGGCCTGTATGTGTGAATTGTAATGCAAGCCCTTAGGATTTTGGAGCAAAGACCTGCCATCTTCTGTGTATAGCTACTCCTCTTTTGAGAAACAGCTCTTGGCCTGCTACTGGACTTTACTAGTTAACCATGGGCCACCAAGTTACCATGTAACATGATCTGTTCATCATGAACTGAGTGTTATCTGATCCACCAAACCATAAATTTGGGCAGGCAGAGCAGAACTTCATCATCTGACATAAGTGGTAGAATTTCAGACTCAAACATGGGCCTGAATTATTTGGAATTCAGCATGAGTGACTGATTTATTCTTCCTCATGTATTTATTTATTTAATCATTTATTTGCATCAATATGAACTCATGGATCATTTTTAAACTTTAGGTTATACTACAATACTAATATATATTTTGTGCTCATAATGTTCTAAATTTGGCCTTTAAAAGCTCTTTCAATTGGTTTCAATGTTGCTTTGACATACACCCATTGTTGTGTTTATTTTGCATATTTCCATTCTTTTTGGCACTAGGAGATGCTGCAAGCCCATCTTGTTTATTTCCTGTCCCAGTCCTAGAATCAGCCATTTCTCCCAAGGGCCCTATGTTTTGCTAGGAGAATGGTATTAGAAACCAAAATCTAGACTCTAGTTGCATATAAGAATTTTGACTTTTAATCAGAATGGCCATTGCAGAGTTTTGAGAGAAGAATCATATGTTGTGTGATTTACAATTGTAAAAGTTTCCTCTGGCTACTTTGATGAGACTAGACTGCAAGAGAGCAAGAGTGGAAGCTACTAGGAGGCTACTACAGGTATTTAGGACAGAGGTGATGGCTTTGATTAGGATAGCAGCAGTGAAGGTAGTGAAAATTGGTTAAATTATGACTCCTTTCTGTTTGAGGAAAGTTTATCTTTATTATTTTTCAAATATTTTCTGCTTCTCATTTTGATTTTTTCCTCCTCTGGGACTTTTACTATGCAAATATAGACATATCCACATTTGTTCTATCTATGTCTTAATTATATTTCCATTTTATCCTTTACTACCATTTTATGAGAGAATTTCATAATCCAGTCTCTTAACTCACTAGCTCATTCTTTAGCCATATTTATTCTTTCACTTATCTTGCTTTATTTCTTAATTTTTTTGGCTTCACCAACTATATTTTATATCCTTATTATTATAATTTTTAAAATTAAATTTCTGCCACCACACCATTCTCTGTTCCTGTTCTTTGCTTTATATTTTTCTTCAACAATTATCACCTCTTAATATGCTACACATTTTTCTCATTTTTCTCATTTATTGTCTATCTCCCACTAGAATATATCTTCCATGAGGGCTTTGATTTTGTACTTTTAAAAAACTGCTCTATCCCTACAATCTATTACAGTGCCTGAATACAGTAGAGGCTCAATAAATATTTGTTGAATGAGTAAATTGTTAGAATAGATGGCTTAGATAATCTTGTATTTGAGAGAGTGAGGACACAGTTAGATTATGGGAATGTTATGCTACTCTAGCTTTTGGAGAAATAATTTATTCTTGAGCTACCTCAGTTACAGCTATTCAACCATGTGCTTGGTCACCTTAGGCATGGTCACCTTTGGAATTTGCCTTTTATATAAGCGCTGTTCAAATCCACCAGTGTCTGAGAAAGGAAATATAAAGAGGCTAAACTGTCAGCCAGGAATTACAGTGAGAGCCTCGATTTCCTCAAGTGGTCTGTGTTTGACAAGGCCTATGGTTATGTAAATTACATTTGTGACTTGGTCATTTTCCAAAATGGAGAGAAATTGAGAGTATTTACCTCTAAACTAGGTACTATTTAAGGAAACTGAAGGGAAAAGCTCTTCTTTTTTTGAATCTTCACCCTATCACGGTTTTTTTTTTTTTTTTTTTTTGGATTCACATATGTTCCATCTTACTTTTGAAAACAATAATGGTTTCTTTTTTGTTTTTGCTTTGATTGTAACAAGATTTAATTAGCCTGGAGAAAAATCTAATGAGGATAGAAATTTTTCTTCTGGAAGGCTTCTTGGACTGTTGTTTTTTTTCCCCTCCACATTCCTATTTCTGTGGTAGAGAAGACTGAGATTCCATTAGAATATCTTACAAAATCTGAGTGCTACAGAACACCAATTTGTACTTAAGACAGTTTAGATTGTGGTTACATATCTGTTTCTCTTGTATACACACACTTGAAGGAGCACACAAGCCTCTATCTAAATGTGAAATGGATAAATTTATGTCTGTATACATTTAACTTAAAAGGAGACTTTTATAATGTTATTTACCCAAATGTTAAAACAAGGTACGCCTCTTCTTATGTGTATATTTATTGTTGATTTTGCATTATCAGCATTTCTTATTGATTGTCATTTTGTTTTCCTCTAACTTTGTAGTTCTAAAGATTGATGCCGTTTGGGGTCTGATTAACCAAGCCTTTCCCAATTACGTTTTTAATGTATTTTTTACTAAAATGCCTGCAGCTTATGGCACTGCCCCAAGTTGCTTGTTCAGCTAAGGTGCTTGCTCAGCACATCTTTTTTTCCATAAGCATGTCACCTTCAATGAAGTCTCACTTTCCCTATAGAGTACTTTTCATTTGCATTCACATATGTCATCCAAATCCTGTCCTTCCTTTGCACTTGGTATTTTAATTAAGGTTTCTTTACCATGAAGTGGCCATAATTTATAGGGAATTGGTCGAAAAATGCAAAGAAGAAATGAATATAAAGACATACTTTAATGTATAATCTATTTTTAAACTCTTTCTTATTAAACCATATCAATAATGTTTTAAAAAATAAAGGTATTACTTTATTTTTTAGTAAGTGGGTCTGCACAGAGAGTACTTCTTAATTAAATAATACATTTAAAATTCATTTATTAAATAGTGGTAGTCAAAACAGAATAGCTAGCAATAGCCATCTCCCCATCTTCCCAAAGGGGCAGTTAAAGAGATCCTTAAGTATGTTTCATAAGAAATATTTTAAAATATTTAGGAAGAAATTACATTAATATGAAAAATATTGTCAAGTATAAGCTTAGCTTTTAAATTCTGGACCTTCTGCTCTTTGTGCTGCTCTGTAGCTGTGATGCAACTAACCATACTGATTCTCATTTTAGAAGGGGTATGTAGTAAATATGAGTTAGAAATTTTTAGAGGCCTCACTCAGAGGTTAATAGATTAAACAAATTTGATACATGTAGAAGTACAGAAAATTGAATAGCAAGATCAGTAAACTTCTGAACATATATACACCTATATACAAATATATCTTTACAACAAATACAGACTTCATATTCTTTTAAAACACACACACAGAATAGTCTCAAATATTGATAATGTACTAGTTCTCCCAAAAGCCCCAATAATTTCTAAGATTACTATCACATAGGTTAGATTCCCTAACCAGAATGGGTAACAAATGGATAGCTATAAAAACTTAGTATGTCGGGCTGGGCGCGGTGGCTCACGCCTGTAATCCCAGCACTTTGGGAGGCCGAAGCGGGCGGATCATGAGGTCAGGAGATCGAGACCATCCTGGCTAACACGGTGAAACCCCGTCTCCACTAAAAATACAAAAATTAGCCAGGCGTGGTGGCGGGCGCCTGTAGTCCCAGCTACTCGGGAGACTGAGGCAGGAGAATCGCTTGAACCTGGGAGGCGGAGCTTGCAGTGAGCTGAGACCGCACCACTGTACTCCAGCCTGGGCGACAGAGCAAGACTCCGTCTCAAAAAAACAAAAAACAAAAAACAAACAAACAAAAACAGTATGTCAATATGAATGGCAAACAGGTATATGAAAAGGTGCTCAACACAATTGATCATCGGAGAAATGCAAATCAAAACTACAATGAGATGTCATCTCACCCCAGTTAAAATGGCTTTCATCCAAAAGATAGGCAATAATGAATCCTGGCAAGGATGTGGAGAAAAGAGAATGCTCATACATTGTTGAAGGGAACGTAAATTAGCACAACCACTATGGAGAATTCTCTGGAGGCTCATCAAAAAACCAACAATAGAGCTACCACATGAGCCAATAATTCCACTGCTACATATACTCAAAGAAAATCAGTATATCAAAGAGATATCTGCAATACCATGTTTATTGCAGCAGTATTCACAATAGCCAAGATTTGAATGGATAATGAAAATATGGTACATATATACAGTGGAATACTATTCAGCCAAAAGAAAGAATGAGATCCTGTCATTTGCAACAACATGGATGGAACTGGAGGACATTATGTTAAAAGAAATAAGCTAGGCACAGGAAGACAAACTTTGCATGTTCTCACTTAATTGCAGGAGCCAAAGATTAAAACAATTGAATTTATGGAGATACAGAGCAGAAGGATAGTTACCAGAGGCTTGGAAGGGTTGTGAAGGTGGGGAGAAGTGGGATGATTAATGGGTACAAAAATATAAATGGAATGAAGAAGATCTAGTGTTTGAAAGTACAACACGGTGACTACACTCAACAATTTATTGTGCATTTAAAGACAACTATAAGAGTATAATTGGATGTTTGTTAACACAAAGAAAGGATAAATGCTTGAAGTGATGGGTACCCTCCTCCCCACAAAAACTTCGTGTGTCAAAATGTGTGAAATAGAGTTAATGTAGCATTTATAAAAAGTTGATAGATTTCATAATTTTTAGGTATCAAAAATGATTGAAAACATAAATTAACTAAGTGTTCATATCAAGAAGAAAAAGAGCAATGGAGTAAATTTTAAAAAAAGCAAGAATAAGATGTAATGTACAATAGCAGGAGTAGACACCAATTTTCAACAACCAGATTTGACAAAAATTGTAAAATTGGATAATATCAAGTACTGGCAAGAATGTTGGCAAGAAAGACTATTCACCGCTGGTGACATAATAACTAGTGAGGAAATTCAGAAGAGTTACTTAGCAGTGTCTTAGTGAGGTTTTTTATGTAGATATATTGCAGTTGTATCTTTATTTTAAACAAAGCCCCGAAACTCTTGAAGATATACACTGAGAAAGGTACAAGAATGTTTATTGTAGTGTTGTTTGGAGTGAACAGATGGAAATAGAATGAAGTCTACGGCACAATAAACTTCACGTATTTAAAAAACTATATATAAAGCAACATTATGTATATTTTTTAGAATAAACATATCTAAATAAATATATAGATGGCAGATTAGAAATTATATTAGTGAAAACATTGGCTAAACTGCTTCATCAAAGATTTGAATATCCAGACAATCAAATTAAATCAAACTTTTTCCTAACTAAAATAAACAATAAAAATAAAAGTGTATTTCTTATTTCTTAATGGCCAGATGGCTCTGCCATTAATACCTGTCTTCCAAGGTTACTCCACAGCCTCCTGGAGTTAAATCTATGTACCTTCACAGATGTAAGACAGCTAGCAGGTCTTCTTTTCCAAGCAGGACCCATAAGCTTATTATTTTTATTAGGCTACTATATAACTGACTGTTGGTAATGTAATGATTGAATGACTATCAATAATGACCATAGCCCATTTCTTTTATATTTTCTTTCCTATAAAAACCACCATTAAGAAGATATAAATGTTTTTAATCTGCAAAGCTTTAGAGTGTATGAGACAATTTTGTGTATATTAATTCATTTTAATTTAAGACCATGAATGCCAATCATTTTTAATGCATAAGTCATAATGCAAACTAGAAAAAAACTGCTACTCATGCTGGGCCAATGAATAAACCTTATCTTCCAGCTAAAATAGTTCTTCTTGCTTGATGGAATTGATGTTTGTTCTCACAGGATATACACAACCTGGATAGAATTAAAAATCTACCTGGTGATGGCAGACATGTCAAGCAGCCATGGGCACAGAAATCCTATTTCTAGTAGAGGCAAAATTCTGCCTAGCTGGTAGCACTATTCCTGTTGGGTCATGGTATAAGTGGTTCAGTGCCTGGCATCAGGTACATACCAAATCTATCAACTTGTTGATCACCAGTCAATTGATTGATGACTATATGTCTCACCAGTAGAGGACATAGCAGTTTGGTGTTATTCTATGCTCTGTATCTATCTGATGTTTATGCATCTTATTATTGTGTCATGGCACACCAGAAAGTGTGTTAAAAATACAGAAAATTATATACTTTAGAAGCAGCTCAAAATAGTGCTTGCAAATTTGTCAAAATTTACTTATGAGGCATAGATGCTATTTGCTATATTACTGCATTTATGATGAGTTTAAGTTATTTAATTCACTTGTTTTTCTCTTTTATGTCAATACAAGAATTACTGACAATGGACCCTGGTTTTATTTATATTTGTTCTATGATTAATAGCACAAAATAGTTCACTTTATTTTCCTGTCAGAATGTTTTTGATTAATTGGTTGCCTTGGTTATATGATGTGGATCTCACACCTCCATTTTCTCAGGCAGAATGCTGCCTCTGAACAAAAGAGAGATTTGCTGGTGGCCCTCCAATCATGAGAATGTAGCAATAAAATAAAGAAAATTGATACAGAAAAAAACCTCTTCTTTGATGCACTTTCTTCAAAATATGGGGGAAATTTCCCTATATTCTGCCTATGAATGGCTTTGTAATAAATTTTCCTCTCAACATGTCATCGTAACACATGAGCACTGGGGACTGAAGTGTACTATTTTGCACAGTAAAATGAAGAGAGATGGAAAAGGAACAGGATCACAGGGTCTTTTGTCTGCTGCTGCTTTCCTGACAAGGCAAATGGCTCTAATAATATAAAGGTGCTTGGAACTTGCATTAGGCTGCTATGCAGAGCACAGACCTATTTAGGCAGTCACAGGGGTGCAGCTGCCAATGAGGTTTTGACAAATCCTTTAAACTTTGGTACAGCCTAAGGGCATAGCCAAAAGTGGCAGGATGACCTGAATGTTTACCAGCCTTCACCTGAAAGACCTTGTCTTTAAGCCCACACTGAAGAGCGAAAGTATTTCATGTGGAAAAGGATCTGGTCTATCTTACTTAGAGGTGTAACCTCTCCGTATTTCACACTGATGTTGAGTTGGATGTAAGAGATATTATTTTTCTAATGTGCACACTGAGACTTTTGCTTCTGGTAATATTCTTTCCATTTCCATAAGCAGAAACAGCTCTCCTCCCACAGACCCTGAGAAGAGATTGGGCTAGATTGACATTAATGTCCCCCAGCACCTAGCACTGAGTTTATCTTAAAATGCTCATCTTAAGTATATTTGTGCCAAATGGGAAAATGACAAATATGTGCATTTACTTGTATCTGCTGTTTCAAAAATGAGGTTTTGTACATGAGCTGCTTTTATAGACATCTGGAAATTCATTGACCTCATGTTTTCTGTAATATTTATTAATGACAGTTTATGTAAATGTTTTCTATCATCTTTATCTTCTAAAACTGAGCAAATTGATTGACCTTGAGCTCTTTCCAGTGGTCTCAGAGTATTATCATCCTGGCTTGGGCAGAGGCAGGATGAGACAACCAGAGGCCTGACATCAGACAGAGCCCTGGCAGAAGAATGAGTGTGGCTGTCCCCAGGCAGAGAGGGAAGAAGGGGCAAAGAGCCTGTGGGGGTCAGTGAAGAGCCACAGTGAGCAGCCTGCAATGACAGACAGAGGAGTCTGAAATCCAGGTAAAGAAGACTGTGACACAAGGTAGTTCTGACTAGAAAGAATAGGGATTGAGCCACCAGAAAGGATCAAACACCAGGGAAAACTGGAGAATGAGGCAGATCTCAGAGGATCTGGAGCACTGAACACACGGCCAGGCCAGTCACCATTGAGGAACATAAATCCCCAGTGAAAGGTGAGAATGGAGAGAGAAAGGTTGGCTTCTCAAGTCCCCATCATGCAAGTTTAGGATGAACCAAACCAAACCTTCTAGTTTAGAATTTGGAAAGTATTAAAGCTATAGGTAATAGTGCAGGAGGTGATACAGCAGGGTTTAGAGTTGATAAAACAGTTACTCCATGGATGAACTTTATGAACCAGATTCCTTAATATACTGTGTGTGGTACAGAGACATTTCCGGAGGTAACTGTTATCTATCTATGTATCTATGTATCCATCTATGTATCTATCTGTCTATCTATCTATCATTACCTATGTTTCACTGCATCCAGGGTTCTATACTTAAACAAAATTTTGAGCCATTTTTACTTTCTGGGAGAGTATTCTCTCCTTGTTGATGATCAGCCATCCCTTATTCATGAGCAAGTGTGTGTGCTTTGAGCTGTTGTTCCCTGCTTTCTAATTTGTGTCTCCCAATCTGTCGCAGGCAGGAAAACCCAATAACCACATTCTGCTGACCTGTAAACAGGACAGTCTTTGGGAATAGTTCAGTGGCAACTCACATATCCAGAGATGCCTTAATATAGAAGACACAGCAGTGGCACAGTTATTCTTGAAAATCCTGTAGGAGAATTCTCTTAGAAGCCAAAAGAAACTTCAGAAAGATCATGCTCCAAGACAGCTGAGTCTCTCAGGCTTCTATCCAGATTTTATTAATATTTACCCTTTACCTCTTAAAGATGTTCCTTTGATTCAATAACAGATCCATGCCTTGGCATACTTCAGAATTGGTGGTGGGAGAAATAGGCGGTTAATCTGATCGGAATATTTAAGAAAATTCCTTCTTATGTGTTTTAACATCTGAGTTAATACTGAATTAACTACATAATTTTCCTATGAAAGCTTTGCTTGACTAATAGTGAATGTGCAATGGATATTATTTTGAAGTTTGGAACGATAACACAAAGTTATCCAAAAGGCATGAGGTGTTACTCAATCCTGCAAGTCTTTGTGTTCCAACCTAAAACAAATAAAAAAATAACATCAACAATGATGGCTAATGAGAGTAGAAATAATTGCACAGGGAAATATGAAATTAGCAGTTAAAACTGTTTAATTATAAGGTTTAAATCTTTCCCATTATTTTATTCGCTTATTATTTTATTTTAAATTTTATTTTTCTCATTCATAGTTTTTATTGTACCTATTGTCCACTTTGCTCTTACTCATGTTCTCCCTTTTTATATTTATATCCTTTTTTATTTCCTATTTTCTGTCTTCCTTCTTTCAAATAATGCATTTTCTTTAAATGCATTTTATTGTTATTTTATCTTATCCCATCCTACCTCTTTGATGTGACATTTTAGTGGCTTTTTGATTATGTCTTTTCAAAAACTACATCAAGAATCAAGTAAATCAAGACTTAGCAGCAACTCAAAACTGAAAAAAATAACATATTAAAACTGCTAGGCTAAAAGAGATATTTTACATAAAGAGGTTTGCAATTTGACCTCAAAGTCAGCCAACTGGGCATTTTATCTGGCTGAGAAAGGCAGAGAATTGGAGAATGGGAAGGTTTTGTAGCTTTTTTCACCTGCAGTCATATGCCTGTGTTCTTTCAGCCCATGGGCAACAGTGGGAGAGGGTAGATGTGAGACTGTTAAAAGTGGTATGGTAAAATACTTGGAAATCTGGTGAATGTTTTTTAGTATATTTATCTATAGCCAGCAATTTAATTTCAGTGACAGGTATATTTAAATCCCTAGCATATCAATCTTGCCAGTACTTTTTAAAATTATTCTTACACTATTAGTCAAACCAAGATTTCTTTTGTGGATCCAAAAAGATTTTCAGTACACCAAACATGTTGAAAACACAAAATTAATTTGGATGACACAAAAAGTAATGAGAGCAAATATTTCAGATAACTAAAATTTATTTTTAAGATCATTTCCTTTATGTTCTTAGTAGGACGGGCTTACCAAACATTGTCTCTCAAAAACAGCCCTTTGAAAAATATCAGATATGCTGCCAATGAAGATGCCAGTGCTGCTAATACAGCAACAATGGCCCATCCCCTCTCCTATCCATTCTCATCCTTATCCTGAACACCTTGCTTTCCTCTCATCATAGCACATAACATTATATGTGAAGAAAACAGAATCTTGCTGCACAAGATGAAGGTATGAAACACAAGGGAATAAAGCAATGATAATGTTTGTCACTCCTGCCTGGATATATAACAAGTGCCTCCTAGGGCCCTTGTTATATAAAGACTTCTTTCCTAAGTTGACATTAAAAACATAAGTCAAGTGGCACAGGAGCCCTTACTGGCTCTGGCAGTGAGTTGCAATGCTTAGCAAAATCTTTTATCTATTCAAAAGGAATAGATATCTCCCCTATTTGTAAAATGAAGAATTGTAATTAATGATTTCAGAAAGTTCTTTCTAACATTCTGTGATTCAAATATAACAGGTAGAATGGCCATATTAAAAATAAATGTTGCAGCTGGGCATGGTGGGTCATGCCTGTAATCCCAGCACTTTGGGAGGCTGAGGCAGGTGGATCACGAGGTCAGGAAATTGAGACCATCCTGGCTAACACGGTCAAACACTGTCTCTACTAAACAAAATACAAAAAAGTTAGCCCGGTGTGGTGGCATGCACCTGTAGTCCCAGCTACTCGAGAGGCTAAGGCAGGAGAATTGGTTGAACCCCAGAGGTGGAGGTTGCAGTGAGCCGAGATTGTGCCACTGCATTCCAGCCTGGGCAACAGAGCAAGACTCCATCTAAAAAAAGATTAAAAATTAAAAATTAAAAATAATAATAAATAAATAAATAAATGTTGCTTTTTTTTTAAAATTTCTAAAATCCTTTTTGCTCAGTGTGGTGGCTGATGCCTGTAATCCCAATGTTTTGGGAGACTGAGGCTGGTGGATCACTAGAACCCAGGAGATTGAGACCAGCCTGTGTGACATAGTGAGAGCCTATTTATTAAATAATAAATACATACATACCTAAAATTCTTTTTTTAAATGGAACTTTTAGCACAGTTTTATTTCCTGAACAGTGGTATTAGGAATCCTATGGACCTGTCCCCAGTAAAAGAATAATAATTGATAAAAAATAAACCAATTAAATTTTAATTGATTAAAAAACCCAATTAAAATCTCTGGAAATTTAGGCACAAATAACAGATGTAGAAACATTTACTTGGAAAAAATTCTACCAAATATTTGTAAAGAGTCAGAGTCTGTGGCCCTTGAGCCATGACCCACTCATTCCCTCCCAGACTCCACCTCCCTCCACCTCCCAGTTCATCCGCATAATGGAAATTCCCGGCCTGGTGGTGTGGCCAAAAAGGGGAGGCCTCATGTGCCTTCAGCTCCTGATCTAGTGATACAGTATCTCACCCCGGGGAAGCAGACCACCAGCATTTCTCAGTTGCTGGCAAAATTCTGATAAATGTGGCCAAGAGGTTGGGGGCTCCCTTCTTTCATTTGCTCCCCATGCATAGACTAGAGGCTCTATTCCAGGCATGGCAAGCCCAAAATGCTGGACTCTGATTGCTCTCAGCCCAAGTCCTAGTAGGGTATTAGTTCTAAGCTAGAAAAGGAAAGACTGGAATACCAGATTCAAAGGACACTTTCAAGAAAGTGAAAAGACAACACAAAGAATGGGTGAAAATATTTGCAAACCATAAATCTGTTAAAGGACAAGTATCCAGAAAATTTGAAGAATTCTTGCAACTCAATGCAAAAAGAAAACAGAATTTAAAGTGGGCAGACATCTGAATAGATATTTCTTCAAAGAAGATATACAAATGGATAATAAACACATGAAAAGATTCTCATAATCATTAGCTATTAGAGAAATGCAAACCAAAACCACAGTGAGCTAACGCTTCATACCCACTATCTCATGGGCATACATATATACATATAACATATTATCTATATGTAATGTGAGTAAAATAATAACAACTGTTTTCAAATATATGAAGAAATTCAAACCCTCCTACACCTTGATTGGAAATATAAAATGGTGAAGCCACTTTGGAAAACAGTCTGTTACTTCCTCAATTATTTAAAAATAGTTTCCATATGACCCAGTGATTTGCTTCTAGTATATACCCAAGATATATAAAAACATGTCCACATAAAAACTTGTACATACATGTGTTCTTAGCAGCATTATTCATAATAGCCAAAAGTGAAAACAATTTAAATGTTCATCAACTGATAATGGATAAATATACATACAATAGAATATTATTAATCACTAAAAAGAAATGAAGTACTGATACATGGTACAATACGACATAAATGAACCTGAAAAACATTATGCTAAGTGAAAGAAGCAAATTACAAAAGATAACATAGGCAAATCTATGGATACAGAATGTAGGTTGCCTAGGTCTGAGAGCAGGGTGCTAGGGTGAAATGGGGATACTGCTAGTGAATACAAGACTTCTCTTAGAATGATGAAAATATTCTAAAATTGATTGTGAATATATTAGCTGCCATTGCATTGTGCATTTTAAATCAGGAATAGTATGGCATGTGCATTATATCTTAAAGCTTTCATGAAAAAATGTAAATAAGGACTTTGACTAATGTGTTGTAATTTTATATTTTCTCATTTTTCTATTTCACTTTGTACTTGGTTTATAATATTGTTAGCATATCATTACTACATTAAAGTTTTATTTATTTGAAATTATCAGTAATTTTCTTTATGGCTTTGGTGTATTTTGTCATCTTAATATGAATTTCTTAATGCAATATTGGATGCAAGTTTTCCCTCTTTTTTGTTCTAGCACTTTTACAGTTATTTTTAAACATTAAAATCTTCCATCTATCAAATTATTAAAAACAAAAAACATCTTTTCTTCCTATTTTGCTATGCCATTTTTGTCATATACTAATTGCTGACATTTGATTAAGACTATTTCTGAAAACTCTCCATCTAATCATGAGAGCATAACGTATTATTTTAATGACTGTAGCTGCCAAGTATGTTTTAATAGCTGGTAGCTATAGTCATAAATTATCTCATTTCTAACATTTTAGAATTTTTATGGCTTTTCTTGCATGCTTACTTTGCATTTTAAATTTTTAAATCAGTTAACTAATTTCAATAAATGGATATTGAATACTCATGTTATTTTCATTAGAACCATATAAAATGTGTAGATTCATAGTTTAGATGTCTTTAAAAAACTGTGTTCATATATAGTAAGAAATTAAGTCTTCTTTTATGTTTCTTGGAGTTTTAAAGTTATCTTTGTATGAGAATGACACATTGCTTGTTACATTAAAGTTCTCTTTTGTTTTGGCTTTTTTGGCTTTGGTGTCTTATAAATAAGATTTCTTCTCATTTTTTTCTGTGTGATTATTTGTAAACAAAAAACCTTGACTTATGTATATTAATTTAACCATTATACAACCTATTTTTTCAAGTAATTTTAGTTGTTCTCTTGAATTTTCTAGTCATAAACATGATAAAAATTGTTCCTCTCTTCAATTGTTATAGTTCTTTTTCCTTTCACCTCTCTAATTATATTGGTTGGGACTGCCAGCAAAAATACCTTTAAAAATACTGGTGAGGATGTGCAACTTTGTGCAGCTTTGTGCTTTAATGGGAATGCTTTGTGTTCATCTAGCAAGCATAATATCAACTTGTTTTAAAAACATATTTTATTACATTAAGAAAGTATCTGCCTATATTACAATTTTGGTTACAAATTCTTTTATCGTTATTATTATTATTATTATACTTTAAGTTTTAGGGTACATGTGCACAATGTGCAGGTTAGTTACATATGTATACATGTGCCATGCTGGCGTGCTGCACCCATTAACTCGTCATTTAGCATTAGGTATATCTCCTAATGCTATCCCTTCCCCCTCCCCCCACCCCACAACAGTCCCCAGAGTGTGATGTTCCCCTTCCTGTGTCCATGTGTACTCATTGTTCAATTCCCATCTATGAGTGAGAACATGTGGTGTTTGGTTTTTTGTCCATGTGATAGTTTACTGAGAATGATGATTTCCAATTTCATCCATGTCCCTACAAAGGACATGAACTCATCATTTTTTATGGCTGCATAGTATTCCATGGTGTATATGTGCCACATTTTCTTAATCCAGTCTATCATTGTTGGACATTTGGCTTGGTTCCAAGTCTTTCCTATTGTGAATAGTGCTGCAATAAACATACGTGTGCATGTGTCTTTATAGCAGCATGATTTATAGTCCTTTGGGTATATACCCAGTAATGGGATGGCTGGGTCAAATGGTATTTCTAGTTCTAGATCCCTGAGGAATCGCCACACTGACTTCCACAATGGTTGAACTAGTTTACAGTCCCACCAACAGTGTCAAAGTGTTCCTATTTCTCCACATCCTCTCCAGCACCTGTTGCTTCCTGACTTTTTAATGATTGCCATTCTAACTGGTGTGAGATGGTATCTCATTGTGGTTTTGATTTGCATTTCTCTGATGGCCAGTGATGATGAGCATTTTTTCATGTGTCTTTTGCCTGCATAAATGTCTTCTTTTGAGAAGTGTCTGTTCATATCCTTCACCCACTTTTTGATGGGATTGTTTGTTTTTTTCTTGTAAATTTGTTTGAGTTCATTATAGATTCTGGATATTAGCCCTTTGTCAGATGAGTAGGTTGTGAAAATTTTCTCCCATTTTGTAGGTTGCCTATTCACTCTGATGGTAGTTTCTTTTGCTGTGCAGAAGCTCTTTAGTTTAATGAGATCCCATTTGTCAATTCTGGCTTTTGTTGCCATTGCTTTTGGTGTTTTAGACATGAAGTCCTTGCCCATGCCTATGTCCTGAATGGTAATGCCTAGGTTTTCTTCTAGGGTTTTAATGGTTTTAGGTCTAACGTTTAAGTCTTTAATCCATCTTGAATTAATTTTTGTATAAGGTGTAAGGAAGGGATCCAGTTTCAGCTTTCTACATATGGCTAGCCAGTTTTCCCAGCACCATTTATTAAATAGGGAGTCCTTTCCCCATTGCTTGTTTTTCTCAGGTTTGTCAAAAATCAGATAGTTGTAGATATGTGGCGTTATTTCTGAGGGCTCTGTTCTGTTCCATTGATCTATATCTCTGTTTTGGTACCAGTACCATGCTGTTTCTAATAAGAAAGTAATTGAATTTTATAAAAATCTTTTTGACATCAAGGTGGCCGGTCATATGTTCTTTTTTCTTTGACCTGTTTATAAATGGTAGGCAACAAATATCTCTCCAGCTAGTTTAGGAGAAAAAGATTTCTTAAAAGATATTTTATGTCTTTCAAAATCTTTTTAAGAGCTGTAGTAACTGGCTCCAGGTTTAACTTCCTTTCATGTCATACTCACTGCCCTCATCTAGAAAGCAGCTGCCATTGTTACTGAAGTTGCTGAATCAGGGAGCTTGACTACGGGTCCAAAGGGCTGCACCTGAATTCGTATCACAAATGAGATCCTCACTCCCTGCCTCTCTTCCTCTTAACTCAGTTTTAACTTCAAGCCTTAAAGTCTGATTTGCCTGCCTGATCGGCAGAACCTAAATCACACCTAGCTTCCCAGATGCAAGTGTGACTCAGAAATGCAGATTTTAGAATTTCAGCCTCTGCAGTACAAGGAAAGCATACCCCAAGGGGGCTTAAATGGCTATTGAGAGAGACAGTCTACACAACCTGCCACACTATTCATACAATGGATAATATTAAGAGAGTTTCTAACACTGAAACAAATTTTCATTTCTGGAAAATATTCTAGTTAACTCTATAGGCCAATATTTTGCATTGATATTATTATATGTGATTGGCTGGGTATCCCCCGCGGCTTTTTTTTCTGTTTTGGTATGGTTTGGATCTGTGTGTCTGCCCAAATCTCATGTCTGAATATTCATCCCCAGTGTTGGAGGAGGTGCCCGGTGGGAGGTGACTGGATCATGGGGGTGTATTTCCCCCTTGCTGTTTTTGTGGTGGTGAGTGAGTTTTCACAAGATCTGGTAGTTTAAAAGTGTGTAGCATCTCTTTCTCCTGTTCCTGCCAAGTAAGACATGCCTGCCTCCTCTTCAGTTTCTGCCATGATTGTAAGTTTCCTGACGCCTCCCCAGCCATGCTTCCCGTACAGCCTGCAGAACTGTGGACCAATTAAACCTCTTTATAAATTACCCAGTTTCAGGTATTTCTTTACAGCAGTGTGAGAATAGACTAATACATTGTTTATGTACAGTTTTGTGATATACGTTATATTTAATTCATAGACACAATTTGGAATCTTCCCTTTTCTTATTTGCTCCAGAGCATTTTAGATAGTTAGAGCTATTTGTTCCACCAAAGTTATGATGGACTTCACCTACCCACCTATCTGTCTCCTATCATGTCTATAGAGCAGCTCTGTTATTTATCTCATTCAAAAAATGTTACACAATTTTTTTGTATCTTTCTTTTTTTAGTGATCAATTTCAGAAATTATTTTCCTAGTATAGCATCTATTTTTTTCCAGATTACCAAATTTAATTGCATTGATTTTAGTAAGCTATGTTATTATTTTAATTTCTTCTCCATCTGTAATGATTTCCTCATATGTATGTCTTTGTGTGTGTTTGCATCTTCTCTCTTTTTTCACAATTAGGTTAAATATAAGCTTAATTGTTTTACTGCTTGTTTGCTTTTTTCGAGGAAATACCCCTGGAATTAATTTGTTTTCCATTTTTTTCCCAAATATATTATTTTCTGTTTTTATCTTTATTTTTTATTTCTTTAGGTTTGTTTTGTTTGACTCTAGTTTTTTGTGTTGGATAATTAATTAACACAGTGGCTTTATTTTCTACAAAATCAGCATATGAAGTCATAGATTTTTCTTTCTTTATTATTTACAAAAATACTTTCTGTTTTTTAGGTGATTGCCTATTTCCATTTTGTTTCTGAACCAAAATTAAAAATAATTTTCAAATAACTAATGTTTTGGCATTTCCTTTTTGTTATTCTTTTGTATTTTTATAAATTGTAATAAGATAATTTTGTCTCATGATTTTATCTTTTTATAATATATTGATAATTTTTGGAATAATATAAAGTCAAACTTCGAAGTATGTAAGCACTTAAAAGTGTGTTCATGGTTTTCAAAGTGTATAGATTAATATATGTTTTTGATCTACATTTTTGTTATTTATACTTCCTGTTTGCCCTTTTAAAAAATTTTACCTGATTATTTAAAGGCTGAGAAAGTTAAGTTAGAATTTTGTGTTATTAATATGCTATCTTATATTACATTTCCTGAAATATTTGTTGTATACAATCATATTTTATATAATCAGATGAGTAAATAGTCTTCTTTGTGAATTTTGTGGTTTATTATTAATAAAGTTGTCACTTGACTCATTTAAAGTTTTTGCTTCAATTTCCCCCTTGGTTAATATTAATATGTCAGTTTTCCTATTTTTAATTGCATTTACTTGTTATATAATTGCCTACTGTTTTACTTCCAACTCTTGTGAGTCACTTGCTTTAATTTTCTCCCCTAAACACAGGATACTGTTGGTTTTACTTTCAAATTTAATCTGTTTGTTTTAATAGACTGATTAATCCCTTTTATACTAATTAGTATGACAGATAAGTTTTCTTGATCTTAATTCTGTAACCTTCTGATTTTTCTTGATAAAAGTGAGGGAATAGATAAAACCAGCACATTACAGTCACATCTTTATTAAACTGCAAGATCCAGAGGGGCTGGTTTTCTATTTTATCTTCTGCCTTCTTATTTATCTTTCATGCTCTTATTCCTTGATTTAATGCAGGAGAAAATTAGCTATGGATATTTCTAAATGTTTTCTTTCTTCCTTGTTTCTGTGTTTTATCTATTTATTCATATATTTAGGATTAAAAAGGGAACTCTTATTTTATTCCTCCATTTCAACTCAGAAATCTAAACCCATAATTTTTAATGGATGCTTGAGAATTCATAATATAGATGTTTTGAATTTAGTTAAAATATACCTAATATATAGGTTGTTCTTATTTTGTCAGTGTTAGAGATAATTCTGAGTGGAATAACTTTATACTTATACTTTGGTGCAATTAGGTAAATATTTCTGTAGAATGGAGACCTATAAGTATAATTTTGGAACCAGAGTATATTTACACCAACATATACTCCAAGAGTATATGGGGAAGATTGTTTTGCCATAGTCTATTCAATATTATTAATATTTTAAATCAGATTTTACCACTTTGATGAGTATAATATTTTATTTCTATCCCTATTTCCCCTATTGTATGTGAATTTGTATTAGTTATGTCATCTGTTTTTATCTTTTTCTGTGAATTTTTCTTTTTTTATTAATTTGTGGAAACATTTTCTATATGCTGGCTTTTCCTTTTCTTTTATATATTCTGCAAATAGTTTCTCCTTGTCTGTCTCGTGGATTTTATCTTTTTGTAGGAGTTCTTAACACATTATTTTAGTTGGTATGTAATTAAGCTTATGAAAATATTTTTCTTTATGATGTTTTCACTAATATAATTATTGTCATGAGCTATGAGGTATCCAGGTGGTCACTTAGGATAATGAGCCCAACTAAAAGTAACAAATCTTTACTTACTTACTGCAATAGTATATAAGCAAGAGCCAAAAAGAGAAAAGTTCTGGCTCCCTCAATGTTCCATTTCTCCCCATGGAATGGCTCCAAGTGAGGGTAAGTCAGATAACCAGCAGTAAAGGTGGAAGAAATTGTCTCATTGTCATGGGAACCCTGAACTTAGGCTCCTGACATTTTAAAGACCTTGAGTCCTAGGGGAAGGAGGGGAGAATGGATAGAAAAGTACTGAGTCATGGTAGAAGGTACAGAGACTTCTCATCTAACTGCTACCCCCACATAGCCTCCCCTATTATCTACATCCCCCAACAGAGTGGTACATTTGTTACAATTGATGAACCTTCATTGACACGTCATTATCACCCAGTCAATAGTTTGCATTAGGATTCATTCTTGGTGCTGTATATTCTGTAGATGCAATAGTCTGAATATTTGTGTCTTCCTCAGGTTTATATATCAAAACCTAATCTCCAATATGATGGTATTAACAGGTGGAACTTTCAGAGCTTACTAATTATTGGGATTACTGCTCTAATAAGAGACTGAAGGGAGCTCATTTGCCCATCTACCATGTGAGAATGCAGTGAGAAGTCACCATCTACGAAGCGTGAAGCAGGAAGCCATCTCTCACCCGGTACCAGATCTGCTTGTGTTTTGATCTTGGACTTCCCAGCAACTACAACAGATATAAATTTCTGTTGTTTATAAGCCACCCAATTTTAGGTATTTCGTGATAGCAGCCCAAATGGACTAGAACAATGGGTTAGGACAAATGTATAAGGACATACATACACCATGATAGTATCAAACAGAGTAGTTTCACTGCCCTAAACATCCTCTGTGCCATACCTCTTCATCCTCCCTTGCCTAGTTGTTATTATTTTGGGGGAAGACAGGAGGCACATTGTTACGTCTTCAGTGATTAGGGTCTCTAAAGGACTTCGTCCTGCCCTATATGTGCAATTATGTAAAAATAATAAGGATGTTTCTAACCACTTATTATTAGACATTGACTGCTGGAATACACTCTTCTTCAGTGCAGCTGGGAGAAGTCTGTCTCTCTCCACTTTTATAGGAAAGGCATATGAAGTGAAGGTCTAAGCAAGAATTAGCCTCAGTTGAGCCAGAAGAGTCGCTGTCTGCCTAATAGCCAAGAAACACATACTGTATTCCCAATGATTTCAGATCAGGTTCCCTGGAGAATTTAAAGTGATGACTAGAATTGTTTGAGGGAACCGTTACCCAAAGACAAGGGTAGAAAGAAAGATTATGTCATAAGAAGACACTAATTTTAGATGAAGCCAAGTGATCAAAGCAGTAATTCCTATTAAGAAAATGTTTAGTTTTAAAACAGAAGACAATCTTGAGTGAATTGTTATGTAAATTCTTATGATTTCATACCACAGTGGAACAATCAGAAAACTACAAAATGAATAGAGTTTTAGAAAATAGAAGACATGGTTTTGTTAGTCCGTTTTCACGGTGCTGATAAAGACATACCTGAGACTGGGTAATTTATAAAGAAAAAGAGGTTTAATGGACTCTCAATGTCATGTGGCTGGGGAGGCCTCACAACCATGGCAGAAGGTGAAAGGCACATCTTACATGGTGACAGACAAGAGACAATAAGAACCAAATGAAAGGTTTTTCCCGTTATAAAACGATCAGATGTCATGAGACGTATTCACTACTATGAAAACAATATGGGGGAGCCATCCCCATGATTCAATTATCTCCCACTGTTTTTCTCCCACAACATGTGAGAATTATGGGAGCTAAAATTCAGGATGAGATTTGGGTGGGGACACAGCCAAACCATATCATTCTGCCCCTGGCCCCTCCCAAATCTCATGTTCTTACATTTCAAAACCAATCATGCCATCCTAACAGTCCCCCAAAATCTTAATCTCAGCATTAACTCAAAAGTCCAGTCTCGTCTGAGACAAGGCAAGTCCCTTCTGCCTATGAGCCTGTAAAATTAAAAACAAATTAGTTACTTCCAAGATACAATGGGGGTACAAGCACTGGGTAAATACAGCCATTCCAAATGGGACAAATTGGCCAAAACAAAGAGGCTACAGGCCCCATGAATGTCAGAAATCCAGGGGGGCAGTCAAATATTAAAGCTTCAAAATGATCTCCTTTGACTTCATGTCTCACATCCAGGTCACACTGATGCAACAGGTGGGTCTCCATGGTCTTGGGAAGCTCGCCTCTGTGGCTTTGCAGAGTATAGCCTCCCTGCTAGCTTTTTTCACAGGCTGGTGTTGACTCTGCAGCTTTTCCAGGTGCATATGCAATCAGTTGGTGGATCTGCCATTTTCTGGGGTCTAGGGGATGATGGCCTTCTTATCACAGCTTCACTAGGCAGTACTCCAGTAGGGACTCTCTGTGGAGGCTTCAACCCCACATTTCCCTTTCACATTGCCCTAGCAGAGATTCTCCATGAGGACCCTGCCCCTGCAGCAAACTTCTGATTGGACATCCAGGCATTTCCATACATCCTCTGAAATCTAGGCAGAGGTTCCCAAACTTTAATTCTTGACTTTTGTGCACCTGCAGGCTCAACATTATGTGGAAGCTGCCAAGGCTTGGGGCTTGCATCCTCTGAAGCCACAGCCTCAGCTGTACCTTGGCCCCTTTTAGCCATGGCTAGAGTGGCTGGAATGCAGGACACCAAGTCCCTAGGCTGCACACAGCAGTGGGGCCCTGGGCCCCAGCTATGGAACCATTTTCTTCCTCCTAGGCTTCCAGGCCTGTGATAGGAGGGGATGCCATTAAGACTTCTGAGATGTCCTGGAGACATTTTCCCCATTGTCTTGGCAAATTAACATTTGGCTCCTTGTTACTTATACAAATGTCTGCAGCAGGCTTAAATTTCTCCTCTGCAAATGGGTTTTTATTTTCTGTTGCATGGGTGGTTGGGCTGCAAGTTTTCTAAACTGTTATGGTCTGTTTCCCTTTTAAAACTGAATGCTTTTTAACAGAACCCAAGTCACCCTTCAATGCTTTGCTGCTTAGAAATTTCTTCCACCAGATACCCTACATCATCTCTCTCAAGTTCAAAGTTTCACAAATCTCTAGGGCAGAGGCAAAATGCCACCAATTTCTTTGCTAAAACATAGAAAGAGTCACCTTTACTCCAGTTCCCAACAAGTTTCTCATCTCCATCTGAGACCACCTCACCCTGGATTTCATTGTCTGTATTATTATCAGCATTTCATTTAAAGCCATTCAAAAAGTCTCTAGGAAGTTCCAAACTTTTCCACATTTTTCTATCTTTTTCTCACCCTCCAAACTGTTCCAATCTCTGCCTGTTACAGTTCCGAAGCTGTTTGCACATTTTCTGGTATAATTACAAGAGTGCCCCCACTCTACTGGTGCCAATTTACTGTATTAGTCCATTTTCACACTGCTTATAAAGACATACCGGAGCCTGGGTAATTCATAAAGAAGAAGAGGTTTAGTGGACTCGCAGTTTCACATTGCTGGTGAGGCCCCACAATCATGGCAGAAGGTGAAAGGCAGGTCTTACATGGCAGACAAGAGAGAATAAGAACCAAGCAAAATGGGTTTCCTCTTACAAAACCATCAGATCTCGTGAGACTTATTCACTACCATGAGATTGCTCCCATGATTCAATTATCTCCCACTGGGTCCCTCCCACAACACCTGGGAGTTTTGGGAGCTACAATTCAGGATGAGATTTGGGTGGGGACACAGCCAAACCATATCAATGATGTTTAAATTTAAAATTTCAATAAAGAAACTCAAAACTGCTGTAACTAAATTATTTCTCTGGAAGAGCAAATGGAAGTCAGTGCAAAAATAATAGAAAATACAGAGAAAAGATGAGACATGGCAATGATCCAGGGCTTCCTAAAAAGAGAGAAGGAGAGTTGAGCAAGAAGAAATGATCAAACAATAGAAGAAACTGTGAATAACAGAAAGATTTAAAGTCTTAAGTAGGAAAGGCTCACTGAGTTCAAAATAGGATTAATTTAGAAATATATACCTAGGGAATTTTCTGAATGACAGAGGTAGAAAAAACTTTATAAGCCTACAGATGGAAGATAATGAAAACAGCGTCAAGTTTCTTATGTAGGCTAAGGAAACAAATTTTTAGAGAAAAGAAGTTTGATCCAAGAATTATATTCCCAGCAATTTTCAATTCTTATATAAGACAAAAGGCAGAGATTTAGGGACATGCCAGAAAGCTAAAATTACATCCATTTAATTTAAGTAATTGAGAGAGTTGAGCACAGGGGAAATTATATCAGAACAAACATTTATGTAAAACAGAATAAGAAGTAGAGACAAATCCCATGAGACTGCTCTCATTGCTTTTGAGGAGCCCCTACTCCCACCCCTTCATGTTTTGCTTCTTGTTGGTGGGCTAGGTGATTTGTATTTTTCTTTTAGTATAAACATGACTGTTTTCTGTTTTTTTGTTTGCTTGTGAAGCCTTTATGTCGACTTTCTTAGAACATCCCTGATGGTTGCTGGAATAGCAGGTTCCTTCTGTGGTGGTCCATGATGCTTCCAGCATATTGGTAGACTGCTGGAATGATGTGATAGGTAAGAGGTGTCATTCTGTTCAGTACTCTGAGATATTTCCTTTTTGGAGTATCCATCCACATATTTCTATTTTCCATTTCTGATTATTTCTCAATCTCCAGTGCTCTGGTTTCCCTTTCGGTTGCAGAGAACATATGTCCACTATAAATCAAACAGTTTAATACAGCATTAAGTATAGGCTTCATCTTAGGCACTATGGTGGGTGGATATCTTACTTAATTAAAAGGAAAATCTTATACCTTATAAGAGTCTGTTCTGTTTGAATATTTCCACAGAATTATGTAAAACTCAAGCGTCTAGACAATGGCCTGCAACCGGGTAAGAACCAGACACTCCCGGATAAGAAGGAATATAAAATACAGGGTGTGGCCATAATCCCCAGGGCACCACATAATTAGAGGACTGCTCACCTTCTCTGGATTGATGTTCTGTTAGTGTTGAAGGATATTAAGAACCTGATGTTCTCTGAAATTTAAGACAAATTTTAATGCACTTACTGTACTATAGTAATTTTGACTTTGCCATCAGTGACTACTTTGGGGTGAAGCTGAAGGCCATGGGTGCTATAGCAGTGCCCTAGGGGCCACTTGTAAACCTATACAGGCACAAGTCTCATGTGATCCCTTGCACTCCAAGACCTCATTGTGTAATGCTGCTGGTCCCTTGGTAGTGCTCACTAAGTCATTTTCTCTTCTATTTTCTAACCTTTCCCCATTCCATTATCATGGACCTCCAGCTGACTGTGTGTGAGGCCTAGGTCAGTGACACACCCATGGCCATGTGGCAGTTTGATATGGTAGGGGATGCACCTACACCTCTTCTTCTCAGGCATTGTCTAGGAGTTCAGCTTCTGGAGTCCATACAGTTTTGGCAGCTACATTAGCTTTACTGGCTATTTTTAAAATGACATGAAATGAATGTTGTTATGTGAGGAAAAGATTGTTGAAATGAAAAGTGATTAGAATGAATTATAACACAAAGAAACAAACTCCAAGACATGTGAATTCATCCTCAAATGCTATAATGGGAAGGATAGTGGATTGGCATTCATGCTAACAAGTTGTGCTTTGGAAACGTTTGGTGGAGTACATGAAAAGAGAAAATTATTTCCTGGTGGACATGCTGTATTGTTAGGTCACCAGCCAAGCCTTCAGCTGTGTGTATTTATAATGTGGGTGTTCAGCAATTAGCTCAGGAATGTTGGGCAGTAATTGTTGAGACAAACTTGGCCAAAAGGAAAGGTATTAATCATTTACACAAAAAAGTTTTATTTTTCCATCTGGGTCAATGGGGTTAAAATTTTTAAAGGAAGAAAGATACCAGCTACCAGAATATGAAAAAGAAGGTGGAATAACAAATGTGATATGTAGAAGAATGGAAGAGACCAAAAAGGTTTCCTTACTAAGGGAAAACAAAGTTGCATATTGGTAAAATGTTGGTCAGCTAGGGGAAGAGAAGAATTAGCAATGAATGACAAATTATGCAAAATAAATCTAAAAAAAGAATTATAATTCACCAATAGAATATGAAAAGCTTCTCAGTTACACATATGATTAGGAAGATGCAAATAAAGCCACAATAAAATGTTAGTTTGAAACTACCAGGTTAGCAGCAATTATTTTTACATTTTATTATATTTAGTGTTAATAAAGGTGTGGAGAAACAAATATAGCTATACACAATTGGTGGAACATTAAATTAATCCAATTTTTGGAGAGAAATCTGGGAATATCTATTAAAATTAAATTTTATATCCTTTGATAAACAATTTCACCTTCAGAAATGTAACCTTAATACAAAAAGAATTTGTATGAATTTAAATTTGCATTGTCTGTAAGTACAAAAAAATTGGAACAATTTAAATGTCTGTTAGAAAAGTTGATATTCTAATGATGTCAATTCTAACCAAAGTAAAAGATGGGAATTGAGATAGGATGTTATTCATGTAATAATTGATGGAAAGACTAATAGAACTAAATAGAGAGTCCAGAAGACCTATGTTTACATGAAAATATAATTTATTTAGAAAAATTTCATGTAGGTGAGAAAAGTGTGAGGTATTCAATTAGTGGTAGAAAGACCATTGATTGTCAACTTGAAATAAAATAGATAAAGTTACTACGTTTCATTGATTCTAACACCACTTCTTTTCATATTTAACATTTCTGAAATTTCTTACAGTTGGAGAGTCATAGTTTAATTGGAAGCATTTTCTTTTCTTTCTTAGAAGTATATAAATTAAAATAATACTCCTAGAGTCCTATATTTAATAACATATGGTAGATCCCTACTTAACACAATAGAGGAAAATTAATTACACACACACACACACACACACACGTACATGCATAACAGATGTAAGCAAAGGTGAAAACACAGTAATTTTTATTTATAACTGAGAAGTTTGGATCTAGGCCGCAATTCTAATAGAAATTACAAAGGCTTTACCTGGCCATGGTAATGGGTAGAAAGCTGCCCTGCACAGTTCAAGCTTGGTGTATAATTAGTGCATTGCTGTCTCTGGAGGGAGTTGCATTGGAGGACTCAGCCTCCCAGCACCTCACCTACCCCACTGATCATGCTCACAGGTATTCCTGCATTCCAAGCTTAAGTGCCTCCATTCAGAGGCCTTCTTATTGGAAGATGAGGGAGGATGTCTGTTCAGACCCTTTTCAGGTGCCTCCACTGCCTATTTTTTGGAAGGGGGATGAGTGTCCTTGAATGAGTGTCCTCCTAAACTAAAAACCTGTACTGCACATTATTGTACTGAATACTGTAGGCAGTTGTAACACAACGCTAAGTATGTGTGTATCTAAACATAGAAAAGGGGTAGTAAAAATACAATATTATAATCTTATGAGACCACTGTAGTGTACATGGGCTATCATTGGTAGAACTGTCATTCTGTAGCACACAACTGGATATCTCAAATACAGTCAATAATTTAATTTTCTCATTTTTCTCAGAATTCCTGCTTTAATAGTGCCATAAGCACTTGCTTTGTCTGATCAAGAATTAGTTTAGCAGGGTATACCTTGTGAGCAGGTTGGGGTGGTTCATCTGAGTGTGCTAAGAGAGTCCGTCCAGCATTCTGTTCAGGGATACTCTAGTAGCTGTGAAATTAAAAATGTTTGCTCAGTTGCCGCTAGGAAGGTCGACCTCCTCCCAGACCTCTGAGTCATGAGCCCTCTTGTGGGACACAGCAAGTAGGGGCATTGGATGCTGCCATCTGCTGGCATTGACTGCCCCATTTTCTCTGGCATGGAAGCTTCAGACATGTTTGGGAGCCCTGTGATCTTCAAGGACTAAATAGGGTTCACTAAAAATGCAAGTTGGGCAGACTCTGAGCAGAATAGGGAGAGAAAGGAACTGTCAGATTGTGCTTGGCCAGCTATTTCTCAAGGACGTTAGAAAAAATACTTTCAATATAATTTTTGGAAGATAACATCATTCATTTGCATAAAACAAGATGAACAAGACTAATTTCTAATTTGACAATTTGCTGTCCACAGAATTTTTCATTACTTGAATTATTTTATTTATTAAAAAAAAATCTCATCTCAAGAACTAGAGCTAGAATGGCACATAAAGAGGTAGCCTGGAGTGACTTTTACAAGAGTAAATGTTTTTCCAGTACTATATTTGATTAATTACATTAGTCTAATAAGTTCAATTTCCTATCTACTGACTTTGATGTTCAGAATTATACTGAAGTTATCTGTTCAAAGACTGGTGATTAGCACAAGAAATTGACTTTATAATGGTTCAAATCTTTTGAAGTGCTAAATTGTGAGTTTCCCTAGAGGTATAGGTTAACTACAGAATTGTTATTCTGAAATGCCAATTACTTTTCCACAAAAAATTATCAAAATGAACACATACATGATCTTCGTCTATCCCATCTATGCCTTCTTTCTCTTTGACTTACTCAGGTTCCTAATGGAGAAGAAAATGCAGCCATCAACATTGGCTTCTTTCTGGCTTGGTCCAAGCGCATAATTTGTCCACATTGGACTCTCCACAGTTTATGAGTTCCAAGTCAGTGCTCAACACCCCTTGCCTCTCAATTTTCAGTTGAACTGAATGAAATGAAAAATAACTTCTCATAAAAAGGATGGGGATGGACTGAGGACTCTCTCAGATATTTTGACAAAAATTCATTCCTCAAATAGACAACTACAGTATTCAAATTTTTTATTCAGTATAATTGAGTAACCCAAATGGTGGAAAAATAGTCACAGAGAAGATAATAAGGGTAATTATCTTATTACAGAGAAAACATATACTATGTAAAAGTAAATTATCTTTAAAATATCTGGAGAATATATATAATACAAACTTTGTTAAAAAGAAACACTTATTGTTCATCCCCCACACTCAGAGAGACGTACAGAAAATCATATTCAATTCTTTCCTTGGGAGGATCACTTCTGGTTCCTATGTCTTCTCCTATTATTGCCTTATTTTCATAAAAACACAGATATTCTTTTTTATTTGGTGATTTTGGAGAAAATCACATTCTTCTAGCATAGCCCCAAATCATGGCTCTGCTTTTTCTCTGATGTTCAGATTACTGATCAATATGGTTTTGCTGTACCCCACCCAAATCTCATCATGAATTGTGACTCCCACAATTCCTATGTGTCATGGGAGGAATCCCATGGGAGACAATTGAATTATGGGAGCAGGTCTTTCCTGTGCTGTTCTCATGATAGTGTATGAGTCTCAGAAGATCTGAGGGTTTTAAAAATGGGAGTTTCCTTTCACAAGCTCTTTTTTTTTGCCTGCCACCATCCATGTAAGATGTAACTTGCTTTTCCTTGCTTTCCGCGATGACTGTGAGGCCTCCCCAACTGTGTGGAACTGTAAATCCATTAAACCTTTTTCTTTTGTAAATTTTCCAGTCTCAGGTGTACCTTTATCAGCAACATGAAAACACACTACTACAGAAAATTGATACAAGGAGTGGGGTGCTGCTGAAAAGATACCTGAAAATGTGGGAACGACTTTGGAACTGGGTAACAGGCAGAGGCTGGAACAGTTTGGAGGGCTCAGAAGAAGATAGAAAAATGTGGGAAAGCTTAGAACTTCTTAAAGACTTGTTGAATGGCTTTGACCAAAATGCTGATAATAAAGTGGACAATAAAATCTAGGCTGAGGTGGTGTCAGATGGAGATGAGAAACTTGTTGGGAACTGGAGTAAAGGTGACTCTTTCTATGTTTTAGCAAAGAAATGTGTCATTTTTGCCCCTGCCATAGAGATTTGTGGAACTTTGAACTTGAGAGAGATGATTTAGGGTATCTGGTGGAAGAAATTTCTAACCAGAAAAGCATTGAAGAGGTGACTTGGATGCTGTTAAAGGCACTCGGTTTTAAAAGGGAAACAGAGCATAAAGTTCAGATAATTTGCAGCCTGACAAGGTGATAGAAAAGAAAATCCCATTTTCTGAGGAGAAATTCAAGCCTGCTGCATAAATTTGCATAAGTAAGAGGAGCCAAATGTAATTTGCCAAGACAATGGGAAAAATGTCTCCAGGGCATGTCAGAGGTCTTTATGGCAGCTCCTCCCTTCATAGCCCCAGAGGTCTAGGAAGAAAAGATGGTTTTATGGCCAAGGCCCAGGGCCCTCCTGCTGTGTGTAGCCTAGGGACTTGGTGCCTTGCATTCCAGCTGCTCTAGCCATGGCTAAAAGGGACCAAGGGACAGCTTGGGCTGTTGCTTCAGAGGGTGCAAACCCAAGCCTTGGAAGCTTCTATGTGGTGTTTAGCCTGTTGGTGCATGAATGAGGTATGGGAACCTCCACCTAGATTTCAGAAGATGTATGGAAACACCTGGATGTCCAGGCAGAAGTTTGCTGCAGGGGTGGGTCCCTCAGGGAGAACCTCTCCTAGGGTAGTGTGAAAGAGAAATGAAGGGTTGGAGCCCCCACACACAGTCTGTACTGGGGCATCACCTGGCGGAGCTGTGAGAAGAGGGCCCCCATCCTCCAGTCCCCAGAATGGTAGATCTACTGATGGCTTGCACCATGAGCCTGGAAAAGCCACAGACATTCAACACCAGTCTGTGAAAGCAGCCAGGATGGGTGACATACCCTGCAAAGCCACAGGAGCAGAGCTGCCCAAGACCATGGGAACCCACCTGTTGCATCAGCATGACCTGGATGTGAGATATGGAGTCAAAGGAGGTCATTTTGGAGCTTTAAGATTTGACTGCCCCACTGGATTTTGGACTACATAGAGCCTGCAGCCCTTTTGTTATGGCCAATTTCTCCCATTTGGAATGGCTGTATTTACCCAATACTTGTGCCCCCATTGTATCTAGGAAGTAACTAACTTGCTTTTGATTTTATAGGCTCATAGGTGGAAGGGACTTGCCTTGTCTCAGATGAGACTTTGGACTGTGGACTTTTGAGTTAATGCTGAAATGAGTTAAGATTTTGGGGGACTGTTAGGAAGGCATAATTGGTTTTGAAATGTGAGAACATGAGATTTGGGAGAGGCCAGCAGTGGAATGTTATGGCTTGGCTGTGTCCCCACCCAAATCTCATCTTGAATTGTAAATCCCACAATTCCCACATGTCATGGGGAGGAACCCTGTGGGAGGTGATTGAATTATGGGGATATGTCTTTCCTGTGCTGTTCTCATGATGGTGAATTAGTGTCATGAGACCTGATGGTTTTAAAAATGGAAGTTTCCCTGCACAGCTTTGTTGTTGTTGTTGTTTTGCCTGCTGCCATCCATGGAAGACGTGACTTGCTTCTCTTTGTCTTCCACCGTGATTGTGAGGCCTTCCCCACCATGTGGAGCTGTAAGTCCCTTAAACCTCTTCCTTTTGTATATTTTCCAGTCTTGGGTATGTCTTTATTAGCAGCATGAAAATGAACGGATAAAGTCATAAAACATATTCTCTCTCTGCTCATGTTTCTATGAGGTGTGTGCCAGCATGAAATAAGATGGAGGGGCTGGATTAGAGGGGAGTTGTGATGCACCTTTGTGCTCCATTGTTGTAGGCTGTGGTTCTTCAGCAGTAGGTAAAGCAATTCAATTCAGGAAGACAGAATTAGAAAGCCTGATATGCTGTCATCTTGGGGCCTTGGCACTCCTACTTTCCTCTGCCTGGAATGTTATTTCTCAAGATATAATTACACCCTTCAGGTCTCTGCTCAAATGTCCCCTTCTTTGTGAGGACTTTGCAAACTACCCTGTTTGAAATGACAGTGCCCTTCCTAGCACTCTTTATACCTTTCTTGATATCCCACTTAGTTTATTGTTTCTTCATTCTGTCTTTTCCCAACTAGAATGTAAGCTCCATAAGAATTTAACTTCTCTATCCCCACTGCTCAGAACACTTGTCAGTATAATTCTACAAGCATTTTTTGAATAAATGAATAAAGGCCCATGGTTTCTGGATCAAACTGTTTCTTCAAAATCAGTTTTACCAAGAAACCTATACTTTGGAAAATAAAGATAGTACTATATTTTAGTTCCTGTACAGCGCCTATGTATATTTCTTGAATTTGTTATCCCCATAGATGAATAATATTGTGATTGATGACTATCCTAGGACTGAGATAATAATATTTGAAAATCACAGACTGTACCAGCCAAAGCTGTCAAGTTTTGTGGGGCGGAGGTATGTGGGAGGAATGCATATTGGGATTTGGTGAATTCACTGTCATTCTTAGCTTGGGTAATTTATTTATATATGAACATATATAACCCCTTAACTCTTAGATAACCACTGTATATAAAAAACTATTAATATATAATTGTGTTTGTAAAGCTAGATGGATGTAAAACCACTCATGTTATAGACAGTGGTATTTCAAAATGAAGGAATTATGAGTTTCCATTTACATCATTTTTTGAGGTGCTTATTTCAAATTTTAGACTGAACATACATGATTTAATCATTACACAGGGAATAATACACTCTGTTGAAGAATAATTCTAGGACAAGGGAAACTAGACAGCTTCCTTTAGTAATAATATGTTCTACACCTTTCTGTCCTCAATTGGCTTGATAGCAACCCTGTCTAAATGCTCATACACACATTTAATAAGAACGGAGCACTTGCTGTGCTAGACTTGAAACCAATCCCAATAGTTCTCATGTACATGCAGTGTATTTTCTCAGAATAATGTTTTTATCATAATATTCATTTACTGTTTTCAAGCATAGGATAGCCTTCTGTTAGTAGTAGTTTGGTTTCTAATTAAGGTGACTGGCAGGTTGCACACATGTTCCATATACAAAAGGATTTGATTTAAATTAGACTCTATTATGTAAAGGTTTTATTAGCTCAACATTATACAATACAGATCTTTTGCATTGATTCCTCAGAAAATAAATGTGTTAATTAATCCAAAAAACCTTTTTTGATCACCTACTATGATTCAGGCACAGCTTAAATACCAGCAACATGATGTTGAGCTCACATAGGTATGGTTCCTAGCTGATTTTACTGTTCTCAAGGGAGACTGCTTAATTCTCAGGGAACCTTGTCTTCCACCAATGCTATATTTTGAATAGTCCTTTAGTCTCAAAACTCTTGTGAAATCTCTATAACTTTTCACATTTCACACATAGTTTTGTGTTCTGTAAATCTTGTTTCAGAGCAGGCATGGCAGTTTCAGTTGGTTTCTAATGACTTTTCCAAAAAGGAATTTCTTTATAACATAAAGAATATACATGCTCCTTGAATATGGAAGGAAAAGTCACTTCCTATTCTGTTATTTTATATTGGAACCATGTGTCAGTACATTTAAAGCACAAGAACACATACATACATTGCGTTCAAATAGCAGGCCTTGTATTAACACTTAACCGTGTGTGATATTATGCTTTACCTGCTATTTGAAATTTCCTCTTCCTCATTCCATGTAATTTCTCTAAATCTTATTTATCTATTAAATTCCTTCTTCTTTTGAGAAGAATCTTGCCTGTGCACTCTATCTCAAACACATATGTCTCCTTCTGAGCACCGAAAGCACTTATGGTTTATACCATATAATCATTTGGCATTTAGAGTAGGAATGATTGTCTATCACTGTGATTCAGAGTTGCTACCTATGAAGTATGCAACTATGCACGCTATTTTAAAATGTTCAAGAGGAAAATGTATCTGGTACCTTTAAAAGTAGAAATAAACTTGAAAAAAATCTATATAATTTGGTAAAGAAGTTAAATGTATTTCATTTTTAAATCCTTGGAACAGAATCAAATTGTTTTCCTGATTAGAAAAAGATAGTCACGAAGAGATTTGCCAAGCATAATCAAAATTTTTCACTATTTCTTTTCATCCCTGACTAGATGAGAAGAATGCTACAGATGGTCAGTTTTTCCCTCTTGCTGAAATGTAGCTAAAGAATTTGCAAGAGTAAAGCCTGATAAAAATGGGCAAGACAGTGCAGTGTAAAACCTAGGTTTCAGTGGAAGGCTTATGTGGCCCTAAATAGTTGAGGCTGTTCCAAAAGAGGCTTTAGGCACCTAGTGGATGAGTTTTGTGTATTCTCTAAATAGAGTTAGAATAACCTATTGAGAGTGTTGATAGTAGTTAAGATGTGTGCAGTGATGTATCATCCAACACAGTGTAATAAAGGATCTAATCCCATTTTTGATATTTAATTGCTGACAACTCTCAGGCCCACCTTGCCTCCTCTATTTTTCCTCAGCTCTGGGCAAATTGATTAAAAAGCCTGGGTGCTCACTTCTCTGGCATTGATGATTTCACCATGTACACTCCTGCCCATGCATGGGAACTTTACCACTGGCCCTAACTGTTGTCGGGAATAAAAATACATGCTATTTTTCTTTCCTGGCTCTCTCAAATCATTTCAGACCTGCTTGGGAGGCCTGCCTTGCTTTCACCAGAAAAGCATCAGTTCTGTAAGTAAGAAACCTTTTCATACTCTCCTGGTGTATGTGATTTCATCAGTCTCGACACGAACCAAATTTTGAGTAGAGACTCATCTACTTTTAAACAGAGTAGCCACAACTCCCAGTGTTTGAATTATAAAAATTTCCCATATATCGTGTTTGTTTAAAATGATCTTTCCTGCATTTTTAATAACAACATAGGTTACTAGCTTGCATGGTTCTTCTCTAAATATATGAGGAAACTGAGATACATGGGTCATAAACTTACAGCATAAAACCATAAAAATGTCCACTTGGTGACTGATTTCTAAATTGCAATTTTAAGCCTTAGAAAGAAATAAACAGGCTTATTCATATATGCTCTCCTTGGACACTCAAACCAAGATAAAGTCTTTAAACAACATACTCAGAACTCTGTAAATATTAGAATTGGAAGGCAGAACACTTGTCAAAGTGTCTTGCTAGTGGCAGATCCAGAATGCCAGCTTGGGCTGTTAAAAGTTCACAGATAACCTAATCAACCTTGAACGTAGGGGACCCTTCAGATTAAATGATGTGTAACCTAATGATAGTGATACTTTTGTTACTTCTTTGAGCTAATATTTAATTCTATGTTCCAAGCACCTTAATAAGCAGTTTACACGCATTACCATGCCTAATTCTGCAAAGGCCCAGGGCTAGATTTTAGAAATATCACTCATGAACAGATGAGGAAATGGACACTTGTATCAGATAATCTGTAGTCCAGGGTCACACAGCTACTATGTATGAGAGCTTGGAGCCCAGGTGTGCTTGGCTCCAGAAGCTGTTCTCCACTAAACCCCTTGTGTACCTATCCCAAACCCTTGTGTGTACTCTAATCTGGATACAGCTAAAATTTACTGGATAATCACTTTTGCATGAGACATGCTTACAGAGAATAAAGGTGGCATTGTAGAAAGAGTATTCAATAGCGTTTTTACATACATAACTGAATTTCCATTGTGCTACATATCAGTTTCTTGGTTACCTAAGTAAAAACACACTTTTAGTGACTTTATTTATTTATGAAACTACAGGGTTGGATAAGGTAAAATGTTCTTGTTTTGAGACTCAGAGAACACTGAAATTATATGCAAATCTTATTTTTGCATGTATGGATGCATTTTCCTGCTAACAGTGTCCATAACATACCTATTTCTTAAAGGGTATCATAAAAAGTGATAAGACTTTCAACTGGATAGCTGTTAAGTTCTTTTGTAGCTCTAAAAATAACATGTTTCTATCCAACTCAAGAAGACAGAGAGACAGCAGAAAGGATCGGGAAGTGGAAAGAAAAGATAGGGTTCTGAAGTTTTTTAAAAAATAATATTTGGCTAAATCAAAACCTGGTAACCAAAGTTCATTTTTTTTCTCCTGAAATGGATTATAATTCACAACACTACCATTAAGATACTCTTGTTTGCATCTTGGTAAGATCAGATTTATTTTTCCCATTTATATAGAAAGATGTAGATTTGGACATTGAAAGAAAAATCTGTATAGATTTTTATTTATAATCTTCATCCCTCCTTCTGTCTCCAAACCTGCTTTTCCTCAGTGATCCTTAGATAACCTTGTCACCACTTTTAATGGTTATTTCTAAGTGATTGACCTTTCTTGTAACTATATTTTTTATTAATTTCTTTTAAATTTAATTTTAATTTAGATTTTAAAAAGTTCTCTGGTTCTTCTCCACCTTCCTGAACCTCTGTTTCTTCAAATTTCTAAATGTAGATTTCCCTTTAGATAACTTTTTAGTCCTTTTTTCATTTTCTCTAAATTTCCTTCTTGACCAGTCTTCTGAAGGGTTAATTCCACATGTAAGACAATCACTTAGCTCTCATAGGTTTTCTAAAATTACAAAATGTTATTATTTAAAGGTTATACAGTGGTTATTGAACAGGAAGGACTAAGACAGTGATGCAACATGCCCAAGACACAACTAGTGAGAAAGAAAAATGGGACACATATCCTGGTGTTCTGATTCTAAATATAATCCTTGTCCCAGTATGCCAGGAGCTAGGAGGCAACACCTCAAAGAAGTAGAGATGGAGAAGGAAGGCAAACATAGCCACAGGTGAGACAGCTCAATAAATTTTAATTGAAAAAAAAAAGTTAGAAAAGAAGTTGCTCTAGATGACAATTTGTCTAAATGATTATTTGCCTTCTATAATGAATATTCCACGTGTATTAGTCTGTTTTCATGCTGCTGATAAAGATGTATCTGAGACTGGTCAATTTACAAAAGAAAGAGGTTTAATGGACTCACAGTTCCACATGGCTGGGGAGACCTCACGATCATGGTAGAAGATGAAAGGCACATCTCATATGGCGGCAGACAAGAGACAAGAGCTTGTGCAGGGAAACCCCCATTTTTAAAACCATCAGATCTCATGAGACTTATTCACTATCACAAGAAAAGCATGAGAAATAACCACCCCCATGATTCAATTATCTCCCACTGGGTTCCTTCCATAACATGTGGGAATTGTGGGAGTTATAATTCAAGATGAGATTTGGGTGGGGACACAGCCAAACCATGTCACCATGTGACCATTTAGTATGTTTGTTTTCCCTTTTATGTTGGCATTTGCCATAGCCCAGTTTCTCCTGTTTTTTTGAAATACTCTAGTGGCCTTACAATAGATTTTCATTCTTTTCTCTTTTTAAATTTTTATTCTGGTTTTAAAATTTAAATCTTTAATCTGGTTGTGAAATTTTAGAAGAGGTTAAGTTTAGAAGAAGCAAGTTTCCTTTGTTGCAGGTTGCTGAAAAGGAAATTTACCTCTTCTAAACTTTACCTGTTATAAAATTTCAGCCTCCAGCTCTTCATATTCCCTTCTCTTTTTTCTTTCTTTGCATATACTTACCATTATCCAACATACTATATAATTTACTTACTTATTTTGCTTATCACCTTTTTCCCATTTAGACTGTAAGCTCCCCTAAGGGCAGACTTCCTGACTGCTTTGTTCTGTCTTTTATCCCCAGCATAAGGAGAATTCCTGGATCCTGGAGTTTCTCATTATGGATATCACTGTGTTCCACACTAAAATGCTTTTTACCTCAGTGGAATCAAATAAAGAAAATATGCTTCTAGAACAGCATGGAAGAAACTAAATTTATTTATAAAAATACATAAATAAGATGTCATCTTTGGAAGAAAGAACACCTACATGCATATTAAATATATAAAGTCAAATCCTGTCTTCCACATAAAAAATCACTCCTTTTACTGACAGTTTTTGTACTTGGAATCCTGATTAACAATTCTTTTCTTACCTACAGTTGTCATTTCAAAACACTGAACACCAGAGAATGTAAATGTCTATTTTTGTTAAGAAACAAATGCTTATGTCGGTGCTGCCGAATTCTAGAAAAATATCAAGGAAACAATGTTTTCTTATACCTTTCTATGCCCCTTTTGGAAACAAAATACAAGTAACAAAGAGAGTGGGTTGTTTTTGGAATTCATTATCCAAGCATAAAGAAATTTAGAAGTCAGGAAGCCCTCACAAATCCTCTCCATTCTTGCTCAGAACAGAGTTGGAGGACAAGGTCAGGTGGCAACTTTTCTTTCTTTTTTCTCATACATTTCCTGAAGCATCTTCAAAGAAAATCTAAAAAATGACTCTGTACATTACAATATAAAAAGTAAAAATTTTCAAAAGATAAGACGGACCAGCATCAGGATTGACTTATTCACATAAATCTAAACCAGAATTTGTAGAGGTAAATTTTGATCTCAGAAAAGGCAGAAAGAGTTTTGTGGCATTCATTTATTTTTAGCTACATACTTCTTTTCCTTGCGCAGTGTAGTGAAAAAGAGCGTAATCTTTGAAGCCAGTCAGACTGAGATTTCAATCTCAACTGCAAAGTTAAATAGCTATGTCCCCCTTGGGCAATTAATTTTATATTTTTGATTCTTTTTTCCTATCCTGTAAAATTGTGCTTAATATATCTCATAGGGCTGTTGTATTAAATGATATAATTTATATGAACTATGTAATATAAAATAGGCAAATAGATCTTTAAAATTGCTAGTTTTCCTCCTACACAAACATGTATTCTTTGTCTACATTTAGATGTGTATATATATATATATACATATATATGTTAATAATTTATTCATTTAACTACTAACCTAAAGAAAATAGTGTCAAGAAATTTAAATTTTGTTTAAATTTAAATTTAATTGGACAATGTTCTAGTCCTGTCTTATTTACTTAAAATAGGCATTTTGGTAATTTGCTTACAATAGCAAAAAGCAACTTCAACTTATTTTTTAAAAGGGTTTTTGTAGAGACTGTGATGAGGAAACTTTATCAGAGTTTCAACATTATATTCTGTGGCTGAGTGTCAAGGTTGTACTATGAATTTATACAACATTGGTACTTTTCCAAGACATTATTCTCTAGGCAAGCCAAATTTAATATGATTGAAAATAATATTCTTAAGATTACTGCTGTACTTATTAGGGTAAATTAGTTACCATTTTTCATTTTGAGTGAAAATGTTGTGCTTCATTTACTATAGTTTTTCATAGCAAAAAAAAATTAAGTGCCTGAAAAGCTGTTCTTGCTGTCTGTTCCCTTAATTCTCTGCAACTAGGAAAATATATTTGCTAAAAGCCTCAATCATCTGAACGTAAGTCTTACATAGCCCATTATAGGATTTCTGATTAAAACAGATAACAGAGACTAAATTGTACATAGATGCTTCTTGCTCACTCTGTCACCCAGGCTGGAGTGCAATGGCAGCTACCTAGGCTCACTGCAATCTCCACCTCCCTGGTTTAAGCAACTCTCTTGCCTCAGCTTCCCGAGTAGCTGGGATTACAGGTGTGCACCAACATGCCCAGCTAATTTTTGTATTTTTAGTAGAGACAGGGTTTCACCATGTTTGCTAGGCTGGTCTTGAACACCCAACCTGAGGTGATCCACCCACCTCAGCTTCCCAAAGTGTTGGGATTACAGGCGTGAGCCACCATGCTGATTATGTAAGAATTATGTATTATTCTTACATAATTAGTTAAATAAATATGTGGCAAATATAAAAATATATCTTCTACATATCTAGTCATTTATGTCAATCTTTGGTCATGTTACATGACTCCAAATTGGCTTACAAATATATAGCATCCTGACTGGTAAGACTGAGGAACTACCATGGTGAAGAATGTTTTCCTTCCTTTATTAAAGCTTTAAGGTATTTCCTTAAGCTTCCTTGAAATAATCAAGCTTTTGTTGTTAATTAATATCCTGTCAAACTGTCATGCAGTTACCAAAATAGGAATCAAAAGGTGATTGAGGCAAAGAGAGAACAAAATCTTTAAGTATTTATCAGTTAGAAAACAAAGATTCAAACAGCATGTTTCAGACAGTATTTTATAGATTTTTTTTCACCTAGAAAAGGTCTTCGAGATCTTCTAGCTCAACACCACCTTGTCCTTCACCATCATCCTGCACTTTCCCTTCTGTAAGAATGTGTGGGTGGACTGTAGTGGGCACGCTTGCATGGAGTCCCATAGAAATGCCCCTAGGATCCTGTATTCCAGCTCCGTGCACCCATCCCCCATCTTCTGGGTGCTTTCCTGCTGATTGTGCATACCAGTGATCAGAGGATTGCCCTTGACTAACAGAGCCCCTCACCTGTAGGCAGTGGTGGCTGGAAGCACTGGAAATTCTTAGGTCATTTCCCCTGCCTCCCCACTCCCACCCTTACATAGCCAATAACTGGTGCAGGAGTACCAAAGCTCCACTTCTTTGCCTTCATGTTTGTGACCAACTTTGAGGTGTCATTCACTCTCTAGAGCTTCTAGCAGTATCAGGCTGCTGGGGAATTTGCTCCTGAAAGTGTGTAATATGTTTTTCACTGGAATCCTTGCCTTAGTTTCAGCTTCCAGAAGAACTCACCCTGTGTCACTGCCTATAGCATTTTATAAAGAAAAATATTTGACCTAAGGAGGTTAAGTAACTCATGAAATTTGCAAAGTGACAGAGAGCAGAGGTTGTATGGCATATATTCCAGTATTTAATGGACAGCAAAATTCTTGGAGCAATGAGTCTAACCTTGGCTTCCCATTAAAATCATATGGGGAGCTAAAAATAATTTAAGTGCTGATGGAAAAGTTACATTATATACATACTAAATAAGAAACTCTGGGGGTGGAGGCACGGCAGTGGTATTTTTAAAGTGTCCCAGGTGAGTCTAGTGTGCAGCTAGGGTTGAGAACCATTGCCATAGAGTTAATTGCTTGGTTATGTTTTTAACATAAGTGGTGAAATAGAAGTAGGGTTGGGTAAAAGAATAGCAAACAAGTAAACTTTGAATTTGGCAGTGCTAAGATATTCTCTGTTTACTCTTTCTGATGTGGTAGGGAAAAGGGAACAGATAAGTGTTTTAAACAAAGTTTGCAATTTCACATGGTTACAGAGGCTGGGTATGAATACATGAGGAAAGCAGACAGCTATTTTTGTAAAACCTTCTTTTATTGCTTAATATTAAACATGTAGAAACAATTTATGCTTCCACCATATGCTCTTCCCTTTCTTCACCCACCTCCCTTTATTTTGAAGTATAAGGTCCTCCAAACTGATCTTTCATTTTTCTATTTTTGACAGAATATGAATACCAGAAATGTTTCCTTTTGAAAAAATTGTTATCTACAAAAACATGACAGTTTTGCTCAGGACTGGCCACTGACCCTTGTATTCAGTGCAGCAGAAACAATAGGAAGACTGAAATGCCCTAAAAGCATGAAGAAAACTGCAACATAGCTCTGGTTTATCACTGCCCTTTCGGAGCGCAGGCCTAGTGTTACCGGAAATTTGATTTTTTGAGAGTTCAGAGATCAAGATTTTATGGGAACTTGTATTCATTTAAATGTTAAAAAAAATTTAAGAAATTAAGATGACTAACATTGTATAGGAAACTGAAACAGATTAGTAGAATGGATTTTTGCTACAGATCAGTAGTTTTTGACTTTTGGTTTACAATATTAGTGTAAATCTATACCTTTTTTTTTTTGAAAAATACTAATTTAAGTCTAAACTTTATTTCACATTGCTTGATCACCTAACTTTCAATGGTCTAAAAGTTGTGCTAGCTTTATATGATTCCTTCTTGTTCTCCTTCACCCTATGCATATTTTTTAATTTTTAGTTTTTGTGGATACATAGTAGATACATATATTTATGGGATAAGTGAGACACTTTGATGCAGGCATGCAATGCATAATAATCACATCATGGACAACGGGATATCCATCCCCTCAAGCATTTATTCTTTGTGTCACAATCTAATTATAATATCTTAGTTATTTTAACATGTACAGTTAAGTTATTGACTATAGTCACCCTGTTGTGCTGTCAATTAGTAGGTCTTATTTATTCTCTCTCTCTTTTTTTTTTTTTTCCCGTTAACCATCCTGTTTTCCCCTCTAAACCCAATTACCCTTCCTGGCCTCTGGTATCCATCCTTCTACTCTCTACAACCATGAGGTCAATTGTTTTGATTCTTAGATCTCACAAATGAGTGAGACCATGCAAAGTTAGTCTTCCTGTGCCTGGCTTATTTTATTTGATGTAATATCCTCCAGTTCCATCCATGTTGTTACAATTGACAAGTTCTCATTTCTTTCTATTGCTGAACAGTACTCCATTGTGTATACCACATATTCTTTGTTCATCAACCGTTGATGAACACGTAGGTTGTTTCCAAAATCTTGGCTATTGTGAACAGTGCTGCAAAAAACGTGGAAGTGCAGATATCACTTTGATACACTGATTTCAATTCTTCTGAGTATATACCCAGCAGTGAGATTGCTAAATTATATGATAGCTCTATTTTTGGGTTTTTTGAGGAAGCTTCAAAGAGTTCTCCATAGTGCTTGTGCTAATTTACACTCCGACCAGCAGTATATGAGTGTTCCCTTTTCTCCACATCCTCACCAGTATTTGTTTTGCCTGTCTTTTTAATATAAGCCATTTTAACTGGAAGATTTGCATTTCTCTTATGATCAGTGACATTGAGCAACTTTTCATATGCCTGTTTGTCATTTGTATGTCTTTCTTTGTGAAATGTCTACTCCAATTTTTTGCCCATTTTTAATCAGCTTATTAGATTTTTCTCCTATAGAGTTGTTTGTGCTCCGTATATATTCTGGTTATCAATCCCTCGCCAGATTTGTTTGCAAATAGTTTGCAAATATTTTCTCCCATTCTGTGGGTTGTCTCTTTACTTTGTTGATTATTTCCTTTGCTGTACAGAAGCTTTTAAACTTGGTTTGATCCCATTTGTCCATTTTTGCTTTGGTTCCTTGTGCTTGTGGAGTATTACTCAAGAAATTTTCTCCCAGACCAATTATCTTCTCCAATATTTCCTTGTAGTACTTTCATAGTTTGAAGACTTAGAGTCTTTAATCCATTTTGGCTTGATTTTTGTATAAGGTGAGAGACAGAAGTCTAGTTTCATTGTTCTGAATATGGATATCTAGTTTTCCCCACATCATTTATTGAAGAGACTGCATTTTCCTCAGTGTATGTTCTTGGCAACTTTGTTGAAGATGAGTTCATTTTAGGTTTATGGATTTGTTTCTGGGTTTTCTATTCTGTTTCATTGGTCTATGTGTCTGTTTTTATGCCAGTATCATGCTGTTTTGATTACTAGAGCTCTGTCGTATAATTTGAAGTCAGGTAATGTGATTCTTCTAATTTTGTTCTTTTTGCTTGGAATAGCTTTAGCTATTCTGGTCTTTTGTGGTTCCATATATATTTTAGAATTGTTTTTTCTATTTTTGTAAAAAATGTCTTTGGTATTTTGATAGGGATTGCATTGAATCTGTAGATTGCTTTGGGTAGTATGAACATTTTAACAATTTTGATTCTTCCATCTATTAACATGGTTTTAAAAAAATTTTTTTGGTATTCTCTCCAATTTCTTTCATTAGTCTTTTAGAGTTTTAATTGTAGAGATCTTTCACTTCTTTGGTTACTTCCTAGGTATTTTATTTGTAGCTATTATAAATAGGATTAATTTTTAAATTTCTTTTTCAGCTTGTTCACAATTAGCAAATAGAAATGCTACTGATTTTTGTATGTCGATTTTGTATCCTACAACTTTACTGAATTTGTTTATCAGGTAATCATTTTTTTTTGTGGAGTCTTTAGGTTTTTCCAAATATAAGATTATATCATCTGTAAAAAAGGAAAATTTGACTTCTTCCTGTTCAGTTTGGAAGCCCTTTATATCTTTCTCTTGTCTGATTGCTCTAGCTAAGACTTCCAATACTATGTTGAATAACAGTGGTGACAGTGGGCGGCCCTGTTGTGTTCCAGATTTTAGAGAAAAGCCTTAAATTTTTTCAGCATTCAGTATGATGCTAACTGTATCCCTGAGATTTATCACAAGGATAAATCCCACTTGGCTATGACAAATCTTTTTAATGTATTGTTGAACTTGGTTTGTTCATATTTTTTTGAGGATTTTTGCATCAGTATCCATCGGAGATACTGGCTAGCAGTTTTCTTTCTTCGATGCATCTGTGTCTGCTTTTGTTATCAGGGTAATACTGGCATCATAGCATGGATTTGGAAGTATTCCCTCCTCCCCTATTTTTCAGAATAGTTTGAGTAGGATTGGTGTCAGTTTCTCTTGAAATGTTTGGTAGAATTTACCGGTGAAGCCTTTGGGTCCCAGGCTTTTCTTTACTGGGAGATTTTTTATTATGGCTTCAATCTTATTACCTGTTATTAGTCTGTTCGGGTTTTGAATTTCTTCATGGTTCAATCTTCTTCTTCATGGTAGGTTGTATGAGTCTAGAAATTTATCCATTTCTTCTGGATTTTCTAATTTATTTAAATCTTTCTTTTCTTCTTAGTTAGGCCAAAAGTTTGTCAATTTTGTTTAACTTTTTTTAAAAAAAAAACAAGTTTTGTGTCATTAATCTTTTGTATTGTTTTCTTCATTTCAATTTTATCTCTTTCTACTATAATTTTTCTCATTTCTTTTCTTCTATCAATTTTGGGTTTGGTTTGCTCTGGCATTTCTAGTTCTTTAAGATGCATTATTAGTTTTTTTTATTTGAAGTTCTTATTCTTTTTTGATGTAGGCACTTACAGCTATAAACTTGTCTGTTAGTACTACTTTTGCTCTGTCTCCTAGATTTTGACATGTTTTGTTTTCATTGTTTCAAGAAACTTTTTAATTTTTTTCCTAATTTCTTCATTGACCCACTGGTCATTCAGGGCCACATTGATTAATTTCCATGTACTTGCATAGTACTTAAATTCCTCCTGCTATCAATTTCTAGTTTCATTGCAATGTAGTCAGATAAGATGCTTAATATTATTTCAATTTCTTTAGTGTTTTCATATGTGTTTTGTGACCTAACATATGGTCCATCCATGAGAATGATCCATGTGGTGAAGAAAAGCATGTGTTTCCTGCAGCTGTTGGATGAAATGTCTATTAGATCCATTTGGTCTTTAGTGATGATTAAGTCTGATGTTTCTTTGCTGATTCTCTCTGGAATATCTGTCCAATGCTGAAATGTGATGCTGAAGTCTCCTGCTATTATTGTATTGGGACATATCTCTCTCTTTAGTTCTAATATTTGTTTTATGTATCCAGGTGCTTCAGTGTTGGGTACATATATATTTACAATTGTGATATCCTCTTGCTAAGTTAACCCCTTTTTTATTATATAGTGACCTGCTTTGTCTCTTCTTATAATTTTTGTCTTGAAATCTATTTTATCTGGTGTAACTATAGCTACTCCTGCTATTTTTTGGTTTCCATTGGCGTGGAATATCTTTTTCCATCCCTTTATTTTCAGTATATGTGTGTCTTCAAAGGTGTTCTTGTAGGCAACAGATGAATGGGTCTTGATTTTTTATCCATTTAGCTACTCTGTATCTTTTGATTAGTTTAGTCTATTTACATTCAATATTATTATTGATAAGTAGGGATGCACTCCTCCTGAATTTTGTTACTTGTTTTCTGGCTGTTTTGTGGTCTTCTCTTCCTTTTATATTTCCTTCCCGTGTTCCTTTTAGTGAAGGTAATTTTCTCTGGTGATATGATTTAGTTTCTTGCTTTTTATTTTTTGTTTATTTATTGTATGTTTTTTGGTTTGAGGTGACTATAAGGCTTGCAGATACTATCTTACAACTCATTATTTTAAGCTGATAACAACTTAACACTGTTTGCATAAACAAATAAGTGAAAATAAAATCATTAAAAACTCTATATCTTATCTTAGTACCCCTGCTTTTTAACTTATTGTTTTGTTTTATATCTTATTGTACTCAGTAAGTCTTAAAAAATTTTGTAGTTATTATTTTTGATTGGTTCATTCTTTAGTCTTTCTACTTAGGATAAGAGTAGTTTACATACCACAGTTACGGTATTATAATATTCTGTGTTTTTCTCTGTATTGGCTATTACCAGTGAGTTTTGTACCTTCCGGTGATTACTTTTTGCTCACTAATGTCCTTTTCTTTCTGATTGACGTATTAGCATTTCTTGCCGGACCAGTCTGGTGTTGGTGAAATCCCTCAGCTTTTGTTTGTCTGGGAAAGACTTCATTTTCCCTTCATGGTTGAAGAATATTTTTGCTGAATATTTTTTCTTCACACTTTGAATATGTCATGCCACTCTCTCCTGGCTCGTAAGGTTTCCACTGAAAAGTCTGCTGTCAGATGTATTAAAGTTCCTTGTATTTATTTCTTTTCTCTTGCTGCTTTTAGGATCCTTTCTTTATCTTTGATCCTTAGGAGTTTGACTATTAAATATAGTCTTCTTTGGGTTAAATCTGCTTGGTGTTCTCTAACTTTCTTGTACTTGGATATTGATAACTTTATTTAGGTTTGGGACATTCTCTGTTATTATCCCTTTGAATAAACCTTCTACTCCTCTCTATCTCCTCTTTAAGGCTAATAATTCTTAGACTTACCCTTTTGGGCTATTTTCTAGATCCTGTAGGCATGCTTCATTGTTTTTTATTCTTTTTTCTTTTGTCTCCTCTGAGTGTGTATTTTCAAATACCCTGTCTTTAAGCTCACTAATGCTTTCTTCTGCTGGACCCATTCTACTATTTAGGACTCCGTGCATTCTTCAGTGTACCAATTGCATTTTTCAGCTCTAGAATTTCTTCTTAATTCTTTTCAATTATTTCAATACCTTTGTTAAATTTATCTGATAGAATTCTGAATCTCTTCTCTGTGTTATCTTGAATTTTGTTGGGTTTCCTCAAAAGCTATTTTGAATTCTGTCTGAAAAGTCACATATCTCTGCTTCTTGAGGACTTGTTCCTGGTACCTTATTTAATTCATTTGGTGATGTCATATTTTCCTGGATTGCCTTGATACTTGCAGATGTTTGTGTCTGGGCATTTCTTAACATTCTGGGGTTCTTTGTACCTGTCCTTCTTGGAAGGCTTTACAGATATTTGAAAGCTCCTGGTGTTGTGATCCAAGCTATATCTACTTTAGGGGGCACCTCGAGCCCATTAATGCTGTGCTTTTTGCAGACTCATAGAGGTACAACATTGATGGTCTTGGACCAGATCCAGGAGAATTCTCTGGATTACCAGGCAGAGACTCTTGTTCTCTTCTTTTACTTTCTCCCAAACAAATGAAGTCTCTTTGTTCTGAGCCACCTGAAGCTGGGATTGAAGTGAAACAAGCACCTCTGTGGCCACCACTACTATGACTGTGCTGGGTCAGACCTAAAGCCAGCACAGCACTGGGTCTCACCCAAGGCCTGCTGTCATCCTTGGCTCCTGCCTATGTTTGCTTAAGGCCCTGGGCCTCTATAATCAGCAGGTGGCAAAGCCAGCCAAGCCTTTGTCCTTTGCTTCGGAGCAACAAACTCCCCTAGGTCCCAGGCAGGTCCAGAGGTACTGTCCAGGAGCCAGGGACTAGAGTAAACTAGAAGTCTACCTTGTGGTCTACTGTGCTGTGGATGAACCGGCACTTAAACCATAAGATGCAGTCCTTCTCACTCTCCCCAATGCTTTCCAAAGGTAGAGGAGCCTCACCCCATGGCTACCACCACCACCATAGTCCCACAGGAAGGACTGCCAGACTACTACTGGTGTTCTTTCAAGTCCCAAGGCTCTTCAGTCAGCTTTTGGTGAATGCTGCCTGGCTTGGTACTCACCCTTCAGGGCAGTGGTCTTTCCTTTGGTCAAGAGCAGGACTAGAAATGACATCCAAGAGTCAAGTCCTGGAATCATGGATCCAAAGGGCTCGTTTAGTGCTCTACCGCCCTGTGGCTGAGCTGGTAACTAACATGCAAGACAAAGCCCCCTTTACTTTTCACTCTGCTTTGCTGAAGCAGGAGTCTTGCCCACAGCCACCACACCTGGGTATTGCTACTGGTTATTCAGGGCCCAAGAGCTCTTCAGTTAGCAGGTAATAAATGCTGCCAGAATCAAGTCCTTCCCTCCAAGGCAGTAGGTTCCCTTCTGGCTCAGGGTATGTCTAGAAATGCCATCTGGGAGCTAGAGCCTGGAAAAAGGGCCTCACAACTCTGACTGGTGCCTTATTCTGCTGTGGCTGAGCTAGTATCCAAAATGCAAGACAATATCCTTCCTCCTTTTTCTTCTCTTCTCCTTAAGCGTAAGGAAGGAGTCTCTTTTGGGGCTGCAAGCTGTGCTGCCTGGGGTAGGGGAAGATTGATGCCAGCACTCCTTTAGCTACCACAGTTCGTGTCTTAGTAAGTCATGTGCCCCCTGAGTCCACTGTCTCTGGGCCCAGTTTAGCACTAGGACTCTTCTAGGTGTTGCAGTGTTTGTGGCCTAGACTGCCTTTCAAGTTTATTTAGAGCCCCAGAACACTATAACACACAGCAGCAAGGCTTGTGGAAGTCAAGTTTTTACCACTGGGATTGGCAATACCTCTCTGGCGAGGGCTGTTTAAATGCTCCCTCTGTGGGTGAGCATCAGCTGAATTTGGTCCAGTTTTCCTTTCTGCTATAACCGGACAGCCAGTGAGTTTAATGCCTCAAAGTTGCTGCACTATCTGCCCCTGTTTGCACACAGAAATGCCCTCCTCACTATGCTGCCATTGCCAGGGCATAGAGGAGGGGTGGTGTTGGGAATTCAAGACTGTATTTTACTATCTGTTCAGTGCCTTTTTCAGTAATACAAAATTACAGCCAGGTACTATGAGTGCTCACCTGTTTTTTGGTTCTTACAAAGGTGCTTTTATGTGTAGATAGTTGTTAAATTGGTGTCCTTGCAGAGGGGATGATTGGCAGAGTCTTCTATTTCTCCATCTCACTCCAACTCCTCTATCACCCTGTATACTTTTTATGTATACTTATGTATACTTCATATAATATACAGATGGAAGTAAACATGCACATATATTAGTTTTCATAAATTCAAAGATTAAATTTTCACCACAGTCTTCTGGATGGGAATAATCTAACAACTTTTAAGTAGGCTCTACATAGGCCCAAACAAAAACATCTTTTGATGAGGTTTTTTGTTGTTTTTTTTTTTTTTAAATTCCTGCCACATTTCTTATATTCTTTTCCCTTCTTATTTCCCAGAGCTTCTTGCTAATGAGAAATCTGGTTAGCTGTTTAATATGTATATGCTGTGTTTTGTAAGTTTAGGAATAATAATATATCAAGAAAGAGGGCAACAAAATTCTAAAAATTTAAACATATACAGTACCTGTAAATCAAAATGTAGAAAAAGGCAATTTACATCTCTGAAACAACAAAGGAGAAAATATTTAAAAATACTTTCTAAACATTTAAAGTGTACTTAGGTCCCAGAGAAAAGGCATGCAATGAGGATCTTTGCAGTTGTAGAAGAAACATTAGGCAATAGCTTTCCATGTGTTCATATATATCATTGCAATTAATATTACAATATTGAAAATTTGAGGGTCAATATGAAAGCCAGATAAAGATGGCAGATTTTTATAAGCCAGTCACATGAATAAATGATTGTCCTGCAAAAAAAAAATTAAGGTTTAGCATAAAGAGAATAGGAAAGAAAAAGTGGGGAGGGAGGTGTTATAAGCTAGCTCTTGATTAATTAGCAATGAGAGTGGAACAACAAATATGAAGGCCTGATCAATCCGACATGTTCATTAATAAATGTCTGAGTGGATTGCAGGTACAGAGGTTGTTACAGTAGGAGGTGTACATCATTATACTAAGCATGTTTCAGATACCACAAGGAGCCCTGCTGAAGAGAAGTTTACAAAATAGGTGTGATAATGTTTCATATATACATCAAATATTAAATAAGATAACTTATGAGCTATTACAAAGCAATATATGATTTTACAAAAAGAGGTATGTAAGTGCTATGAGTTCCATGGACAAAGAAAGTTGATGACAGGGGAGAAAGATGAGTTGTATTCCTATTCATTTGAAAAATTTAATAATTTTTAGGTCAACCCTTTTGTACTTTCCTAATTATCTTTCGGCAAATAACCTTGATTAGTTTGGTACTTCACATCGTTTTACAGTTATCTCAGTGTCCTTCCAAGTAATATGTGGTCTATTGAGAGTTCTATTGTTCTTTATTTCTATTTAAAATAACAGGACAGAAAGCTTGATTCAATGCTAGCAAACACCTATTTATTTCCTAATCCTTACCTTTTTTGTTTCATTAGTTTCTCCTCTAATTATCTCCCAGAATTTTCTTACAAAATGATGCCACTTAGGAATGAAGACTTGGCATTCCTTACTGGTGCAGAAAAGTTAACTGATTATTTAATCAGTAATTAATTAATTAAAATTATATAATTTTGAAAATTAAAGAAATAACCTATCAGAGTCATATTCTTAATCAAGTTCTTTAACATCAGAAATATTTTTAGAATACTAAACATAAAATTATGGTCATCTGGTATTTGAATAAATATTAATTTAGTTCAAATTTCATACCATTTCTAAAATACATATTGACATTTACCTATACTGTATGTGAAATATATTAATGATAGATTTGCTTTTCCATGTTTAGACTTTTACATATACTTGTATAAAATAATTCATTTTCATTTTCAAAGTGGGAAGGAGAAGAGTAATACCTCATCACGACTTTTTATTGGTTTTGGTTCATATTAAAGCACATTGACTGCAAAATAACCTGTAATTGCTGTCACCTTTTATTCTCTGTTCTTCTCTTTGTTGTTGTTGTTCTACCCCCTCTTCTTCCTTTCCTCCTCTTCCTCCTTCTTATCTTGTTCTGTTTCATCGTCTCAGTTTCATAAAAGATGAGTTAATGTGGGTCTATTTCAACAATAAAAAGGGTGTGCAGGCTGGGCACAGGGCTCATGCCCGTAATCCCCACACTTTGGGAGGCTGAGACGGGTGGATCACCTGAGGTCAGGAGTTCAAGTCCAGCCTGGCCAACATGGTAAAACCGCATCTCTACTAAAAATACACACACAAAAATTAGCCAGATGTGGTGATGGGCACCTGTAATCCCAGCTACTTGGGAGGCTGAGGCAGGAAAAGCGCTTGAACCTGGGAGGTGGAGGTTGCATGGAGCCGAGATTTTGCCACTGCACTCCATCCTGGGCAACAGAGTGAGACTCTGTCTCAAAAACAGAAAAAAATGGGTGTGCATTTGTCTGTAAAAATATCCTTTTACTAAAATACTTACTGGTATATGACATTGTAATACCAATAAAAGTAAAACTAAATTACAGAAAAAATCTTTTAATAATACAGTATAGAGGAGAAAAGAAGAGTAGAAGGTAGCTGGACTAATTCAAACAGAGATAAAAAGAGTCATAGCAATAGGCATCATACTGTGAGCAACAGACAAATTCCACAAAGATTAAAAACCTTATGTCTAACAGATTAAGTGGAAAATTGAGCAAATATAGCAGCAGAACTCTAATAACTTTCATAGAAACAAAATGGTTTTAGGAGATAAACTATATCAACTGATGAGTCATAATTTGGCTTATTTGACTGATAAAATTAATTATACTCCATGATAGTGATAGGACATATATACATCTAACCTATCATTCAGATGAATATGCATGGCTCAACAACTCCATACGTTAATGAAAGAAAAACATAGGATTAAATATAAAAATTACATTTTTTACATTATGGATACTATGTCTGCTGCTGCCTTTAAACATTATGAAGAGTAAGTCTCTCTGAGAAAGATAGAATATTTTCTTTTTTGAGGCAGTGGAGAATCACAGTAATATCAGGCTGCGGCCAAATTTTAATTATCAAATAGGGCATTATTCAATATGGAAAAGGCAAGAAAGAAAACTCCTCAGCAATGTCTCACATGTACCCCATATTTATATTTTCTTTTTTTTATTAATTAACATACTCCTTTATTATTTATATCCTATCTAGTTTGAAATAGATTTGAAATATGCTAAAATTAGAAACATAAATTAAGAATTAAAAATGATGCAATGGAATCATTAAAGCATGAATTTAAAAAATCAATAGTCATATGGTAAAGAGAGATGTTAATATCAAAATGAACTAGGCTAAAATAGTTATAATACAATAAATTAGCTTGAAGTTTAGCTTTTGCCTGAATAGGAAGCAAGTTAAAAAAAATCAAGGAGATTTTCAAAATTTCCACTACCTGCAATCCAAAATAGCTTGATTATCTTGCAGACATTGTGCTCTGCTCTTTCCCCCGGTGGCCTATTTCCCTCAGTTTTGCCAGAGCTCTGGACATGTTTGTTCTCATTCTCTGGAAGCTATGCAAGTTGTTGGGAAAAACATGCATGCACACACACTCACAGTTTTACTTTCTCCTCCAAATTTATCCTCTATAGTCATGTAATATGTTATTTGAAAACATAAATGTTAAAAATGTAGTTTAAAGATGCGTATTTTCCCTCTATTCCAGGAGGGGAATTTGACCCTGCTTCTATATATAAAAAAATGGAATATATGCTACTTGGAAAATTTTTAAAAATGACTATTAACTGTGAACCCACAGGATTCTATTATTTAAATTATGAGACCCCACACAAAATACAATTTATGGGATTTTTATTTCAAGAGGTTGTTGCAAAAATTGTTTTCTCTATCTTTGTTTTTGAAATTCACTGGAAACAGTACAAAGAAATTAAAAAATACAGTGACACTAGAAAATAGCCACATCCACAGTATACAAACTTGGGAAATATCTTCTAAGTATAATGATGTATGTAGATTAATTAAAGTAAAAATGGAACTGATAAATATCTCAAGACATATTCAGGATTTTTTTTTCTAAAATTAAGTTATATGGCCTGAAAATGTCAAGGTAATGAGAATGCCTATGACAATGATGTCTAGATAAGTAGTACAGACCATCCTTAGGACTCAAAATGGTAGGGTTGGTAAAGCTAAAGAAAGAATTAACTTCCATTGTTTGTTTGTTTGTTTTCTGTAACCTTACTTTCTAATTTAGAGAAACAATTGGAGATAACTTAGTTTGCAGTAAGGAAGAGTCAAACAGACGTGCATTTTCTAAATAGAATCAGCTAACAGAGATTTTTTTAAAAATGGAAGAACTGAGACACAGAGAGCTTCATCTAGAGGTATACGGGCTTTCTGCTGACTCAGAAGGAGTAACATTGAAAACAGAGAAAATATAATATTAATATCTCTTATTTAGTAGATGTTTATGTGCCCATATCTATTTTAAGCACTGTACATATACTAACCTATTAAAGCCTCTCTACAACCCTATAAAGTAGGTATATCATTATTATTGTCTTTATAGGGACAAAGAAACTGAGGCACAGAGAAATTAAATGACACCCACGGTAACTTAGCTGACAAGTATAGTCGGCATTCAAATCAAAGATAGTAGCACATCTCTAGAATTCCCCTATCTACAATGAACGCCATATTCCAAGGATGTAAAACGAAACGTATTAGTATAAGGGAATTTGCGGCAGATACATTCAAATAAATGTTGCTAGTTACCTCTGCTAGTCCTGCCCTAAAATATTATTAAATACATTGATAACCCTGATTAAACCACTCTACGTAAAGAAGGAGTTAAGGAATCAGCAAAGGGTCTCTATAAGGTAGTACAAAACAAAAATGAAGAGGAGAAAACCAGCTAAAGGCAATGCACAAAATATCAGAAAAAATTAACAAGAACATACTTTTTAAAATAAAAATCCCTAATAAAAGATACACCAGTCAAAGAAAACATGAAAGAATTAGATAAAAGAATAGATAATAAAGAGGTAAAAATATAAGTTGCCAGATGTGGAAAAATAATAGAGTTAAAATAAAGGCATTACAAAAATAAGAGCTATCTTAAAGGCAGAAAAGATAGAATAAAAGCTGCTGGGGATGAATGAATTCGTGAAAAGTCACATCAAAATTAAGTGATTACAGATCAGATGAATTTATATACACAAATTTTATATGTATAGGAATATACATATAAATATATAATACATAATGTGTATATATAATATATGTATGTATATATATGTGTGTGTATAATACACACATATAAACATAAATATATAAATATATATTTATATATTATATAAAAATAAATTATATATTTATATAAAATATGAATTATAAATATATTTATATTTATATATAAATTGTATATATACAAAGCATATATATATGGGGAGAGAGAGGGATAATTCTTTATCTGAAATGCTTGGGACCAGAAGTATTTCAGATATTAGATTTTTTTGGATTTTGAAATGTTTCATATACATAATGATATGTGTCAGGGATGAGACACATGTCTACACATAAAATTCATTTACATTTCATACACATTTTATAAACATAGCCTGGAGGTAATTTTATACAATATTTTAAATAAGTTTTTACAGGAAACATTTGTGTACCCTGGACCATTAGAAAGCAAAATTGTTATTTTATCAGCCACCCACTTAATCAATCTGCGCTTGTTTGGCATCACCATCATTTCTGACTCTGAATTTATCTGCTACTGATAAGCAATCATTTTCTTACACTTATTTACACATAAATACTTAATAGTAAAAAAAGACATACAATTTTTACAGTGAAAAAAAAAATGTGTTCACAGTAACTAAGCAGCACAGTAACATCACCAGAAAACCTGTATCAGCTGTTAAAGCAACCGCCGGCTGGGCACAGTGGCTCACGCCTGTAATCCCAGCACTTTAGGAGGCCAAGGTGGGTGAATCACTTGAGGTCAGGAGTTCGAGACCAGCCTGGCCAAGATGGAGAAACCCCACGTCTACTAGAAATACAAAAATGAGCTGGGTGTGTTGGTGCGCACTTGTAGTCCTGGCTACTTGTTAAGCTGAGGCAGTAGAATCACTTGAACCTTGGAAATAGAGGTTGCTATGAGCCAAGATGGTGCCATTGTACTCCAGGCTGGGTGACAGAGCAAGACTCTGTCCCCAAAACAAACAAATAAACAAACAAACAAAACAAAGCAACCACTAACAATGGCAGGCTTTCAGTCTCCACCTGTGATGCTATGTTTTGATTAAAAGGTTACTGTACATTGAATTTTATTTTTTTAGATGAAAAGAAACATCAGAAACCATTGAAGAACAGGATATGGGTCCTCTAAGAATAAGGAGATCTTCTGCTAGATGGCTTTTAAAAATGTTTCCTTCATAGTTATGAGCCTCATTAACAACGGTTTTTGTCTTCAAAGTCTCTCTGATTTTATGAACTGACATGATTTCTTGTTCCACTGTATATACACACTGCTCTAGTCCTTCCATTAACCCATCACACATTTCATCCTGTGGTCTATAGGCACTTTTTTTTTGCACTGTTTACATCATTTTCATTGTCACTATTATCATGATCACTTTGACTCAGAACCACTTTGGCTATTTCACCTTAGTCAAGAAATAAACTGGAGCCTCATTAGGAGTGTTAAAAAACACCTTCAATATTTACTTCTTTCAGCTTACTGAAAGACTCTAAAGGTATATATTTTGCGTATATTAGAAGGTCAGACATCATTTTTTTTTTCACTTGACATGTGGAATTCTTCAAAATCACCATGTTGTTCATCATGATCACTGAACTTAGTCACAGGCAGAGGTCGTACCAGGCATGCACAATTGTGTCTTTAGTCACTGTGTTCCAAGCACTGGCAACAGCATGTATAACATTCTTCACGCTAAATGCCCTTTGAAAACTCATTCTCTGCTGCTACCATGCCATCCAAAAAGTAATTTTATATTTACTCTTTATTGATTTAAGAATACCCTGATCAAGTGGCTGAATTAATGAAGTCATATTTGGGGGAAAGCACATGGCATAAAAATTATTTTTGATGAGTATTTCAGCTGGGGGACTTGCAGACACACACAGTTATCAAGAAATAACAGGCTTGCAATCATCATTCAGTCCAGTTCCCCTACAGTGAGCATGAGATACTGGTACAAAATATTTGTGAAATTAATCAGAAAAGATGACCCTGGTGATCCATGCCTTTTTGTTAGCATCATAATGGACTGGTAAGAAATTAACTCCTTGAAAAGCGAGAGGACTCTTTCGCCTATCTCAGCAAGTTTACACATAGGCAGGCCTGCTGCATTAGCACATCCCAGCACAGTTATTCTCTCTTGAGCATTTTTAATTCCGGTAGGGGCGGTCTTATCAGTGGTAGTCAGTGTCTTTCTGGGATAGTAACACCAAAGCAGTGATGTTTCATCAATATCACAGGCTTATTCTAGTGTCAGATTTTCATCAGCAGTGACCTTGGCAAACTTGTTAATGGATTCTCCCACTGCTTCACAATCAGCAAATGCTTTACCACCACAAATCTTTTAACATGTAATGCCAAGTCTTTTTAAAAAAATGTCTGCTGCCAGCCTGTTGAATATTCACAGTTCTCTTCAGTTCGTAGTAATGGTTCTTTGCTTGTTTCATAATCAGCATACCATGAAGTGGCATGTGTGCACTGAAACTGTGATGGAGGCATTCTTTTAATACATAACCAGGATCTTCATTTTTAGCTTTATGTAGTGCTTTCTATTTTTAATTAACTTCTGTTTATCACTTTCAGCACAGAAGAGACCTTCAACAGTTTATCCTCTGTGGCTTTAAATCATGTGTGATGGTCATTTCAACACCATACTCTTCTGAAAGATGTTTTATACTTATACCACTGTTGTTTCTTCAGCAGTTTGTCTTTCCGTGCTATAAACATAAATGCTTCCTCCTTCTCTTATCACTGTTATCAACAGGGGTATCTGCAGGCTTTTTTGCCCCTATATTTTCAACAATAGCTTTATATCACCAAGTAGAGAATAAGCAAAGAAACACAGTGAGGAAAGCACACAGGTCTTGACCTCATGTGGAGAATTATGGGAAACTTGCCATTGGTGTGTCCAGCCTGCACCCACACCTTTTGTGGGTGTGCTTGCATTGGGGAATCTAGACATGTGCAGAAAAGATATACTGCAATTGAACAGGACTGGGAGGGTCTTTGGTCCCTTGGGGATGTTGAATAAACTGTGTGTTTTATGCCTGCATCTGACATGACCTATCACATGTAATTAGGTGTGAAATTTGTGACTTGTAGCATTATGCTGACACTCAAAAAGTTGTGAATTTTGGAGCATTTCTGATTTTGGGTTTTCAGATTTAGAAATATTCAAGCTGTATATAAGTATAAAGGTAGATAAAAGATTCAATTTATGCTTTCTTTTTTTTCCTAAAAAATAAACAGAAAAAAACTCAACAGAATTGTCAACTATCTTATGAAAGAAACGTTTATTGAATAAAACACATTGTGTCCCAGGCAAAACTGATAAAGAGAAACTAATCTCTGGAAATAACTTGGTAAAGTTACTGTTATTTCAAATAAATAGAAAATTCTGAATTTCTACAGAAAAAAAAACCTCACAATAACTTGGCAACTCATGATAAAGACAAAATCAGGCTGGCCACAGCCTTACTTCTTCAGTGCTAGAAGATAGTGGCACATGCAGCAAATAACTGATAATCTAATTGTGTAACTAGAAAAGCTGTTTAAATATAAGAATGACAAACATGAAACACAAAAGAAGTTGAGAAATTCAGTTTACTCAAATCATTATTGAAAATAAAAACTACTCAATGCCATAATCTATTTAATCAGAAGTTGCATCAAAATAAATAACTGGAATGGAGAAGCCATGATATAACGGAGAGGTGAAAAGAGGTGAAAAAGCCTTGATGATTTTTAACTACAGAATAAAGGTCAAACTTGTAGGAATTCTGGTTATGGAAAAGACTATTGTATTGTTAACATTAAAAAGTAAAAATAATAATTTGAAAATGAGAGTGTGAGAAGACTAGAAAAAAATCAAGCATAATGTAATCAATTTATTTTATTTCAATTCAAGAATTAAAAGGAACTATAACTTACATCTAAATATATAGATAATAGCTAAGTATGTTAGCCAGAATTATAAAAGGAAATACTGAAAGGACTGAAACCAGCCTCTAAGTGCTGACAAGGAACCGGCATACTTTGGATGCCTGGGACCATTGAGGACAATAGAGATCTGGATATTGTGCCTTAGGAAAAAACATGTTTTCTGCAAGTGTCCCCTATGGACATCTTCCAACATTTTCTTATTCTGTTTAGTAGTTTTGATTTCTGTAGTATTGATGTCAATAGTAGTAATTGGAATTTTCTAAGTGTAAATAAATATCAATATATTCTTAGCTGCAAGTAATAGAAACAAAATCCCAGTTCAATAGGTTTAGACCATGAGGAAAATTAGTTTTGTCACCCAAAAAGATCTTACAGACAGATATCTAAGGTTGTTTAGTTCAGCAGCACAAGGACCTGGGTCCTGCGAACTTTCACCTCTGCCTGTCAGTGTGTAGCTTCCTTCCAGCTAGCTCTACTCATTGTCATGCAATGACTGCAGTTTAATATGTCACCCATTATATTACTATCACATTAATATACACAGGCCACACACGGGGAGATAATTTTCGCCTTAGTATTTCTTTTGAAATTGAGAAAAATATTTTCCTCAAATATTCTCAGCAAATTTCTCCTACTGTCTATTTGACTATAATTATGTCACATACCTACACCAAAACCAGTAACCTTGAAGGCAGATGGAATTCCCATGATTGGCTTATACTGACAGTACATCACCATGAGTAACAGGAAAATAGGAGGGTATTAAATAAAAGTGTGATTTTTCAGCAAATAAGAATGGTGAGACTATCCATTGGTAGACAATTAGCAGTGACTTCACATGTTGTCATTAAAGAAAATTAGTTTTATCTATTCTTGGCCATAATGTATAAAAGTAATGTTTTTACCTGATTCTAAAAATTTGCTAGGACATCCAAAAGGTATTGAATAAAAATGGTGATGGCAAGCATCCTTAGTTCATTCTATTTGTAATGACTTGAGCACTTAACCACTTTGAATGAGCTTTGCTAGATTTTTGCTTCATAATATTTAAGAAGTTTTATTCAATGCATACTTTATCAAAAGTACAAGCTTCTAATAAAGTAGAAAACAGGAGCAACAAAAATGGCATAAAGAATAAATAAATTAAAAATAAGAATTCTTGAAAGACTATTATAATAATTTTCTCTTGCTCCAAATAATGGGAAGGGACAAGACATACTTGAATACACTGGAAGACACTCCTAATATTTGGATAATAATTTTTCATGTTGTAAAGATGTGAATTATTTCTAAATTAATTTGTAAAATATGCCATCCCAATAAAAACAAGACATTTTTAAATGTATATGATTATATATTAAATTAATGGCCAACTGGAATGATATACTTGGAAGAATAGTCAGGAGACCTGCAAAGCTGAGTGCGGAGCAGGATAGAGTTAGCTGTGCCAGAGAATAATGCTAGAAGTAGGGCTTTAGCCACTAAAGTAGGATGACACTTGTTTTTGATTAGGTAGACAGAAAAATGGAACAGAAACATGTCTAAAGACACATGGACATGTAGAATATTTAAAAATTGCCATTTTATTCCAGAGATGTAAAGGTGAGTTATTTAACAATTGTAAAATAAATGTAAAGATTGATAGATATTAGATAAAATATAAGCAGATTACTTATTTTCATATCTGTGAATAATTTCTGAAAGAGGAAAGATGTAAATATTCAAAATGAGAGGCCATAACATACTGGAAAAGGCTAGTGTTCAATTTTTTTAATAGTTTTGCAGGAAGAGATGTAATTTCTAAGTATGTCCCCAAATCTCAGATTCACAAAGATAACAATGAACAAATTATACAAAATATTTTTAATTATATAAGCCAATGAAATCTTATAAGGTTTTACATAAATCAAAAGACAACTGAAAAATTAGAAAAAAAATGTTGCCATTCACTTGACAGAAAAGAAGTGTCAACATACAGCTTTGAAAAGTTAAAAAGATGACTTATATACAAATAGATAAACATGTCTCAAATATATAATTAGCTCGTTAATGAACTAACCAAGTGTTAAAAAATTCTATTTTGACATTTGGTAATTTTCTTAGTATAAAATGAACTCTTGAAAATAAAAAGAAAAGACCATATGAAAACATATGCAAGGGACATACAAGAAAGTTGACAAAACAAGGTAACAATATTTAAAAACTATATTAAAAAATTTTAACCTCATTTATAATTAAGAAAATAAATAGGGACAAAGAATAAAGGCAACAAAGTCACTAAAATATGAATTTCACAGAAACTTAGAGACATTTTATTATCTACAACAGTTTAAAAGTAATTGGTCCGGTAAAACCCCGTCTCTACTAAAAATACAAAAAATTAGCCTGGCGTGGTGGTGGGCACCTGTAGTCCCAGCTACTTGGGAGGCTGAGGCAGGAGAATGGTGTGAACCCCGGAGGCGGAGCTTACAGTGAGCCAAGATCTCACCACTGCACTCCAGCCTGGGCAACAGAGAGACTCCGTCTCAAACAAACAAAAAAAAAGTAATTGGTCAACTCCCTGGACAGCTGACTTGAAGAAAACTTCTAAAATTGATTATTCTAAGTAAACTTTCTTTAACGTTTCTATTTCTAGACCTCTCCATTATGTTTCTTTATATTGCAAGTGTCTGCAGAAACACTTTACTAATGTAACACTGTTATTTCAGACTTTTTAAGCTTTAAAAGGATTCTTGGAACTGTTGCTGTCGTACCCTAAATAATAATTATCAACATCTTTACTTTCATTTGTTGTGTAAAATAAAATCATTCCCAGTAATACTTTATTTTAATTTGCTGAAGATAAAGATTGATGTGAATAAACATTGGTTTGTGAAAATATTTGTTATCTAATCTATTTTAGTTTATGAGAATTTATAAAAAATAATAAAATTACCACACATAAAAACAAATAACCACACGTACTTATATTCTGTTCACAGGATCTGTAAATCTTCCACTGAACCTCAAATTAATTATAAATTGTAAAAGTTTTTTTCTGTTACTTTTCTAGTTAAATCAAAACACATTCATAAACAAAGCAAGACAATAAAAGTGTACTTAAAGTTATGGCTGTTATTATAAGCATTGCAGACATAGGCATTCAGCAATATCTTCATTGTATTTAGACATCTGTTTAATAACAATGTCAAAACGTGGTCATAATTTTCCCAATGGTATTAACAAACTGAAGACTTTCTAAAGGAAAGAGCTACATTGACCTAAAAGACAATCTTTATGCAAAAGTTGAGGCTACAGCAATTAAGAAACTAGAGATATAAAGAGGTGTTTCATAGTTAAACATAGATTTTTTTCTGTCTCTTCATTCTTTCTCCTTCATTTTTGGAGAAGTTCTAAAAAGTGGAATTACAAGAACAAAAGTTATGCACCCTTACATTTTTATATGTTACTGTTTCTTAGCCTTCATTCTCCTAATTGTCAGGCATGAGACAAAGGCTTGGGTGCACATGATTAATTTGGAAATATAATCCGAGGAAGCAGGAATGCAGGACAGGATAGTAAAACAAAGAGGAAAAGTGTGTTAATTCATTCTTGCGTTGCTACAAAGAAATACCTGAGACTGAGTAATTTATAAAGAAAAGAGGTTTAATTAATTCACAGTTCTGCAAACTGTCAGGGAGTATGGCGCTGACATCTGTTTGGCTTCTCGTGGGGCCTCAGAATGCTTCCAATCATGGTGGAAGGCAAAGGAAGAGCAGATGTCTCATACTGTGAGAGCAGGAGCGAGAGAGAGAGAGTGGGGAAGTGCCACACACTTTATACAGCCAGATCTCAAAAGAACTCACTACCACGGAGGACAGCACAAGGCCATGATAGACCCACTCACATGATCAAAACACCTCCCACCAGGTCCCACCTCCAACACTGGGGAATACATCTCAGTACAAGATTTGGAAGGGGCATCCAAACTATATCAAAAGGAAATGTATATCAAAAGGAAAACTGTATCAAAAGGAAATAAGAATATATTATTCAGAGGCACCACTTCAATCTCTGGTGCTAGATCTGCTAGCAACCGTATGATAAAATGTAGGAAATGATTCTCAGTGCTTTCTCCCATGGCATAAATTTGCTTCTTTCCCCATTAGTCAAGGGTGGCCCTTCAGATTTTAAATCCCTCTCACTTGCAGACTTCTCAAAGAAGGATGCCTTTGAAAACCCTCACCTGGTCATCACAGAAGCTCATATCTCAAAGCAAGAAAGAGGCAGTAAAGCCAGATGTAAAAGGTTGTTAACTGTACCTGAACAAAACTAGCAGTGGTATCAAAAGTGACAGGTGGGGTCGAGAGGAATTTCAGGTGACACAGAAAAGCCCAATAAAATTGCCAACTTTGCCTTCAATAAAGTTATTCTAATTCAGATTTCCACCAGCAGAGTATGTTAACATCTGTACACATACACATGCATGTGCATACACACACACACACAGAGAGAGAGAGAGTAGTATTATTGTCTTAGTTTTGTGCTGCTATTACAGAATATGAGATTGGGTAATTTCTAAAGAACAGAAATCCATTTATTTCCTCTCAATTCTGGAGACTGGGAATTTCAAAACCAAGGCACGGTATCTGGTCAGGGCATTCTTCTTGTGTTATACATGGCAGAAGGCATCACATGAATGAGAGGGAGTAACAGGGGGCCCAACTGTCCTTTTATAAGAAACCCACTCCCATGATAACAAAGACATCCCTATGATTACTGGTATTAATTCATTCATGAGGGTGGTGCCCTCATGACTCAAAACACCTCCTGTTAGACCTCACCTTCTAATACACCACATTCAGGATCAAGTTTCCAGTACATAAACTTCAGGGGATACATTCAAACTATATCAATTATTCTTCTTAATCTTGGGATGATTGAGAAATATGGATCTTATTCTTCTAATTAATGTGAGATTTTTAAGTGTTAGTAGTCCTTTACCATTTAAATGATCTTTACTCAAAATAGTAACTATGACTACTGAGAATACTGTTGGTTAATATTCACTGCTAACAAGACAGGAGACAAACTTAACTATAAACAATAGTCTATTTTTGCTGTCAGCCCATTATGAGGAATTATCACTAAGGTACATTTTCAAATGAATTAGATTCTTTCTTAAGATAGTTTCATCAAGAAGAAAATAGAATGAGTTTAGGATAATAGATTATCAGCTTATATTGAAATCCTGGCTCCTGCTCCAAGATGGCCAAATAGATGCAACCAGAGTGAACATCTCCCATTGAGGGGCTGGGACATCATGAAGACTTGCCACTCCTAGCAGATCTTCAGAGGAAAGGCACTGAGAGCAAGGAGGGAAGACAGATGCTAAGCTGAAGGGGGAGGAAGCTGGGTACCCTGCCCAGGGCTACTGTGCACCACCACTCATTCCTGACCTCCAGGGACTCCTGCAGAGGGTGTGAGTTGAATGAGCAAGGAGCAACCTGCTGTCCTCACTGGCCTCTGGAATCTCAGCAGGAAGAGACCCTTTGACCACCATGGAAACTTGACTTGGTAGGGAGTGCTGCTTAGATAAGTGGTATGGGCACAACTCCAGCCAGTGTGGAACCCAGTGGTGTAGCATGGCCAGGGATGCCCATCCCCCTAGCCTCGACTTGCTGTCATTGGAGACTTTAGCCCTAGAGGAACTGTAGGGCCTGAACTCTGCAAGTCAGTCTTGCCCATGAGAGGAGGCCAGTCCAACTTGAGCACCCCCAGTCGGCTGGCCTCTCTCAGGGCCCAAGCCTGACTGTACCTAGTACAGAGACCAGGAACCTCCTTGGGGCCCCAAGCTCTTGTGCTGGTCGACCTTGCCTGAGCTCTGCAGTAGAGCAGCCCGCAGGTATGCACCAGTTGGCCCAGGCCCTCCCCACACTGCAGCCTCCCCTGTGCTGTGGTTTAATCTTCATGCACTCGCCTATGGCCACCCCCTACATTGCTTTGCTGGTGTGTGTGTGCGTGGGCAGACCTTGCCTTCTCTTTCCCACCACTGTGCATGAGCCACCTACACCCTACGGTGCCACTGCTGTGGGCCTGAGTGTACCCAACCCCCACTGCCCGCTGCACTGCTGTTGTCCTTGGCAGCAGGGAGCCCTCCAGCCGTTTCCTCACCAGTGCACAGGCTCTGTGCCAACACTGCCACCTGAAAGTCATGAAACTATGCATGGAGAACAGTGGACCTGTCCCTGCCCTGAGCAGTTATCATGGCCAGCATGAACATCCACAGAGGACACACACAGTCCTGCACACACAAGCAACCCGCCCCTGTGCTAACATCACCACTGGAGTGAAGGCATGCACAGTCCCTGGTGGGGCCTCACAATGCCTGTAGCCCTTCTGCCACTGCCACTGCTGTGAATGCCCGCATGGAAGCCGGCACCCGGCACCTGCTAGCACCCAGCCATAGCCCAAAAGCATGCACCCTGCCACACTGCCTATGCTGCTGCTGCTGACAGGTGGGAAGGAGGAGGGATCCCACTGCCACCACCCTACGAAGTACTTTGAGCTGAACTGAAGGAGACTGAGACCCAAAAAAGCATTCAAGAGACCCACAAATCCAGGAGCTAGTTTTTTGAAAAACTGGATGGACCACTAGCTAGACTAATAAAAAAGAAAAGAGAGAGGATCCAAATAAACACAATTAGGAACAACAAAGGGGATAATACCACCGTCACCACAGAAATACAAATAACCAGCAGAGACGACTATGAACACCTCTTTGCATACAAACTAGAAAATCTAGAAGAATTGGATAAATTCCTGAACACATACACCTTCCCAAGACTGAACGAGGAATAAACTGATTCCCTGAACAGACCCATAACAACTCCAATATTGAATCAGTAATAAATAGCCTACCAACAAAAAGAAGCCCAGGACCAGACAGATTCACAGCTGAATACCCGATATATATATACCAGATATAAAGGAAGATGTGGTACCATTCCTACTGAAACTATTCCAAAAAATCGAGGAGAGACTTCTCCCCAACTCATTCTATGAGGTTAGCATCTTCCTGATTCCAAAACAAGGCAGAGACACAGAAAAAAAAAAAAAAAGAAAAAGAAAAAAAAAGAAAACTTCAGACCAATATCCTTGAATACTGATGCAAAAATCTTCAACAGAATACCAGCAAACCAAATCCAGCAGGACGTCAAAAGGCTAATCCAGCAGAATCCAGTAAACTTTATTAGTGGGATGCTAGGTTGGTTCAACATATGCAAATCAATAAATATGATTCAACACGTAAACACACAAAGTCACATGATTATTTCAAGAGACAGAATAGCTTTCAATAAAATTCAATATTTCTTCATGTTAAAACTCTCAGTAAGCTAGATATAGACAGAACATACCTCAAAATATTAATAATAAGAGTCATTTATGACAAACCCACAGCCACCATCATGCTGAATGGCAAAAGCTGGAGGCATTTCCCTTGAAAACCAGCACAAGACAAAGATGTCTTCTCTTGCCACTCCTATTCAACATAGTAGTGGAAGTCCTGGCCAGAGCAATCAGGCAAGAGAAAGAAAGGCATCCAAATAGGAAGAGAGGAAGTCAAACTATCCCTGTTTGCAGGTGACATAATTCTGTATTGAGAAAACCTTACAGTTTTGGCCCAAAAGCTCCTTAAACTGATAAACAGCCTCAGCAGAGTTTCAGGATACAAAATCAGTGAACACAATTCCCTAGCATTCCTGTATACCAACTACCACCAAGCTGAGAGTCAAATCAGGAAAGCAATTCCATTCACAATTGCCACAAAAAGTAAATAATACCTAGGCATACAGCTAACAAGAGAGGCAAAAAATCTCTACAGTGAGAATTACAAAACACTGCTTAAAGAAATCAGAGATGATACAAACAAATGGAAAAACACTCCATACTCATGGATGGGAAGAATCAATACCTTTAAAATGGCCATACTGCCCAACCAATTTGCGGATTCAATGCTATCCTATCAAACTGCCAATGACATTCTTCACAGAACTAGAAAAAACTATTTTTAAAATTCTTATGGAACCAAAAAGGAGCCTGAATAGCCAAGGCAATCCTAAGTAAAAAAGAAAAAGGTGCATGCATCATATTACCTGACTTTCAAACTGTGCTGTAGGGCTACAATAACCAAAAGAGCATACTGATGCAATAACAGACACTGATCAATGGAACAGAATAGAGAGTCCAGAAATAATGCTGCACACCTACAACTATCTGATTTTCAACAAAGCTGACAAAATCAAACAATGGGGAAAAGGCTCTTTATTCAATAAATGTGCTGGGATAACTGGCTAGCCATGTGCAGAAAATAGAAATTGGACCCCTTTCTTACACCATATACAAAAACCAATTCAGTATGGATTAAAGACTTAAGTGTAAAACTACAAACCATGAAAATTCTGGAAGACAACCTAGGCAATACCATTCTGGACTTAGGAACTGGCAAAAATTTCATGACAAAGATGCCAAAAGCAATTGCAACAAAAGCAAAAATTGATAAATGGGATTAAACTAAAGAGCTTCTGCACACCAAAATAAACTATCAAAAGAGTAAGCAGACAACCTACAGAATGGGAGAAAATATTTGCAAACTATGCATCTGACAATGGTCTAATATCCAGCATCTATAAGGAACTTAAACAAATTTACAAGCAAAAAACAAATGACTCCATTAAAAAGTGGGCAAAGGACATGAACAGACACTTTTCTTTCTTTTTAAAATTATTATTAATTTTTATATCCATAGGTTATTGGGGGAACAGGTAGTGTTAGGTTACAGGAGTAAGTTCTTTAGTGGTGATTTGTGAGATTTTCGTGCACCCATTACCCAAGCAGTGTATACTGAGCACAATTTGTAGTCTTTTATCTCTCATCACCCTCCCACCCTTTTCCCCTGAGTCCCCAAAGCCCACTGTGTCATTCTTATGCCTTTGCATCCTCATAGCTTAGCTCCCATTTATAAGTGAGAACATATGATGTTTGGTTTTCCGTTCCTGAGTTACTTTACTTAGAATAATTATCTCCAGTCTGATCCAGGTCTCTGTGAATGCCATTAATTCATTCAAGGAAGCTTTTTCTTCTTCTTAGTCTCTCAGGAACCACTGGGGTTATTAGATTATGAGAGTCAAATCCTTGGTTTTATTTAACTCTCCTCTCTATATTTGTCAAGCACAATTTTTGTGTTTTTATAATTTGTTATGTTTCTTTAAACAGAGGGCAGAGCATGACCACACCAAAAATGGAAAGATAAACTGATATTGACAGCTTACTTTGTATCCATTCCTCTCTAATATTAATAGTTTGACTGGAGGTGAGAATAGCTTGCTATAAACACAGTCCCAGGAGTCCTCATTCAGCTTCAAGTATGTGTCTGTGTGTGTGGAACAGACACATTTCACAGGAAGACATACATGCAGCCAACAAGTATATGAAGAAAAAAGCTCAATATCATTGATCAGAGAAATATAAATAAAAAACACAATAAAATATTATCTAATACCAGTCAGAATGGCTCTTATTAAAAAGTCAAAAAATAACAGATGCTGGTGAAGTTGCAGAGAAAAAGGAACGCCTATACAATGTTGGTGAGGTTATAAATTAGTTCAACCATTGTGGAAAGCAGTGTGGCAATTCCTCAAAGAGCTAAAAACAGAACTACCTCTTGACCCAGCAATCCCATTACTGGGTATATAACCAAAGGAATATAACTTGTTGTATCATAAATACAAATGCAGCACTATTCACAATAGCAAAATAGGATGGAATCAACCAAACTGCTCATCCATGGTAGACTGGATAAAGAAAATATGGTACATATACATCATAGAATGTTATGCAGCCATAAAAAGAATGAGATCAGATCCTACATAGATGGAGCTGGAGGCCATTATCCATAGCAAAATAATGTAGGAACAGAAAACCAAATACCTCATATTCTTACTTACATGTGGTAACTAAATAATGAGGACACATGAACACAAAGAGGGGAACAACAGACACTGGGACCTACTGGAGAATGGAGGGTGGGAGGAGGACAAGGAACAAAACAAAAAATAACATTGGGTTCTAGGCTTAGTACCAGTGTCATGAAATAATTTGTACAAAAAATCCCCATGACACAAGTTTATCTACATAACAAACCTGCACATGTACCCCTGAACCTAAAAGTTAAAAAAATCCCTAATTTCAATATAAAACTCAACAAATATTTATTGAGGTGTCTGTTATGTGTGAGAAATATAATGTTTTATGAATATTCAGATTGCAGCATTATTTACAAAAGGAAAATAGTGAAAACTGCTTAAATGACCACTAAAAGGAGATTTTAATACTATTAAATACTACTAGATTTGTGTATTACTGTGCAGCCAATAAAAATAATAATGCATAGTCACCTTTACTGAAATGACAAGATATCTGTAACATATGGTTAAGTAAAAATAATTTATGTATAACATCACATTTTATTTTGTGTAGAAAGACAAAAGCATGTGTGTATATATAAACAGTTGAAATTTTGGTGACATATGTTTCAAATTAGAAGGCAAGGTTATCTCCAGGATGTAGGATTGTAAGTAATTGTCACATTCTGCCTTATAGTTTTCTATATCTCCTAAATCTTTTTATTTATTTATTTATTTATTTTTAAGACAGAGTCTTGCTCTGTCGCAGGCTGGAGTGCAGTGGTGCAATCTCAGCTCACTGCAAGCTCCGCCTCCCAGGTTCACGCCATTCTCCTGCCTCAGCCTCCTGAGTAGCTGGGACTACAGGCACTCGCCACCGGCTAATTTTTTGTATTTTTAGTAGAGATGGGGTTTCACCGTGTTATCCAGGATGGTCTCGATCTCCTGACCTCGTGATCTGCCCGCCTCGGCCTCCCAAAGTTCTGGATTACAGGCGTAAGCCACCGCGCCCAGCCTGAATCTTTTATCAAAGAGTTTTTTTATTTTATAATTTGAAGAAGTTTATTATTGTTTAAAAGTACATTATTCTTTCTCTGTGATTCCCATTTTAACACTGGTTCACACAATGAACAATTTTGGTGTTGGTAAGAGAAGACTTTTGAGTGCAAATTTCAAGTGTCCAATTAAAAAGAACGTTAATCACAAGGGTATCTGTAGGTCAACTTAAGTACATGACAGAAGATCTGAAAAATTATACAAATATATGTTAGATCCATCCCTTCATTAGCTAAGTCAACAGATATCTACTGGATCTACCATATACCCATTGTTATAATGTGGGAATTCTCATAGATAGAAAAATGAATAGAACAGCCATTATTCCTCTTCTTTGCCTGGCTAGCTCCTACTTATCCTTCCTTCAAGACTTACCCTAAGCATCACCTTCTCTAATACATCACAATACATTCCCATTGTTATAGGAAGAAGAGATGAATTAACAGTTTAAATGGCAAGTGATAAGTATGCAGGGGACATATAGGAGGAATATTAGACTCTGATGCTTGGTCATTGTATTAAAGGATGGTTGAGTAGAAGTTATACAGTCAAATAAAAGTTAGGAGAATAATAGATATTTAAAGCAAGAAAAACAGAATATGCAAAGGCTCTGAGTTTTTGAGGAAACATGGGAATGTAGGAAAACAAACAGTTGTACACATGATATAAGAGAGAAACAAAGGTCAGCATTAAAGAGTTGTAAGTATTCTAGAGAAAAAAGTATAAGAGGAAATGAACAAGCCAGAAATCAGAGTTCATCCTTGGCCTTCCCTCTATTTCCATATCATCAAGTGGTACTGATTTTCCTCTTACGTATCTCAGTATATGCTTCTTCATCTCTACCACCAATACTCTACTCCAAGTGTCTTAATTTGCTTGGTCTGCCATAACAAAATTTCATACACTGGATGGCTTAAATAACAAGCATTTATTTTCTTGCAGTTCTGGAGGCTGGAAAGTCCCAGCTTAAGTTTCTGGCAGAATTCTGGTTCTGGTGAAATCTCTTTTTCCTGGCTTGGAGATGGCCACTTTCTCGCTGTGTCTTCAATGGCAAAGAGACAGATCTCTGCTATTCTTTTCTCTCTTTTATAAAGATGCCAGTATCCCTATATCAGGGCTCCAGCTTTATGACCTTATTTAACCTTGATCACTTGTTTACAGGCCCTGTCTTCAATAGAGTCACAAGGAGTTTAGGGATTTAGGGCTTCAACATAAGCATTTAGAGTGGTGGCGAGGGCCACATTGCAGTCCTTAACACTAAGTTCTTATTATTTCTTGCCAGAATTACTAAATTATTCTTTCTAACTGATCAGCCCATATCCTCCCTTGATTCTGTCAAAATTTTTCTCATTGCAGCTGGAATCTTCTTTTTAAAATGCACATCACTATCTTGCTGATGATAACTAAATGGTTTCCCATTAGTTTCAGAATAAAAACACATCTTTAAAAACTCTGCCTGCAATGCTCTGTATGGCTCTGTCCTCATGTACCACTCCAGTCTTATCTTCACCATTTCCTAATGCACTCTCTGTCTCCAGCCCTGGTCTTTAATATCCATGCCCCTCCCTACACCACACTGCCTTTGACCGTGTTTTTTTCCTATGGGGAATGTTCTGTCTCCCACAGTTTTCTTTGCCTGCTGAGTCTACTATTTCTTTGGACCTTAGCAATAATTATTGCACCCTCACTAAGCTAAACCTCATGAGGGAGGGGACTATGCCCATTTTGCTTGTGTTGTATTCACAGTTCCTATTAGGGAGGCTGGTGCTTGGCTGGTGTTCAATGAAGTATTTTAACAGGTTAATTAATGACAAAAAAGAGATCCAAGACTTAGAAGACATCAAAGCCAAATGAAGCCATACCACTCGCTATGAGTTCCTTTAAGGTGGGATTTCCCAAATTGAGATTTATTAAATACTAATGTTCTATTCGATAGTAATAGGTGAATTACAAAATAGAGTTCTTTGATCTCTAGAAATGCTGGGCTAAATGAGACTGCTCTGCTTTTTTTCTGCAGGTGTTCTTAGATTCTTAAAGATTATGCTCTTTAACACATCCTCTTGATCACAAAATTCTTTTATAAAACACCCTTAATATTATGACTGACACCAGCGTTCCAAATGCATACTTTAGCACGTAATGGCTTGTGGAATTTAACTATAGCTGCACGAAGGTAATTTTTAAAATTTCAGTTAACTGATATTAATGTTTATCAATTTACATTAAACTTTCCTTCTCTGAGATCTATTACACAAGGTAGTCTTTGCTCTTTCCTTTATTGACCTGTGAATTTCATAATAAATTATACAGTCTATAGAATATCTTTACATTGTTTTTATTTTGAAACAAAGACCAAGATGATGGAGGTCAGAGTTTTGTCATTTATTCCTAACTATATTCATTTAGCAAATATTAATTGAGAATTCTGTAAAAGGCTTGGCTCTGTGAAAGATAATCATTTGTATAAGATTTGGCCTCTGTATGCTATAAGTCTTTAATATAAAAGGGGATATAACTGTGTTAACAAATAATTGCAACATAATAAACATATAAGTGTATCAGTGAAGCAAAGTGCCATAGGAATTCATTGGAGATACCAGTTACCACTTCCCTTCTCCATAAGTAAAGAATACCTAATAAATGGATTTTAAAAACTAAGTGAAGTGGGAGTTTCAGCTTAATAGTCTCAATACTGATGTCTTCCTTAAACAAGAAGGCAGGGCTACCTGAAAAATCTAGAGTGTTTAGGAAAGTTAGGCAAGAGAATTGGAGAAGATAAGAGATGACTTGGAACTTAAGTTATAGGGAACAGACTAATCTATCATCTAGAAATGAATAATAAGATAGTCAAGTAGCTTTGAGAACTCACTTGAAAATAGGCAGCATGAATTTCTGATAGGCCAGTCAGCATGGTTCTATGATTAGCAAAGTCAAATGAGAAAAATGTTCTTAACTATCCTTAGCAGACATTGTGGAAAATTTAACTATTTGAGCAAAAAGTCTATTTTGAACTATAACAGGTCATTCATCTTCACTGTAACTGCTGAGGTCATTAAACTTTTACAGAGAGCCTGACTGCAATATTTAAAAAACTGTGTGTTTCAATTTGTTTCTGCTTTTAGAGTGTTGAAATGTAAAATAATAGAGGACTCAGACTTTGTCTCATGCTTGAGGTGCTGTTGGTTTTCTATATATTACATAACAAGAGAGGGTAATGTCCTGCATGGTTGTATTTTACTCAGAATACAATATATGTTCCAAGTGGTTACACATGATTTATAATTGTTGGTAAGATGGTTCTGTCAGGCAAACTATGTTGCGGCTTATTTTCACTAATCACATCTCATAAATCACTATAAAAACAGGTCACGGCATACATGAGGTACTGCAAAACAGCATTTAAGATGCATTTGCCTTAATATCATCCTATGGAGGGCTTCAATTTAATGGGAAAAGTAAATGGATGTTATCCTCTAAGATCAGATATACATACTCAACATTTTTTGGCCTGCTTCCACTAAAGTGATAATAGAGCTGAAATCATAGCACATTATTTTATGCTTTTATGTTCACTATCCTTGTTAGATATTTCTAACTCTGTCACCACATAAGCTCCTAGTGCATAGTATAATTCCAAAACACCCTGAAAAATGAGTCTTCCGTAAGACATTTCACATTTTCTTATTATTGCGGTTTGTCACTTCTCTTCTGTTCACTTTCTTTGTAGATGTGGAGGGAAACAGACGAAAGATGTCAAGAAGGAAAGGATTATTCCTTCTTGATATCTTTCGTCTGTTTCCCTCCACATCTACAAAGAATAGGAAAGGAATAATGCTTTCCTTCTTGAGTCTTGACCTGAACAAGTGAGCCAGGCCCTGTATAAAGGTGATAATGATCTAATAGTGATTAAGACCCTTTCTTCATATTGCGGATTACTAGTTTAAGAGTCAAGAAATAGTGATTACTTTGCTCTAGCAGCCTTCAAGTGCATGGGTCAGTGAATGAACCACTGGCCCTGGTCAGAGTATGGGTGGCCTCTGCATAGTGATGCATACAGCAGGGAGGGAGGTGCTGTGAACATGCTAAATCCTGGCTAAAGTTCCTAAGGATGTGGTAGCTGGTGTTGCCTTATTTAATTCTGATTCCACCCTGAAACCCAATTCTGCTTCTTATCTCTCCATGGACAAAAAACCTGGTGACTTATATAGCCAAGCCATGGTCCAGAAAGTACTATTAACACTACTTCAATTATCAGTCCATTTTTCCTTAGAAGGAGATGGTCCAAACCATGAGATCATCAAGTTAGAAGACAGGAATGCCCTCAACAAAACTAACAGCAGTCAAACCCTTCTTTGTCTTTCTTCCTAGTTAAACCTTTGTGACAATTCCCTTCACATATACTCCGGATCCCATCTCCACTCATCCTTTCAGTTTTGCATCACCAGTATTCTCTCTTTGAATCATTCTCTTCAGGACACCAATGTGGTCTAGTATCACCCATATTTTTTTAAAAAGAAAATTCTTAGCCACATGTCTTTTTGAGTTACACATGATTTTTACTCCCCTCTGATGTAGCCAAACTTCTGTCTATGACATGCTGCTTTCAAGACCAAAGAATAGAGACACGCGTTTTGTCTTTTGGGTGGCCTCCATGCATAGTCCTGGTTGCCCTTTCTCTTCCCTTTTTATGCGGGTTGGCAGAGCTGGCTGAACAGCACTGGGTAAGCTCATCAAAAGAACACACGGTCTCTCTCCATCTCATACCAGAGGCATTAGTATGTGACCCCGCTTGACTAAGTAATTGTCTTACAAAGGCCACATCCCTGGCCAAGGAGCTTCCATTATTACAAGGTTGACTAGAGTTCCCTGACATGTCCCAGCTGTTCTATAAACACATATAGCACCCTCAGTATTCCTTTCCATGTTTTCTCCAGATAACTGAGCATAAATCTCACAGTATGTGCATCCCACTGACTCTATTGTCTCTATATTTCCCTAATAAATATATTATGAAAACTAGTATGCATGCATTTCTGTCTCTTGTATTACAGCCTCCAGTGACTTCCATGCTCAACTCTAACAGATACTCTCGTCTTCTCATTTTACTCAAGTCCTTGTTAGCATGCAACATGTGGACAATTTCCTCTTTTCGTCTCTCAGTTTCCATGACTCTATACCAGTGGGCCTTAAACTTTAGAGTGCATCAGAATCACCAGAGTTTCTGTTTCAGTAGGTCTGAGGTGGGGCCTAAGACCTGTTTCCAGGTGATACTGATGTCTTTGTTCTGGAGACCATACTTTGAAAACCATCATTCTATACTGTCATGGACACTTCATTATCTTTGTAATTTCCCCATTATTGATGCTACTACTGTGGCTACTTGTCATCATCCTCTGTGCCAGATCAGCCTCCTTCCTATGATCTCTAATTTCTCCCCAGTTATCAGCCTCCCATTTTAGTCTCAGATCTATGGTTGTATCCTTATGTTAGTAACGCCAACATTTTTTTAAAAAGTGCTAGCATACACATTTTGTATAAAACTTCCTAGTCTTTAAGCCTCAATCATCTCATGGTGTTTCAAGGACTAAATTGTGAACCTTAATTACTTTGGCCAACACAAAAATTATACTATGATAATTTATAAAGCAAGAACACTGCCACCAGGTAACCAAGCATAGACCACATACTATTTTAAAGCAGGCCTTTAAAAGATAAATACAGAATTTAAATATTGTCAGAAACATTAAATTTTATATATGTAATTTCTGTAACAATAGTTATTACTTTGGCATTCCTTGTTTAAAAATGCATCATTTTTGTTTACATTTTAACTATAATTAATCTGATCAGATAAGATGTATTAAGTTCCATTTTCAGTGATTGCCTGAACAGATTTAAATAAGGCAGGCATTCTGTCAAGGTTTATAATTATGTATTATATAATTTTATCCAGTGCTTGGAAGATGTATTGGTAAGATGCCCAAAGAGAAGCAATCACTTAACAAAATGAAGTTGTAGTTATTCAAACAAATGACTATTTGACAACATAATTCTTTCATGTTGAATGGCAACTTTCACCATCTTTTGTGTAAGGAAAGCAGTATTTGTTCTAGAAGCTCATTCTAATTGCATTATTTTTTGAAGCTGTGGCATCACATTTTTTATGTTGAAAGAAATCTGGTATGTCTAACTGCTAGCACACTCCACTGCATACAAGCAGGAATAAAATAATAATCATAAATCTTCTTAAGAATTTCTTATTCCTTTACCATGTCTATTCTTTTTAAAGATCTTCAGGAATTTTTTTTTTTTTGAGACAGAGTCTCACTCTGTTGTCCAGGCTGGAGCGCGACCTCGGCTCACTGCAACCTCCGCCTCCCAGGTTCAAGCGATTTTCCTGTCTCAGCCTCCCGAGTAGCTGGGATTACAGGCACATGCTACCACGCCCGGCTAATTTTTTGTATTTTTTAGTAGAGATGAGGTTTCACCGTGTTGCCCAGGCTGGTCTGGAGCTCCTGAGCTCAGGCAATCCACCTGCCTCGGCCTCCTAAAGTGCTAGGATTACAGGGGTGAGCCACCGCACCTGGCAGATCTTCAGGAAATTTTCCTGAATGACTTAATTTTGATTAACAAAATGCTAATTTTATAATGTGTTTGATTCACATTATTCAAAAGTGAATAATCATTTGTAAATTGACTCATTTGAAAAATATGATAATGAAGTTTAATATTTATGAGATTTATTCATATTTTTTAGGGTGTGCAACATGATGGGGTTATTTCAGCTTTTATTTTAAATTCAGAGGGTACATGTGCAAATTTGTCACATGAAAAAATTACACGCCACTGAGGTTTGATGCACAAATGATCCTGTCACCCAGGTAGTGAGCATAGTACCCGATAGGTAGCTTTTCAGCCCATGTCACCCTTCCATCCTCCCTGCTCTAGTAGTCTCAGTGTCTATTGTTGCTGTGAGATTTATTTTTAATAAAATTGTTCAAAAATAATTTATGTTATTTAAGTACTATTTTTTGTATTCATATTTTCGAAAACTGGAAGCTATTTTCTGAATTTTGTGGCTGCCAAACAGCTTTAACTTCAATTAAATCCCTAATTGACCTATGATGGATATTTGGTGTAACTGAAAAATAAACACCTTTATTTTAAGCCACTGATATGTTAGATGCTGTTAGTTACCACAGCAAAACTTAGTCTCTCCCATCTATGTTAGTAGGCATATTTGGAAGATTTGATTGTGGGTACATTCATTTAGGTTAGGTTTTTAATTTCTCTGAATTACAAATGCTATGACTTGCTTCTACCCAATAAAATATGACAAAGTTGACAGAATGTGTATAATTATTTTACATAAAATTGTAATGCCCATTTCTCTAAGAGACATTTATTTTCTGACTTAGAAGAAACAACCGTGCTATAAGATGTCACATGAACAGGGCCATATGGCAAGGAGCTATGGACAGGCTTTTGCCAACAGCCAGTGAAAAACTGAGGCTCTCAGTCTGGCAGCTTGTAAGAAACTACATGCTGCCAACAACTTCATGAAATTGGAAGGAGATCCTTTTCCAGCCTACCCCTGATGAGAACCCAGCTCACTCTGGCCACGTTGATTACAGCCTTGCAGGGCCCGGCGAAACCTAAATCCTGCCTGGACACCTGACCCACACAATATGCATAAATAAATAAATAATACAATTGAAGATCAGGTTCTGTGATATTTTTCTAATTCAATAACAATGGGAGATTTCACTGGCTTTGTTGCAGCAACTTTGAAGAATAATAAATTTAATGGAGATAGATTATGAAATAAACTATTCAGTAGCTTTGTCAGCCTTACATAACATGTACTCAGATGATATAAAAGATTGGATGTTTTGATATTTTAAATAATTAACAAATATTCAATGAAGAATACTTTGGACCATTTGGTGATTTCTGATCAGATTCACTGTATTGCTATGAGCTCTTTACATAATACGCACCTTTATGTATGTATCTTACTCTTAAATAAAATGTAGGAAAGAGCTATGTTGGTCTGAAATACAATCACATTATCTGTACATTTATTTTTACTAATATCTAGAGTAAATATATAATACAGTAAATATAGCAATACTGACATCAGAAGTAACAATTTTTTTCTAGAGTTCATAAGTTTTCACATCTTTGTTTGAAAAGTAAATAAACATCAGAAAGCAGTAAGTTAAAATTATAAACAATAGATAGATAATTCTAAAATAGCATAACATATCTTTCCCTTACTTTGTCTCCTGAAAGTGGAGTTAAGGATGTTTGGTTTTCCAGACTTTCTAATTCACACTGGATCTTCAAGTTCATGTATATTGTTCCAGCCTAGTCTCTTAGTTTATTATTGTATTAGTGTATTATCACACTGCTATAAAGAAATACCTGAGACTGAGTAATTTACAAAGATAGAGATTTAATTGGCTCACGATTTTGCAGGCTGTGTAGAAAGCATAGTGGCTTCTGCTTTTGAGGAGTCCTCAGGAAGCTTCCAATCATGGCAGAAGGCAGAAGGCAATATGGGAGCTGACACTTCAAGTGGTGGGAGCAGGAGAAAGAGGGTGGGGGGAGGGGAGAGGGAGAGAGAGAGAGGGAGAGGGAGAAAGAGAAGGTGCTAAGTACTTTTAAACAACCAGGTCTTGTGAGAACTCACTCATGAGAACAGCACCAAGGGAACAGTGCTAAATTATTTGTGAGAAACTGCCCATATGATCCAATCGCCTCTTACCACACCCCACCTCCAATATTGGGGATCACAATTCCACATGAGATTTGGGTGGGAACATAGATCCAAACCATATCACTTGTGTTGTTGTTTTAATTTAACTAAGATGTAACTTAAAAAAATGTTCTTGGAGGAAGGAGGAAAATGGTGAAAAGGAAGCAGGAATAGGAACATCACACTCTGGGGACTGTTGTGGGGTTGGGGGAGGGGGGAGGGAGAGCTTTAGGAGATATACCTAATGCTAAATGACGAGTTAATGGGTGCAGCACACCAGCATGGCATACGTATACATATGTAACTAACCTGCACATTGTGCACATGTACCCTAAAACTTAAAGTATAATAATAATAAAATTTAAAAAATTTAAAAAAGGAAGCCGGAATAACTTGTGACTTGCACTTGGATGGACAGAGCAGTATGCGAAGACTCACATCGTAAAATTTTGTTCCAAGAACCACTGCAGGAACATACCAAGAAAGCCAACAGAATCCACAGATCCTTTGAAGGCAGTGGATTGCCATTGCAGGCTCCATGGGACAGCTGAGGAACTGTGAGTCTACTTGCTTTCTCAGTTGGGATGCTTGTAGTCTGGGGTAAGTTCTCAGCCCTGTGTACCAACAGCCTGGAAATAAATTCTGTGCTGATGGCAGGGGACAGTGGGAGTGAGATGGGCCTTTTGGGCTGGAGGGCTGCAGGGGAGCTAGATGAAGCCTGTGGCTTCTGCCTTTCCCCCACTTCACTGGTAACCTGTGTGATGCAGCAAAGGCAACCATATACCCCTGGGAACAGAACTTCATCGGCCTGCAGCCACACCTTCATCCCTCCACAGCTGCTGTAGCAGGCCCTCCCCAAGGAGAGTTTAAGCTCAGACATGCCTAACCCTGTCTCCACCTAATGGTCTTTCTATACTGGCCCTGGTGGCAGAAGACAGAGGACATAATCTTTTGGGAGCTCTATGGCCCTGCCCACTGCTTTACCCTAGGGCAAGCTTGTATCCTCCCTATGATAATGCAGCTGGTGTGCTCTTGAAAGTGCCACCTCCTGGCTGGAGGCAAACCAACAATAAGCCAATGCACTAAACAAAAATGCAACCAAGGACCCTCACAGGGTCTACTTCAATCCCCTGCTTTCTCCACCAGAGCAGGTGCTGCTATCCATGGCTGAGAGACCTGAAGATGGATCACATCACAGGACTCTTTACAGACACTCCTCAGTACCAGCCTGGAGCCTGGTAGCTCTGCTGGGTGGCTAGATCCAGAAAAGAAAAACAATCACTGCAGTTTGGCTCCCAGGAAGCCCCATGCCTAGGGGAAGGAGAAGAACAGCACATCAAGGGAGCACCTCATGGGAAAAAAGTCTCTGAGCAGAAGCCCTTGAGTACCAGATATTCCCTCTGATGTAGTCTACCCAAATGAGAAGGAAACAGAAAAGCAAATCTGGCAATATGACAAAACAAGGCTCATTAGCACCCCCAAAAGATCACACAAGCTCACCAGCAATGGATCCAAACCATGATGAAATCTCTGAATTGCCAGAAAAGTAATTTATAAGGTCAACTACTAAGCTAATCAAGAAGGCACCAGAAAAAGGTGATGTCAAACTTAAAGAAATAATAATTTAAAAAATACAGGATATGATTGGAAAATTTTCCAGTGAAATGGATAGCATAAATAAAAAACAATCAATCACTACTTCTGGAAATGAAGGGCACACTTAGGGAATTGCATTTTCAATGAAATGTTTCAGCAATACAATTGAACAAGCAGAAGAAGAACCTTCAGAGCTTGAAGACAAGGCTTTTGAATTAACCCAGTCTGACGAAGACAAAAAAAAATTTTTTTTAAATGAACAAGGCCTCCAAAAAGTTTGGGATTACATTAAATGACCAAACCTAAGAATATTTAGTGTTTCTGAGGAAGAGGAGAAATCTAAAATTTTGGAAAAAAATTTGAGGAAATAATCAAGGAAATCTTCCGAGGGCTTGCTAAAGGTCTAGACATCCAAATACAAAAGGCTCAAAGAATACCTGGGAAATTCATTGCAAAAAGATCATTGCCTAGGCACATAGTCATTGGGTTATCTAAACTCAAGAAAAAGGAAATAATCTTAGGAGTTCTGAGGCAAAAGCATCAGGTAACCCATAAAGGAAAACCTATCAGGTTAACTTCAGATTTCTCAGCAGAAACCCTACAAACTAGAAGGGATTGGGGTCCTATCTTTAGCCTCCTTAAATAAAACAATTATCAGCCAAGAATTTTGTATCCGGGGAAACTAAGCTTCATAAATGAGGGGAAGATAGTGTTTTTCAGACAAATAAAAACTAAGAGAATCCACCACTACCAAACCAGCACTACAAGAACAGTTAAAAGGAGCTCTAAATCTTGAAACAAATCCTCAAAATACACCGAAATAGAATCTCCTTAAAGCATAAATCTTATGGTACCTATAAAACAACAACAAAAAACAAAAATTAAAAAAACAAGGTATTCAGGCAACAAATAGAATGATGAATAGGATAGTACTTCACATCTCAATATTAAGGTTGAAGGTAAATGACTTATATGCTTCACTTAAAAGATACAGAATGGCAGAATGGATAAGAATTTCCCAACCAAGTATCTTCTGTCTTCAAGAGACTCACCTGACAAATAAAGACTCACATAAACTTAAGGTAAAGGGGTGGAAAAAGATATTCCATGCAAATGGCCGTCAAAAGCAGACAAAACAAATATTAAGAAATAGCAGTTAAAAAAGATAGAGGGGGCCGGGCGTGGTGGCTCACACCTGCAATCCCAGCACTTTGGAAGGCCAAGACAGGCTAATAATATTTGAAAATCACATACTGTACCAGCCAAAGCTGTCAAGTTTTGTGGGGCGGAAGTAGGTGGGAGGAATGCATATTGGGATTTGGTGAATTCACTGTCATTCTTGGCTTGGGTAATTTATTTATATATGAACATATATAACCCCTTAACTCTTAGATAACCACTATATATAAAAAACTATTCTTTGGGAGGCTGAGGCGGGCAGATCACGAGGTCAGGAGATCAAGACCATCCTGGCTAACACGGTGAAACCCCGTCTCTACTAAAAATACAAAGAAATTAGCTGGGCATAGTGGCAGGTGCCTGTAGTTCCAGCTACTCGGGAGGCTGAGGCAGGAGAATGGCATGAACCCGGGAGGCGGAGCTTGCAGTGAGCTGAGATTGCGCCACTGCACTCCAGCCTGGGCGACAGAGCGAGACTCCGTCTCAAAAAAAAAAAAAAAAAAAAAAAAAAGACAGAGGGACATTATATAGTGATAACAGATCTATTCTATTAGGAAAATATCACAATCCTAAATATTTATGCACCTAACACTGAAGCTCCCAAATATATAAAACAAATACAACTAGACCTAAGAAATGTGGTAGATGCCAACATAATAATAGTGGGGAACTTTAATACTCTACTGGCAACACTGGACATGTCCTCAAGACAGAAGATCATCAGGGAAACAATGGACTTAAACTATACCCTACGACAAATGGACTTAACAGATATTTGTAGAACATTCTACCCAACAACTGCAGAGCATACATTCTGTTCATCAGCACATGGAACATTTTGTAAGATAGACCTTATAATAGGCCACACAAACTGGATAGTACTTGTATAAAAATAGGCACATAGACCAATGGAACAGAATAGAGAACCCCGAAATAAAGCCAAATACTTACAGCCAACTGATCTTCAACAAAGCAAGGAAAAATATAAAGTGGGGAAAGGACACACGATTCAACAAATGGTCCTGGGATAATTGGTAAGCCACATGTAGAAGAATGAAACGGGATCCTCATCTCTTACCTTATACAAAAATCAACGCAAGATGGATCAAGGACTGTAATCTAAGACCTGATGGCATAACAATTCTAGAAGATAACATTGGAAATACCCTTCTACACATTGACTTAGGCAAAGACTTTATGACCAAGAACCCAAAAGCAAATGCAGCAAAAACAAAGATAAACAGATGGAGCTTAATGAAACTTAAAAGGTTCTCCACAGCCAAAGAAATAATCAGCACAGTAAACAGACAACCCACAGAATAGGTGAAAATCTTTGCAATCTATACGTCTGACAAATGACTAATATTCAGAATCTACAAGGAACTCCAACAAATCAGCAAGATAAAAAACAAACAATCCCATCAAAATGTGGGCTTAGGACATAAATAGACAATTCTCAAAAAAAGATATACAAATGGCCAGCAAACATATAAAAAAATGCTCAACATCACCAACAATCAGGGGGATGCAACTCAAAACCACAATGCAGTACCACTTTACACCTCCAAGAATCGCCATAATAAAAAAATTTAAAAATAATAGATGTCGGCATGGATGTGGTGAAAAGGGAACACTTTTACACTGCTGATGGGGATGTAAACTTGTACAACCACTATGGAAAACAGTGTGGAGATTCCTTAAAGAACTAAAAGTAGATCTACCATTTGATCTAGCAATTCCACTCCTGGGTATCTAATGAGAGGAAAAGAAGTCATTCTATGAAAAAGATACTTGCACAAGCATGTTTATAGCAGCACAATTTGCAATTGCAAAAATACGGAATCAGCCCAAATGCCCATCAATCAATGAGTGGATAAAGAAATTTGTGTGTGTGTGTGTGTGTGTGTGTGTGTGTGTGCATATATATATATATATATATACACACACATATGTACATGCACACATATATATGTCTATGTATATATATATGTGTGTGTATATATATGTGTGTGTATATATATATCACATGGAATATATATATCCCATGGAATACTACTCAGCCATAAAAAGGAATGAAATAATGCTATTCATAGCAATCTGGATGGAATGGGAGAGCACTATTCTAAGGGAAGCAACTCAAGAATGGAAAACCAAGCATTGTATGTTCTCACTCACAAGTGGGAGCTAAGCTATGAAGATGCAAAGGCGTAAGAATAACACAATGAAATTTGGGGACTTGAGGGAAAGTGTGGGAGGGGGATGAGAGGTAAAAGCCTACAAATTGTGTGCAGTGCACACTGCTCGGGTGATGAGTACACCAAAATCTTAGAAATTACCACTAAAGAACTTATTCATGTACAAAAAAAAATTCCTATAACATAATGGAGCCTCATTCTCCCATGCCCTTTCAATCTTAGGGCATTTTTGTGGCTGTTAAATCATATTTTTAAAATATGTAATAAATTATGTGCACTTGGGAAAAAAGATGTTCTTACTATTATTTTCTGTAAGCCTATGGATATGAGTATTATGTGACTGGTAAATTCTCTTATATATAATCATCATTCACTTAGCCTTCTAAATATAAAATGTTGCAAGAGAATCACTGAATCACTTTTTATTGCAGAAATTGGATCGTGATTTCATGTTTAGCAAAAGGCCGGTTGCTCTTCTCTGTCTGATCTATGGTCGAATATATCTTCCCACAATTCACAGCAAAAGACCAACAGAATAATGTATTATTGCAATACTGGAAATAATGCACATGAATCCATATCTATAAATCATTGGTCTAAAGTCTTTATCTCTAGTTCTCTGAGGCATATTATCAATCTTAGGTGAGCCATGGAACAGTTACTATGTCATTGCCCTGGGTGAAAGTAATTTATGACTGTGAGCAGGTTTGTTGCAGAGAAGAAGAAGCTGTCTAATTTTCAGACTTTGAATTCATGGCTGTGGAGATCAGTGGAATGGAGTATACCTATCAAGATTAGTGAGTTCACTGTTAAAGATGGAACGTGAGGCAGGTAACTTGGGATCCTCAAATATGCTGTCTGTGCATTTTTGCTCATGAAAAGATTCTAATTTTTCCTCTCTCACCTCCACCGTTTATCTCTGTAATATATACAGTGATTGAAAAATCACTGCCTAACTGTTCTTTAAGATACAACTTTTGTTTCAACTTCCTCATGTACTTTTTTTTGACTTCATTATCCTCTTTTATTTCCTTTATTTTGTTTTTTTGTTTGTAGAGACAAGGTCTTGTTCTGTTGCCCAGGCTAGAGTGTAGCAGCATGATCACAGCTCACTGCAACCTTGAACTCCTGGGCTCAAGTGATCCTCCCGCCTCAGCCTCCCAGGGAGCTAGTACTTCAAGCATGTACCATCATGCCATGCTAATTTTTAAATTTGTTTTTTGTAGAGACGGGATCTCACTATGTTGCCCATGCTGGTCTTGAACTACCGGCATCAAGCAATCCTCCTGCCTCAGACTCCCAAAGTTATGGTATATAGAGCCATAATGTCCAACTCTTCCTTAATTTTTTAAAAAATTACTCATCTCAACCAAGTGAGTTGAAATTGAGTAATTTCTGCTATGTTGAAGAAATTTTTTTTCAGTATTTCAATCTCAAGACAAATTACATTTTAAGGAGTGACCTTTGTATGTGTTTTATCATTCATATTCATTTAAAACATTTATTGAATGCCTTAGCATGCACCAGCCTGACCTGTCTGCCTTTTTTTTCTTCCTTCTTTATTTCTTTTCATTCTCTCATTATTTTTCTTGCTTATTAATATTTACAGAACATGTACTATATGTGTGAAGCACATGGGTAGTACATACAGACCAGTCAATATATTTGGCATACCCATCTAAAGGATTCTAGTATTAAGAAAGAGACCATAACAAATTCCATTTTAACAAACATTCTTAAACTCTTTGACACAAATGGTAAAAAAAGACCATGGGGCTGAAAATAGGCTCTCAATCTTGTTTCAAGTCTTCTTTAATGACGAGGGTACACTAGGGTCCTCTGCTTTGTGTGTTTTCTGGTGAGAGGTAGAGCCTAGGAAACTTAGGAAAATACTAAGTTAGGAAAATTTTCAAATATGCAAACCCAGTTCTGGAGTGGATACAGCAGTATGGTATCACTTATATGAATTGTAGCCCAGATATTTAAATTGTAAAAGCTCCAAGTTTTTCAATAGAAAAAACTTTAAAACTGAAACAGTAATATGGCCCATGGAAGAGTAAATTATCTACTCTCTTAAAGAATAGCTAGCCTATCTTATAGATCTAAAAGCACTTGCAGGGAAATTGCTTATCCCAAGTCATAGGAATGCAATCAGTGTCCATGGCAGAATGAGCCCCAGAGCAGAATTGAGCACCAGGAATTCCCAGAAGATTGGAGAACACGTCAGAGCATCAGTGAAGGGCTTGGGGGCAATACCCCTAAAAATTGAGCACCAGGATTCAGCACCAGAATTGAGCACCAGGAATTCCCAGAAGATTGGAGAACATGTCAGAGCATCAGTGATGGGCTTAGGGGCAATACCCCTGAAACTTACACCAATATCTAGGACTATCTTAAAGAGTAGGCCCATGGACTTGGACTTCTTAAAGATGATATGAATAAAGCAAAGGGGAGATAACTAACATTTTTGGATGCCTACTCTCTGACAAGCATCTGTTAAGATCTTTGCATGTGTCATGTTACTTACTTTCTTAAACAGCATCTGAAATAAGTACTATCTCCACTTTACATTTGCACAAACTGAGGTCACACTGCATTGACAAAATCACACAGTCTTTGGGATGAAAAGTCCAAGATACCTGGTCTAGTATTTAGTGCACTGGGTGCTCTAGCATCTGGATCCTTCACACCTCTCCACCTTTATCTTCTTTTACTCGTGCCTCACATTGTAAGCTTCCTCTATACCACTCTGTAAGGATATTTCCTGTCTCACTACGTTTGCTAATATTGTTTTCCTTCACAAAGATACCCTCCATGTGCATCCCTCTTCACCTTTCTGAAATCTACTAGAGTTATCTCCTCTATAAAATCCTTATACTCAGACTGGGTTAGCTGCCTCTGAGCTTATTTGATGTCCTATGGATATTTCCAACATAGGCTTTATCCTTGTTGAAATGGAGCACCATACAAAACTGAAGGCAAGCACTCTGTCTTATTTTTCTGTGTATAAAATGCTTAACATAAACTAAAGTGGTGACATCAGGATTCAAGTCAATGTCTCTGTTACTTTGAATGTCTGTTTAAGATAAGACATATTCACAGTAATTATGGCGCAATGAAATAGTGAAAATCTTCATCAAAACAGTCTTGATAAAATGCTGTAAGATATTTTTTCTTTTCTAATTCCATTGGAATTTTGATAGGGATCACTTTGAATCTGTACGTCACTTTGTGTAGTACAGAAATTTTAACAATATTACTTATTCTGATCCATGGACATGATACATCTTTTCATTTACTTACATTTTCTTCAATTTCTTTTTATCAGTGTTTTATATTTTCAGTCTATGATTTCCTTGGTTATATTTATTTCTAAATATTTTATTCTTGATGCTACTATAAATGGGAGTATTTTCTAAATTTTTTTTCAGGTAGTTTTGTTAGGACATAGAAACACACAAATTTTTGTATATTGATTTTGTGTCCTTCAACTTTACTGAATTTATCAGTTCTAAGAGTTTTTTGGTGTTTTCTATATATAAGATCATGACATCTGCAAACAGAAAAGATTTCCCTCCCTCGTCCCTCCCTTCCTTCCTTTCCTTTTTTTTTTTTTTTTTTTGGTTCAGACAGCGTCTTGATCTGTCACCCCGGCTGGAGTGCAGTGGCATGACCACAACTCACTGCAGTCTCACTAAATCTCCCAGGCTCAGGCTCAAGCAATTCTCTCAACTCAATCTCCCAAGCAGCTGGGTCTACAGGTGTGCCATCATGCCTGGCTAGTTGTATTTTTTGTAGAGACAAGGTTTCACCATGCTGTTTAGGCTGATCTTGAACTCCTGGGCTCAAGCAATCCATCTACCTCAGCCTCCCAAAGTGCTGGGACTCACAGATGTGAGACACTGTGCTTGGCCACTTTTTCTTTTTCAACTTAGATGACTTTTGTTTATTTTTCTTACCTAATTGCTCCAGCTAGGACCTTCACAACTTAATTTTGAATAGAAGTTCTATGAGTGAGAAACTTTGTCTTGTTCCTGATCTTACAGAAGGAGTTTTCAAATTTTCACCTCTGAGAATGATGTTAGCTATGGGCTTGTCATATATGGTCTTTATCACGTTGAGGAACATTACATCTATACCTAATTTATTTAGAGTTTCAATCAGAAGAGGATGTTAAATTTTGTCAAATGCTGTTTCTTAACCTATTTAGGTGATAATATGGGGGGTTTTGCCTTCTTTCTTTTTTATTTATAGATTCAGGAGGTACATGTGCAGTTTTGTTGCTTGGATATATTTTGTAGTGGTAATGTCTAGGCTTTTAGTGAACCCATCACCTGACTAGTGAACATTCTACCCAGTAGGGAATTTTTCAACCCTCACCTTCTCCCACCTTACCTCCTTTTGGAGTCCCCAGTGTCTACTATTACCCTCTTTATGTCCATGTACCCATTGTTTAGCTTCCACTTACAAGTGAGAACATGCAGTATTTGATTTTCTGTTTCTGAGTTATTTCGCTTAGGATGGCCTCCAGCTACGTCCATGTCACTGCAAAAAAAAAAAAAACAAAAACAAAAAAAAAATGATTTCACTTTCTTGTGGCTGCATCATATTCCATAGTGTATATATATATACCTTTTCCTGACCCAATCAACCATTGATGGACACTTAGATTGATTCTGTGACTTTGCTCTTGTGAATAGTGCTGTAATAAACATACAAGTGCATGAGTATTTGTGATATAATAATTTCTTTTCGTTTGGGTAAATACCCAGTTGTGGGACTACTAGGTTGAAGGATATTTCTATTTTTAGTAGTTTGACAAATCTCCATACTGTTTTCCATAGAGTTTGCACTAATTGAAATTCCCACCAATATGTACAAGCATTCCCTCTTCTCTGCATCCCCACCAACATCTGTTGTTTACTGACTTTTCAATAATAGCCATTCTCTCTGGTGTGAGGTGGTATGTCATTGAAGTTTTAATTTACATTTCTCTGATAATTAGTGATGTTGAACATTTTTCATGTTTGTTAGCTGCTTGTATAGCCTCTTTTGAAGAATTTTGTTCATGTCCTTTGCCCACTTTTTTATAGAGTTATTTTTTTTCTTGTTGATTTATTTGAGTTCCTTATAGATTCTGGGTATTTGTCATTTGGCAGATGCATAGTTTGCAGATATTTTCTCCCATTCTGTATTTGCCTGTTTACTATGTTGATTATTTACTTCATTGTGCTAAGAAGCTCTCTTGTTTAATTAAGTCTCATTGGTCTATTTTCATTTTTGTTGCATTTGCTTGTGAAATATTAGTCATAAATTCTTTGCTTAGGCCAATGCCTAGAAGAGTTTTTCCTAGGGTTGCTTCTAGGATTTTTATAGTTTCATCTTTAATGTATATTGATTCAATATTTGTATGTAGTGAGAGATAAGAGTCCAGTTTATTTCTCTGCACATGGCTATGCATTTTTTCCAGCACCATTGATTGAGTAGGGTGTCCTTTCCCCATTGTGTATTTTTGTCAACTTTGTTGAAGATCAATTGACTATAGTTATGGGGCTTTATGTCTGGGTTCTCTATTCTATTCCATTGATATATTTGTCTACTTTTATATCAGTACCACACTGTTTTGGTTACAATAACCTTATAGTGTAGTTTGAAGTCAGGAAATGTTTCAGTTTTAGATTTGTTCTTTCTAGGATTGTTTTGGCTATTTGGGCTATTTTCTGGTTCCAAAGTTTTTGGATAATTTTTATTAATTGTGTAAGAAAAGATGGTAATTTGATAAGGATTACATTAAATCTGTAGATTGCTTTGGGCAGTGTGGTCACTTAAATGACCTATCCATGAACGTGAGATGTTTTTCTATTTGTTGCGTCTATGATTTCTTTTCTTTCTTCTTTTTTTTTGTAGCTTAAACACAAATTTATTTTTCATAGTTCTGGAGCCTGGGAAGTCCGAGATCAAGCTACTGGCACTTCTATCATCTGGTGAGGGCCTGCTTGCATCCTCATTTGCAGATAGCAGTCTTCTCATTGTATCTTCACATGGCAGAGAGCACAGAGAAAGGAAGCAAACTCTTTCCTGTCTCTTCTTACAAGGGCACACTTTCATCAGTGTTTTATCCTTTTCCTTGTAGAGATCTTTCACCTCCTCTGTTAAATGCATTCATCATATTTTACTTATTTATTTTTGTGTCTGTGTAAATTGAATTGAGTTCTTGATTTAGTTCTTAGTTTGAATGTTATTGGTATTTAGAAATGCTATTGATTTATGTATGTTAATTTTGTATGCTGAAACTTTACTGAAGTCACTTATTAAATCTAAGAGCCTTTTGGAGGATTCTTTGGGGCTTTCTTGGTATACAATTATGCCGTCAGTGAACAGAGATAATTTGACTTTCTCTTTTCAAATTTGAATGCCTTTTATTTCTTTCTCTTGCTTGATCTATATAGGACTTTTAGTGCAGTGTTTAATAGGAGTGGTGAGAGTGGGCATCCTTACCTTGTTCCAGTTCTTAGGGAAAATGCTTTCAGCTTTTCCCTACTCAGTATAATGTTGGCTGTGGGTTTGTCATATATTGGTTTTATTATTTTGAGGCTTATTCTTTTGATGCCTAGTTGGTTGATATTTTTAATCAGGAAGGGATGCTGGATTTTATATAATGCTTTTCCTGCATCAGTTGAGGTAATTATATGGTTTTGCATTTAATTCTGTTTATGTGGCAAATCACATTTATTGACTTGTGTATGCAGAACTATCATAACATCTCTGGAATAAATTCCACTTTATCATAGTGTATTATATTTTTAAAGTGCTATTGGATTAGTTTTCTATCATTTTGTTAAGGGTCTTTGTATCTATGTTCATCACAAATATTGGCATATAGTTTCCTTTTTTTATAATGCCCTTGCCAAGTTCTGGTATCATGTTGATACTGGTTTCATAGAATTAGTTAGGAAGGATTCCTTCCTCCTTGATTTTTTGGGATAGTTTCTGTAAGATTGGTGCCATCTCTTCTTTGTACATCTGGCAAAATTCAGCTGTGAGTCCATCTGGTACTGAGCTTTTCTTTGGTTGGTCATATTTTTTTAATGCTGATTCAATTTCACTACTAATTATTGGTCTGTTCAGTATTTCAACTTTTTTTCAGTTCAATTTTGACATGTCGTATGTTTCCAGGAATTTATGTATTTCCTTTGGTTTTCTAGTTTCTGTGCACAGAGATATTCACAGTAGTCCATAATGATCTTGTGTATTTCTGTGGTATCAATTTTGATGTAAACTTTACCTCTTCTGATTGGGTTTATTTAAATATATTGTTTTTGGTTAATCTAGCTGTCAGTCTATCAACATTATCTTTTCAAAGACTTTCTGTTTGATTTTTTATCCTGTGAATCTTTTTACTTTTTTGGTCTAAAAATCATTTAGTTCTGCACTGATTTTTTTTTCTACTACTAGCTTTAGGTTTGGTTTAGTCTTTTTTTTTTCTAGTTCTTTGAGGTGAGAAATTTGATTGTTAATTTAAAATCTTTCTATCTTCTTGATGTAGGCATTTAACACTATAAACTTTTCCTTTTAGGACTGAGTTTGCTGTATTCCATAGGTTTTGGTATGGTGTGTTTCTATTCGCATTCATTTCAGAAATTTTTTGCTGTCTATTTTTGTTGTTTACCTAAAAGTCATTAAGGAGAAGTTGTTTTCCGTCTATGTACTTGTGTGGCTGAACATTGTTTGTATTAATTTCTAATTTTATTCCACTGTGGTCTGAGAAGATACTTCATATAATTTCAATTTTTTTGGAATTTATTGATATTTGCTTTATGGCCAAGCATATGGTCTACTTTGAAGTATATTCCATGTGCAGATGAGAAAAGTTGTATTCTGCATTTGTTGGGTAAAATGTGTTGTAAATGTCTATTAGGTCCACATGATCTAGAGTCCATTTATGTCCAGAATTTCTTTTTTGATTTTCTGCATCATTGATATTTCTACTCCTTCAGTGGGATAGTGCAGTCCCCACTATTATTGTATTCCTTTCTGTCTCTGTTCTTAGTTCTTGTATTATTTGTTTTATGAATCTGGATGGTATGGCATTGGGTGCATATATATTTAGGATAGTTATATCTTCTTGTTGAATTGAAACCTTTATTATTATATAATGCCTTTTTTGGTCTTTTTTATTGTTGGTGTTGATAAAATCATAGCTACTCCTGGTTGTTTTTGTTTCCATTTGCATGGTATATCTTTCTTCATCCCTCTACCTTGAGTCTGTGATTGTCTTTACCTCTCTGATGTGTTTCTCGTAGGCAGCAAAGGGTCGAATCTTCTTGATTTTTATTTAATTTGCAATTCTATACTTTTAAGTGGAGCATTTAGTCCCTTTATTTTCAATGTTAATACTGATACATGAGGTTTGGTTCCTGTCATTGTTACCTAGTTGCTTTGTAGTCTGAATTGTATAATTTCTTTATAGTATCTGTGAGCTTTGAATTTTTGTGGACTTTAGTGATGGCAAGTATTGTCTGCTTGTTTCCATATTTAGAACTCATTTTAGCATTTCTTGGAGGACCAGTCTAGTGGTGACAAATTTGCTTAGTGATTGCTTGTCTGAAAAAGACTTTATTTCTCCTTCATTTATAAAGCTTAGTGTGGCACAATGTAAAATTTTGGCTGAGGCAGGAGAATTGCTTGAACCCAGGAGGCAGACGTTGCAGCAAGCCAAGATCACATCGCTGCACTCCAGCCTGGGTGACACAGCAAGGCTCTGCCAAAAAACAAAACAAAACAAAACAAAACAAAACAAAACAAAAAGAAAATAAATAAATAAAAGAAAAGAAAGCAAGCAAGAAAAAAAAATTTGGCTAGCATTTCTTCTTCCTTTAAGAAAGCTGAAAATAGCTCTCCAATCTCTTTTGGTTTGTATGGTTTCTGCTGAGAAGTCTGCTGTTAGTCTAATGGATTTCCTTTATAAGTGATTAGACATTTCTCTCTAGTTGATATCAATATTTTTTCCTACATGTTTACTTTGGATAGTCTGATGACCATATGCCTCAATGAGGTTTGTCTTGCAGAGAATTCCCCAGGTATTCTCCAAGTTTCTTGTACCTAGATATCTACTTCTCTAGTTAGACCAGGGAAGATTTCCTGAATTATTCCCAAATGATGTCGTTATTACTGAATGATGGCTGAAATATGTTTTCTAAACTTTTTACTTTTTTTTCACCCTCAAGAATGCCTAAACTCATAGGTTTGGATGCTTTATATAATCTCATATTTCTTGAATACTCTATCTTTTAAAATTATTTTTTATTTTTTTTCTGACTGGGTTAATTCAAAGGACTGGTCTTTAAACTCTGAAATTATTTCCTCTATATAGTCTAGTACATTGTTAAAGCTTTTAAGTGTACTTTTTAATTCCTTCAATAATTTTTTTGTTTTCAAAAGTTTGCTTTTTTTAAATATCTCTTTAGTAAATTTTTCATTAATATTCTGAATTGTTTTTCTGATTTCATTTTGTTGGTTTTCAACTTTCCATTGTGTCTCCATGAACTTTCTTACAGTCCATATTTTGAATTCTTTATCTGTTCTTTTCAGAATTTTTATTTTGGTTAAGATTTATGCTAGAGATCTAATGTGATCTTTTGGAGGTGTTAGCATAATCTGTCTTTTTGTACTGCCAGAGTTCCTGTGCTTATTCTTTCTTAATTGGAGCTATCATTTCTTATTTTTGAATTTGCTTTCATTTGGATGACACTTTTTTTTTTTTTGAGACGGAGTCTCACTCTGTCACCCAGGCTGGAATGCAGTGGCGCAATCTCTTCTCACTGCAAGCTCTGCCTTCTGGGTTCATGCCATTCTTCTGCCTCAGCCTCACGAATAGCTGGGACTATAGGCGCCTGCTACTGCGCCTGGCTAGTTTTTTGTATTTTTAGTAGAGACGGGGTTTCACCATGTTAGCCAGGATGGTCTCGATCTCCTGACCTCGTGATCCTCCCACCTCGGCCTCCCAAAGTGCTGGGATTACAGGCATGAGCCACTGTGCCCAGCTGGATGAAACATTTTTATGTTTTATATTTTTCCATCTTGAGGATGTGATAATTATGTATTTTGTGTCTGATCATTTGACTTCAATTTTGGATGCTTTCAGGGGATCAAGTCTCCGTGTGAATTCCTTGGTTAAAGATAGCTTTTGTGTGGTGGCTTTCTCAAATATTGATTGTTGTAGCAATGTATAAAGTGTCTGAGCCAGCTCACTGTCTTCTGTGTGGCTGGGAGTGCAGAAGTCTCAAGAAACTTTTTCCATTTCCTAGCAATATGCCCATATGTCAGCAATTTTTTTTTAACTTGGTTGTGAAGTTCTGTCTCTAGTCCAATGGTGGTGCTTTGAGAGAGAGCAAAATCTCTTTCAGATGCCACAATGATGGTTGTTGCCCACCATGACAGGGATGGCACGGAGAACTCATGGTGGGCACTGAGGTCTGTGCTGGGGAGGTTGCAAGAGGGCTGCCCCAGTTCCTCATTTTAGGCAGGCAGAAAGTTGCTCCAATTTTCTATCACACCCCTGTCCTAGGGCTTAGGTTCAGATAGACATGGATTTTTATCTCCAGGGTGCAATGCAACTGAGGTCCATGTAAAACGTCTTTCTGTGGCTACTGCCAAAATGGCCTTGGAGAGGAACCTCTTCCTTCAGCCCCAAACAAATAGCTCTACAGCTGGCCCTCACTGTGCTGCAGGAATGTTGCCACTCAGCACAGGGAGTGGGAGATGGGCCCTGGCCTTGGCAAGCCCTGGCCAGTCAGCACACTTTCAGTGGGGGTGCAATTGCCCTAAATAATCCTGGAAAGGCTGATTTTTAAGTGCACCTGTGCCAGTCCCCAGTGTGAAAAGCTATAGCTGTATCCACAGCAGTGGATGGAGGGAAGTGAAAGGCAGAAGAAGACCTGCTCTTCATGTCTATTCCCAGGCACTTGAGCAACTTGTCCACTAGGATGAAACCACACTCTGCCCCTTCAGAGATCAGCAATACACCTGTGTCACATCTGGGAGGGGCACAGTCCTCTGCCACTTGCAAGTGAGTGTGGGGACTTTTAGGCAGGGAAGTGCACAATCTGGTCCTCTTTGTCCCAAGAGGTGATTTGGCAGGGTGCAACCCCATTTCCCCGGGACAGCCTGTCCTGAAGTCTAGATCTCCAGGGATGCCACAGCTTCCCAGGGTCTCACCAGTCCTCTGTGTCCTCTGTGGTTGCCACAGTCTGAGGAGGTTCTGCTGGGGAATGCTTGCAAGGGATGTAGTAATATGGAGACACAATGACTGAGATTTCCTGGACAGGATAGTCAAGTACAACAGGTGGAGTTCCTCAGAGGTCAATCTGTAAAATACTTGCTGCCTTCTATTTCTGTGTGTCAGTTTCTTTGTGTGGATTCTTCAACAGTTTCAAGAACTTTTCCCTCAGTATTTAACTCAAGCCATAATCATTCTGGTTTCTGATGTCTCTAGTTAGCTATCTTGAAATATGATAATATGTTTTTTGTCCTTGATTCTGTTGATGTGACATATCACATTTACTGATTTGTGTATGTTGCACCATCCTTACATCTCAGGGGAAAACAATTTCACTTGGTCATGGTACCCGGTCCTTTTAATGTATTGCTGAATTTGTTTTTGCTATCATTTTGAGGGAATTTTTGCATCTATGTTTTAGAAAAATTGACCTATAACTTTAATTTCTTGTAGTTTCTTGTCTGGCTTTGATATTAGGGTAATGCATAGAATGAGATTGGAAGTACTTCTCTTCTTCTTTTTTTTTTTGCAAATGTTTGGGAAAGATTGGTATTAATTCTTCTTCAAATGTTTAGTAGAATCCACCAGTGAAGCCATCAGGTTCTGGGCTTTTATTTGTTATTAGGTTTTTTTATTACTGATTCAATATTCTGACTTCACTGTTGTTCTCCTGAGAATTTCTATTTTTTTAATGATTCAGTCTTGGTAGGTTGTATGTTTCTAGGAATTTTTAATTTTCATCTAGGTACTTCTATTTGTATATAATTTCTCATAATGGTCTTTTATGATCTTTTGTATTTCTGTGGTATAAGTTGCAAGTCTCTTCTCTCATATATAATATTATTTTTTAACGCTTCTCTTTGTTGTTTAGCTAACAATTTGTCAATTTAGTTTATATTCCTGAAGAAAAACCTTAGTTTTGTTGATCTTTCCTATTGTTTTTTTCTAATCACTGTTTTATTTATTTCTATTTATTTATTTCCTTCCTTCTAGTAACTTTGGGTTTAGTTTATTCTTCTTCTTCTAGCTCATTGAAGTGTAAAATGAGATTGTTTATTTGAGATTTTTTTAAATATAGGCATTTATTGCTATAAACTTCCATCTTATAACTGTCTTTCTGCATTCCATAAGTTTTTGGTATGTTGTGTTTTCACTTTTTTTTGCTTTAAGGTATTTTTTATTTTCTTTATAATTTCTTCTTTGACCCATGCTTGTTAAAGAGGGTTTCTGAATTTTCACATATTTGTGAATCTTCCAATTATCTTCCTGATATTGATTTCTAATTTCAGACCATTATGCTAGGAAAATAAATTTGATATAATTTTAAACTTCTTAAATTTCTTAAGGCTTGTTTTGTGACCCAACATATGACCCATTCTGGAGGATTCTTCATGTCCACTTGAGAAGAATGTGTAGGCTGCTGCTGTTGGATGGAAGGTTCTGTATATGTCTGTTAGATCCATTTGCTCCTTAGTGTTTTCCAAGCGTCATTCTGCTCTTTCCTTATTGATTTCTGTCTGGATGACTTATCTATTATTGAAAGTGATATATTGAGATCCATCCATTTTGTGTTTCTGTCCATTTCTTCCTTCAGTTCTGCGATATTGGTTTTATATATTTAAGTGCTGCAATAGAGGGTACATATATATTTATAATTGTTATATTCACTTGATGATTTTTACCTTTTGTCAGTTTATTATAATCTTTTTTTGTCTCTTGTGACAGTTTCATATAGAATCACAAAAGACCCTGAATAGCCAAGGAAATTTTGATTTAAAAAAACAAAACTAGAGGCATATTTTATCTGATTAAAAATATATTACAAAGTTACAGTAATCACAACAGTATAGTACTAACATAAAACTACACATGCAGACCAGTGAAGCAGAACAGAGAGCCTAGAAAAAAATCCACACATTTACAGTCAAGTGATCTTTGACAAAGATGCCAAGAACACATAACGGGTAAAAATAGTCTCTTCAATAAATGCTATTGGGAAAACTGGATATCCACTTGCAGAAGAATGAATTTGGATCCTTATCTCAAACAATATACAAAAATCATCTAAAAATGGATTAAAGACTTAAAGATAAGACCTGAACCTATAAAACTTCTAGAATAAAACATAGGGGAAACAGCTTCTTTTGACATTTGCCTGGGTAATGGTTTTTGGTTATAACCTCAGAAGCAGAGGCAACAATGGCAAAAATAGACAAGTGATATTTCATCAAATTAACTAGCTTCTGCACAGCAAAAGAAATGATCACCAGAGTAAAAAGAAAACCTACTGAATGAAGAAAATATTTCCAAACCATATATCTGATAAGACATTAATATCGAAAACATATAGGGAACTCCTACAATTCAATAGCAGAAAGCAAATAACTTGATTAGAAAATAGGCAAAAGACATATTTCTTCATAGAATACATACAAATTATCAACAGGTGTATGAAAAGATGCTCTATTGGGTTATTCTTGCATTGCCATACATAAATATCTGAGACTAGGTAACTTATAGAAAAAGAGGTCTAATTGGCTCACAGTTTTGCAGGCTGTAAAGGAAGCATAGCACTGGCATTGCTTTAGGGAGGCCTTAGGAAGCTTACAATCATGTGTTTTTTTCACTGTTAAAATGGTTTAATGTCAATGAAAGATGAGATCAGAGATTTACAAGCAGATTTCAGAACACAAACATTGATTCCTAAATGGTTTCTCTCCCTATCAGAAGCCTAAATATGAACATATACAAATCTTAGAGGTTTTTATAAAAAGCATGTTTTTAATTTCATTTTATTACATCTACAGTTGACAAACATGCAAAGGAGGAGCAGGTTTCTCACATGGTGGAAGCAGGAGCAAGAGAGAGAATGGGGACTGTTGGGGAGGGAGTACACACTGTAAATGACCATATCTTGTGAGAACTCACTATCTTGAAGACAGCACCAAGCCATAAGGGATCCGCCCCCATGATCGAAACAGCTCCCACCAGGCTCCACCTCTAGCATTGGGGATTATAATTCAACATGAGATTTGAGTGGGGAACAAATATCCAAATTATATCAGATGCTCAGTATCACTAGTCATAAGAGAAATGTGAACAAAAACCACAATGAAATATCACTTCACATATGTTAGAATGGCTAGTATCAAAAAGACAAAGATAACAAGCCTTGATGAGGATGCAAAGAAAAGGGAACCCTTGCACTCTGTTAGTGGGAATGTAAATTGGTCCAACCATTATGGAAAAAAGTACAGAGGAGGGATATTTGCTAAGAGAGTGGATTTTAAGTGTTCTCTCTATCATGCACAACATATACAAACACACAGTGATTATGTGAGGTGTGAGGTGTGCTAATTAGCTTGATTGTTGTAATCATCTCACAATGTATAGAAATATCAAAATATCACATTGAACTCCTCAAATATATACAATTTTTATTTATCAATGTATACCCAAATGAAGCTAGAAAACATAAACATGAAATAAAATTATCCAATGAGCAAAAATAATAATAGTAATAATAATAATTCTCTGTGAATACACAAGTAGGGATTCTTCGTATATTGTAGTTCTCCACAAGACTAGAAGAAAGTTGGCCTATTTCTCACAGTACTCTTCTTTTCCCAAAGTTAAGTAATTTTATTTTTTTAAATGATTTGCCTTTTTATTACTATATTTTTTGGCTAATAATACTTTACATGACACCCACTCAACAAATTTTTAAGTGCACAACTCAGTATTGTTAACTATAGGCAGATGTTTTACAGCAGATATCCAGAACTTATTTATCTTGCATAAATGTGACTTTATACCACTTGCACAGCAAATTTTCATTTCCTTCTCACAGCTCCCTGAAAACCGCTATTTTACTCTCTGTTTTCATGAGTTTGACTATTTTAGATACCTCATATAGGTGATATCATGAATGGCCTATTTCACTAAACATAACTTCCTCCAGATTCATTCATATTGTTACTTATAGCAGGGTTTTCTTCTCTTTTAAGGCCGAATAATATTCCATTAGGTGTATATACCATATTTTTTAATCCATTTATTTGTCAATAGACATTTAGGTTGTCTTCGTATCTTGGCTATTGTAAATAATGTTGCAATGAACATGAGAGTGCAGGTATCTTTTTAACATGCTTTTGGATATAATCACAGAAGTGTGATTGCTGAATTATATGGAAGTTCTATTTTTAACGTTTTGAAGAAACTTCATATTATTTACTATTGTGGCTGCACCATTGTACATTCTACCAATTATGTACAAATATTCCAATTTTTCTACATCTTCGCCAATACTTAAAAAAAGTTTTGATAATAGCCATCCTACTAGTGTAAGGTCATATCTCATTATGGCTTTAATTTGATTTTTCTTAATGATTAATGGTTTTGATCATTTTAAAAATATAACTCTTGGCCATTCGTATGTCTGCTTTGAAGAAATGCCTGTTCAGGAGTCCTTTGTACATTTTTTATAGATTTTAATTTTTTTGCTATTGAGTAGTAGGAGTTTCTTATATATATTTGGATATTAACACTTTATTAGATGTATGGTTTTTAAATATTTTCTCCCATTTCATTACAGCTAAACAATTCTTATCCCAAGTTGGAGAATTTTCCTGTTTATTAATGGTCCCTGTATTCAGAAAGTATTCGTAAGAATAAGCCCCATAGTAGTTGGTCAATATCTGGTTTTGAGATGAAGCATACTTCTTAAGTCAGTGATGGAATCAATACAATTTCCATCATTTCTTACACCAAATTTATTCTTTATTAATAGGGAAATGAATATAGCTTTGTTTACTGATGGCATTTTTAGACAAACATATTGACTGACATGCAATTTCTTTTCTTGTAAAAGTTCTGTTCATTAATAATTTCTCGTATTCTTAATAATTACGTGTATTTTTGTTATATAATTTTAAATAAACCTTAATTGCATTATTTTCTTGTAAATATGATTTTAATGTTATTGAAACTTCTAGATTTTGTAAAAAATCTTTCTGGGAAGAAGAGGTTAGAATTTATAAAACTTCATAAGCACTCTAAAGATAAGAATTCACTAATTTCTAAAAGAAGAAGTTAAAATCTTTATGTAAAGGATTATTTTCGTTAAATACTGGCAAAGGCTATCTGCTTGACTAAAATTTAGTTAGCCCTCTCCTATTCCATCTGTGTACTTTCTTCTAAAATCCAGTTTTAGCAAAGAACCTTTCTAAGTCAGTTTAGCAAGAACGCTCTTTCTCTGATATCAGATCACCTTTGATATCTGATCATGTTCTTCATCCTCCACCACACCCCAAGTAATGTCCGATCATCCCTGACTCTCTTCAGCAAGAAAAGAACACTATTAAGTCAGTTTAACTAGAATCCCCATTACCCTTAATTCTTTTTCTTAATCAGCTTCCATCTATTGATTCTTACCATGTTCCTTAGCTATAAATTCCCACTTGCCCACGCTGTACTCAAAGTTGGGTCCAGTACCTCTCCCTGGCTACAAAACCCCATTGCGATAGTCCCTATACCTATCATGATAGTCCTGAATAAAATCTTCCTTATCATACTATAGCAAGTACTACTGAATATTTTTTCTTTAAAAATACAAAGAAAGATTTCTGGAAAGTAAAGTATGATATGCATGAGCAAATAATAGACTGAAGCTTTACAGCCTCATTTTTATTAAACAGTAGAGATTCCTATCTGGTTTAGAATAGCTCAATTTGGATAATGTCTGTTAAGAAGTGGATGAGGTAAAGATATTAACTGGGTGCCTTCTAGAAGAACTTTTCAAGGTTATGGCAGGGTTTATGAATTCATTAAATAAATGAACAAAGTAATAAGGTGAACAAAGTAATAACGTAAACATATCAATTCTTTTCATTTTTTATACTTGAGAGTTTTCAAGGGTTAAAACAAGGGTTATAGAAATCTGGCTTCTTCCTAAGTACTTTCAACAGAGAAGAATAGTGACCAATAGTTTGTAGAGAAAAAAGCCAAAGAGAAGAATTTTATGTAATGTAACTACCATGAATTGATGCTATTATGGTGTCACTTTCTAAAAATAAGTCTTCATTAATATTTTTAAATAGTTTGCTGTGAGTAAAGTATGGTAGGCCCATTAATGCCCCCCCTCCCACCAAATGTGTCTACATGCTTATCCCTGGAACCTATGAACATGTTATCTTACATGGCAAGATGGAATTTTGCAGATAAAATTAAGGTTGCTAATAGCTGACATTAAAATCAGGAGACTATCCTAAATTATCTGATAGATCCATTGTAATCACATGGACCCTTAAAAGCAGATGATAAAGGCAGAAGGCTCAATGAGATAAATGTGATGAGGAAACAAGAGGCAGAAGAAATTTGAAAGGGACTTGACTCATAGTTGTTGGCTTTGACGATGGACAAAGGGGGCCATAAGCCAAGGAATTCAAACAGCCACCAGTGAAATGGGGTATGGCTATCCTATAATTGCAAGAAATTATATCTTGCCAACAATCTGATTGAGTGAAGAAATGGATTCTACCCTAGAGCTTCCAATTGGGAATGCCATTTGGATGATACCATGATGAGACCCTATTGGACTATGACTAACAGAACTGTAAGATAACAAATGTGGGTTGTTTAAGCTGCTTAATTTGTGGCATTTTGTTTTGTCAAGAGCAGAAAACTAATATAGCATGCAATTTCTTATATAACAATATTTAACTACTTATAATCAATGACATACAAAACACTCATGAAGAGTTTTATGCATTTAGTATTCTAATTTAAGAAAAATGGTTCAAAATAATAAGTAAAGGTATGAATTTTCTTTTTATGCCCAGGAAAAGTAGGCTCTAGAAAACCACACGGTCATGGAAATGATATGAGTCATGACAATCATTCCCAATTCTCTAAACTTAAGGCCTCACCTGGCCACAGATCTATCAGTCTGACTGACAAATGCTAGGACTGTAGGTGTTAGCAGAAAAGAATGCAAAGGGAGGGAGAAATGGGGTCCTCCTGGGAATGTACAGCATAATTTGAAACAGAGATTTGATAAGTATACCAGTTATCAGATTAAAGAAGTTTGTACAAATACCTACCTTTCAGGCATGTTTCTAATATCAGAGAACTGCTGAGAACATTTGGCAAGAAATGGCACACGGCTGCTTTTTCACACTGTCCACTTAGACTCAGGTCTCTTTTCATCTGGGTTTGTCTACCCTTGCTGCCATACTTATTTTGAGATATCACTTGTTCTCCTATCATGCCATCTCCATCTGACCCATTCTCTGGAAGATCTGAAACAGTTCCAGGCTAAGTAGCATGTTAGGGTATGCCTGGTGCATACCTAAGCAGCTATTAGCCAGAAGACATGCATTGTGATCTTGATTTATTCCCATTATTTAAATATTTACCAGGATGACAAGTGCTGAACTCTGTGTTCTGTGCTTCATCACTAAGACAATTCCCCAAAGAGAAGCAGCAGTGGAAAAGCACAGATACCAATTCTTGAAAAATGAGCTTTTGTTTGCATAAATAGTTAAGTTGCAGAAATAATAAACTAAGTTATAACCGTACAAACCTCATGTGACTGTACACAGGCAAAGAGAAATTCTTTTTATGGTTGCTAATATTATACTTTGTTTCTTAAGTACTTCATTAGTCCCTATTTCCAGTAAGATGCAACACATAGAAACATTCCATTTTGAGGTAGGAGAATTGCTTGAACCCGGGAGGCAGAGGTTGCAGTGAGCCGATATTGCACCATTGCTCTCCAGCCTGGGCAACAGGAGTGAAATCCGTCTCAAAAAAAAAAAAAGAAAGAAAGAAATAAAAAAAAGAGAAACATTCCATTTTAAACAAATTTTACACAAATTTTTTCAAGCACAAATGTACACATTGATTTCAGGCATGAAATTGAATTAATAATTCTCCACCATCACATAACTTGAATGTGGTAAAACAGGTTTTACTTACTTTACTGCATAAAAAAATTCTGCTGCAACATGGAAGATACTGTATTTCTAAGAGTAGGTTCTATTACCAATCTGTACCACTTCAGTATTGAATACTTACAGGAATTCTTTATTGCAATATGATAATAAGCAAATTAAATTTTGTAGTAAAATGACAAAGGCAGTGGTTAAAATTTAGGTGTGAATGTTAAATGTCCATTTAAAAGGGTGGATAGAATTGAAGGTTTATCAAAGTAATTGTGGTCACCAATGTTGAGAAAACAGAATAAAGACAGACAAAGACAAATGGAGATGACACTTGAACAGAAGGAACAGTAAAGGTTTCTGGGTTGTTTCTTCAAGATGGCTGACTAGTGATGTTGAATGCCAGTTCTCCTCAGAAAGTAGATCAAAGTAATAGAGGACTGGCCACGGTCCAAGTGGAAAACCGAGGGAAGAGAGCAATGATCTGTCAGAGAGCCCATGCGAAGAAGCTGGGATGCAGAAAAGCAAAGGGTAGGTGGAGTTGCTTCTCTGCTCCCCTCATCCCTGGGACAATCTGCTGACTGCTAAATTGCTGGAGAGTTTTCTTCACCCTCACAACCTGGCTATGATGGTGGCAATTTGGAGACTTCCCAGAGACAGAGAACCAGGTTGCCACCTCATGCAGGGGAACCCACATTCCCCTCAGGCCTTAACTGAGATAGTCGTCAACGTACTGTTTTTATACCTACTGTGGGCTACTGCCCTATCTGGAGAACCTCAGCTGTTTGGTCACCACATCACGAGGTCCCCTGCAAATATAGTCCACGACTCAATCTGACTTTGGCAACCACAGGGACTGGTGTGTCCCTGGAAAGCTGCAGGATGCCTGAAGATCTAACCCTTGACATGGACTGCCCTGAAGGGAGGAGGGAACACAGCTCACCAAAGCCCCCCTTGGGACAAAGGGAGATGTGGACACAGTGGCGAATGCCAAAGGGAGTGGGACCAGTGGGCAGGAACATATGTGCAGAGGGGGTTATCTCCTGCTCCCCCTAACTACTATTTTAGAAGTAGCGGAGGCTCTCCTGCTGGTGGCCAGCATGTGTTCACTTGGAGAAAGGCTTTGGAGTTATTTTCATGGTGACTGCACCCCTGTCGAAAGTGATTGTGTGTGGTAGGTGCATCCATAAATGATGAGGATTATCTTCCCTTCTCTAAACAGACTGGCAGTGTCCTGGCAATGGAAGGCAGATAAACCACAGGGTTTTCTGCTCTGCACTGGAGAAAGAGGCTCTGCCCTGAGCCCATTTCAGTGGTAGCCACCAGAGGGGCATATCTGTAGCCTGCAGCTGCACTGTGACCTGAAATAAAAGGACAATGTCTATTTGAACTGAAGATTACAAGCTTGCAACAGGGGCATGATAGGGAAGTGGATCACGTTTCTGTCTGTGGAAGACAAAGAGCTGATGCATGTACTTGGGCCCCATCCCCTGAGACCTTAGTGCACTCCCTCAAAATTTCCCCTGGTCAATCCCCATTAAGGTGAGTGCCTTCACTCATTATTGGGCTATGCAAAGATGAGTTGGTTCTTATTCTTAAGCACCAAGGACAGGAATGGTGACTGAACTGCACAGTCAAATAAAAAACCTGTCTCAGAAGGGCATAACAGTAGCATATAAGATAAGCTTCCTACACCTTTCAACTTTTAGCCCCACAAGACATAGTTTGTCAGCCCATATGTTCAATATATTGCGACAACAAGCAGCATTAGAGCAAGTCACCACACAAAAGCTATACACAACCATGGAACCCATATCAAGTCTAGGCCCTGAAAGCATTCAGAAACTAAGCCAAGCAATCATATGCAACATACACCCCACTCATATTCTTAAGAGGAAAAAATAACAAAAAAAAGTCCCATCCAAATGACAGCAAATTCAGAAATAAGAAGTAATAACACATTCAGATGAGAAGAAATCAGTGCAAAAACTCTTACAGTAAAAAATTAAAAATAAAAATAAAGAAAAAGATGATTTTGACACCTCCCACAGATCAAACTAGTTTTCTAGCAATGGATCCTAATTGAAATAAAAATTCTGAAATGACAGATTAAGAATTCAAAATACAGATTGCAAGAAAGCTCAGTGAGATCCAAGAAAAGGTAGAAAATCAACACAAACCAGAAAAATAATTAAGGATATCAAAAATAAGATAGCTATTTTTTTAAAAAAGAGCTTCTGGAATTGAAGTACTTACTAAAGTAGTTTCAAAACACAATTTGAAATAATAATCTGAGCAGAACAAGGAATTTCAGAGCTTGAAGATCAGTCTTTTGAATTTACCCAGTCAGACAAAAATAAAGAAAAGAGAATTTTAAAGAATGAGCAAGGCATTTACGAAATATTAGATTATTCAAGGCAACCAAACTACATCTTATAGGAATTCCTGAGAAAGAAGAAGAAAAAGTAAACAACTTGGAAAACATACTGGAGGGAATAAATTAGAGAAATTTTGCTAATCTTGAGAGAGAGGTAGACATCCAGATACAAGAAATTTAGAGAGACAGCACCTACAAGACACTATAAAAGATGAACATCAACAAGCCATATAGTCATCAGACTATCCAAGGTCAAGGCTAAAGGAAAAAATCTTAAAGGCAGCTAGATAGAAGAGCTGAATCACCTATAAAGGTGATAATCCCATCAGACTAACAGTGGACTTCTCAATATAAACCTTACGATCCAGAAGAGGCTGGGGGTCTATTTTCATACTTCTTAAGAAAAAAAATGTCAGCCAAGGATTTTATATCCTGCCAAATTTAGCTTCACAATCAAAAGAGAAATGAAGTCTTTCTCAGGCAAGCAAACATGAAGGGAATTCATCACCAATAGACCAATAGTACCAATGGTACTACAAGAAATGCTCAGAAACATTCTAAACATGGAAACGAAAGAACGGTCTTTGCTACCATAAAAACACATGTAAGTACAAAGTTTACAGGTCTTGTAAAGAAACTGCACAATCCAGAATACAAAGCAAATAGCTAATAGCACTATGCCAGAAATATAACCTCAACATCAGTATTAACTTTGAAAGTAAATCGTATAAACATTCCACTTAAAAAAATAGATTGGCAAATTGGAATGAAAAATAAGACCCAACCATCACTGACTTCAAGAGACCCACTTAACATGTAATAATAACATCACATACTCCAAAAGTAAACGGGTGCAAAAGATATATCCTGCAGATGTAAAAGAGAAAAGAGCATGGGTTGCTATTCTCATATCAGATAAAATAGACTTTAAAGCAACAAAAGTAAAAAAAGACAAAGAAAGACGTTATGTAATGATAAAGATTTCAATTCAACAAAAACATAAAACTATTCTAATTATATACACACCCAACACTAGAGAACCCAGATTCATAAAACAATTACTACTATACATTAGAAAAGAGATAGACAACCATACAATAATAGTCGGGGGAATTATATACTGCACTGACAGTATATACAGACCACTGAGGCAGAAAACTAACAAAAAATCTCTGGACATAAACTGGACTCTTGACCAAATGAACTTAATAGGCATTTACAGAACATTCTACTCAACGGCCACAGAATATATTATTTGCTCATCTGCACATGGAACATTCTCCAAAATAGATCATATTCTTGGCCATAAAGCAAATATCAATATATTTAGAAAAGAAGCCATCATATCAGTCATCTTCTCAGACCACAGTGAAATAAAATTAGAAATCAATACCAAAAGAAACCCTCAAAGCCACAAAAGTACATGGAAACTAAACAACCTGCTCCTTAATTATTTTAGGATAAGCGATGAAAATAAGAAATAAATGTTTAAAAACTTTAAAAAATGAAAATAGAAAAACAACATATCAAAATCTCTGGGATACAGCAAAAGCAGTGTTTAGAGAAAAGTTTGTAGTGCTAAATTCTTAAATCAAAAGCATAGAAATATCTCAGATAAACCACCTAACGGCACACCTCAAGGAACTAGAAAAAGAAGAACAAACCAAACCTAAATCTAGCAGCAGAAAAAACCAAGAAAGAAAGATTGGAGCAGAACTAAATGAACTGAAACCAAAATGACCATTCAAAGGGTCAACAAAATAAAAAGTTGGTTCTTTAAAAGGATCAACAAGATTGACAGACCACTAGCTAGATTAACCAAAAAGAGAGAGTGGATTTAAATAAACACAATCAGATGTGTTTATTTATTTAAAAAGATGACATTAGAACTGTTACCACAGAAATGCTAAAGATCGTTAGAGACTACTATGAATATCTCTATGCACACAAACTAGAAAACCTAGAGCAAAATGGATAAATTCTAGGAAACATACAACCTCTCAATAGTGAACTAGGAGGAAATTGAAATCCTGAACAGACCAATAATGAGTAATGAAATTGAATTAAAAATTTAATAATCTACCAACCAAAAAAAGCCAAGGACCAGGCAAATTCACAACTGAATTTTACCAGATACACAAAGAAGAGCTGGTAACAATCCTACTGAAGTTATTCCAAAAAATTAAACAGGAGGGATTCCTTCTTAACTCTTTCTACAAAACCAATATCATCCTGATACCAAAATCTGGCAAAGACACAACAAAAAGAAAACTACAGGGCAATATCCATGATGAACATAGACTGAAAAATTCTCAACAAAATACCATCAAACTGAATCCAGCAGCACATGAAAAAGATAATTCATTACAACCAAGTAGATTTTATTCCAGAGATACACGAATGGCTCAACATAAGCAAATCAATAAATGTGACTCACCATACAAAGAAAATTAAAAACCAAAACCCTATGCTTATCTCAATAAATGCAGAAAAAGTGTTCAATATAATCCAATATCTTCTCATGATAAAAGCTCTCAACAACCTAGGCATTGAAGGAATTTACCTCAAGATAATAAGAGTCATATGTGACAAACACCCAGCCAACATCATACTGAATGCAGAAAAGCTGAAAATGCTACCCCTAAGAACTTGAACAAGACAATGATGTGACAGGGAAAGTCCTAGCCAGAGCAATCAGCCAAGAGGAAGAAATAAAAGCCATCCAAATGGAAGAGGAAGTCAAATAATCTCTGTTTGCTTAAAAACTCCAATGAAAACTTTAGTTTTCTTGCTTTAAAAGAAAACTGTAAACATTCCTCCAAAATATTCTTAGGATTGATAAATGATTTCAGTAAAGTTTCAGGATACAAAATTAACGCACAAAAGTCCACTGCGTTTCTATACACCAGCAATGGTAAAGCTGAAAACCAAATCAAGAACTCAATCCCATTTACAATAGCCACATACAAAAAAACCTAGAAATACATTTAACCAAAGAGTTAAAAGAACTCTGCAATAAGAAGTACAAAACACTGATGGAAGAAATTGTAGATGACACAAGCAAGATGTCACATCCTCATAGATGGGAAAAATAAATGTAATATTATTATAATAATTATATGCCCAAAGCAAACTACAGATTTAATGCCATCCTTATCAAATTACCAATACTATTTTTAAAATAATTAGAAAAAACAATACTAAAATGTATATTGAAACAAAAAAGAGCCTTAATAGCCAATGCAATCCTAAGCAAAAAGAACAAGGCTGGAGGCATCACATGACTTCACTTGAAACTATACTACAAGGCTATAGTAAACAAAAGAGCATGGTACTGGCACAAAAATAGACACATAGATCAATGGGACAAAATAGATAATCCAGCCATACAGCCACATGCCTATGACCAATTGATCTTAGTTAAAGTTGACATAAATAAGCAATGGGGAAAGACACTATTCAATAAATGGTTCTAGGGAACCTTGCTAGCCATATGCATAAGAATGGAACAGGATGCCTATTTCTCACCATATATGGAAGTTAAGATGAATTAAAGATTTAAATGTAAGACTGGAAACTAAAACAATTCCCAAAGAAAACCTAGCAACAACTATTCATGACATTGGCCTAGGCAAAGAATTTATGAATAAGACTTCAAAAGCAAATGCAACAAAACAAAATATAGACAAATGATACTTAATTGAACTAAAGAGATTCTGAAGAGCAAAAGGAACTATTAACACAGTAAATAGGCAACCTACAGAATGGTGGAAAATATTTGTAAACTATGCATTTGAAAAATGAATAATATCCAGAATCTATAAGGAGCTCAACAAATCAACAAGAAAAATAATAATAATTCCATTAAAAAGTGGGCAAAGGACATGAGTTACTTCTCAAAAGAATACATACACGTGGCCAACAAACATATGAAAAAATGCTCCAATCAATAATCAAAACCACAATGAGATATCATCTCACGGCAATCAGAATGACTATTATTAAAAAGTCAAAAAATAACAAATGTTGGTGAGGATGTAGAGAAAAGGGCATGCTTATACACTGTTGGTGGGAATTTAAGTTAGTACAACCCCTACTGAAAACAGAACGAATGTTTCTCATAGAACTAAAAATAGAACTACCATTTGACTTAGTAATTCCACTACTGGGCATCTACCCAAAGGAATATAAATTGTTTTACCAAAAAGACTCCTCCACTCATATGTTCATCACAGCACTATTCACAAGAGCAAAGTCATGGAATCAACATAAGGCTCCATCAATGATTGCTGAATAAAGAAAATGTGGCATATATACCATGGAATACTGCACAGCCATAAAAAAGAGAATGAAATCATATATTTTGCAGCAACATGGAAGGGGCTGGAAGCTATTACCTTAAATGAAATAACTCAGAATAAGGAAAGTTAATATTGCATGTTCTCACTTATAAGTGGGAGTTAAATAATGGGTACACACGAACGTAAAAATGAAGATAATAGACCCTGGGGACTCCAAAATGGAGCAGAATATGAGGGGAGCAAGGGTTGAGAAAGTACTCATTGAGTATTATGTTCACTATTTGAGTGATGGGTTCAATAGAAGTTGAATCTTCAGCATTATGCAATATAATTATGTAGGAAACCTGCACATGTACCCCTTGAAGCTAAAATAAAATCAAATCAAATTTTAAAAAGTTTCTGGACAATAACGATGTAATTCCTGGATCCAGTCATGCCTGAGTACAGATACTTTCTGAACTTTACTCTTTGTGAACTTTACTCAAGACATTATAATACCTTTTGCACAAACCAATTTAAATTAGGATTTTGTCCTTTGCAATTAAATAAATATTATATGTAATAAATTCAAATTGAGTCATCAGCACTCACTCTATAAATCACAGATTTGAAAGATGAAAGACAATATCATGCATTATCCCAAGATTTTAGGACAGAAAACATGTGGTTATAAAATGATGTCATTTCATGTGTCAAGATACACTGTCAACGAGCTTTATAAAAAAATATATTAAAATTATTTTAGAAGACAAGGCTATATCTGTAGCCAGAACAGTGAATAAAAGCTGAATGAACAGGATTGACATTTCTCCAGGAACGTTGGTAGAATTCAAATTAAATTTAAAATTTGTGGTTTTGATGGATTCCAACTAAGATAAAGCCACATCTTATATGAAGATTTCCTTATAAAACCATTACAAAAAAAACCCACATCTAATAAAAATTACTCTTTTATAGATATCATCATTTTAAAAAAAATTAGTGTGGGACATGGTGAAGGTTTTTAAGTAAGATTAAGAACACCACCTTAATTATGGTCTTAAGTGATGCTACCACGCATCGTGCATAAGGGCTGCCATGCGTGGTCACTTGAGCTGCTAATGCATAAATCCAAGAAACATCCCCCATTTAGACTTTTATCTATGTGGCCACCCTGGGGTGATGCAGTGGGAGATTGTGAGCATTTGGATAAGTTGAATATATGATACTCTGTGTGCATGATGGAGATAGTTTTAGAAAACTGTGTAACCTACAATTTAGAAATAAATTATTAACAATGTCACCATGCTTATGTTTAAGTAAAATAACCTTTTGAGTGTTTTCACTAATTCATTCATGTGGTAATATTTTTCAAGCAACTATCTTGTTCCAGTAACTTCATTAAGGTCTAAAAATACCATGATAAGTAACAGAGATATGAGTGCTACCTTCATGGGGTTTGCATTCTGATAGAAAACAGTAGATAAACATTTTCAATGTACTATGGGTAAGTGCAATGATGAGGGAGCTATGGAATACTGCAGGAACAGAGGAAGGACGTTTAAACTGAAACCTAATTAATTAGTCAGGCCAAAGTTTTAAAATGTTACATATAAGTATCCTGAATAAATAATATTTAGAGCTAACTTTTTCATACTCTGTGAATTGAAAACAGGCCACAAAGGTCAACCAAATGTAAAGGTACTGAGGTTTTCTGGAGTCTCATCATCACTGTTTCTCATCAGCTACTATAACAACCACATCAATTCTGATAAATTGTTACTGTTCTTACTTTTAATGTTGTTCTTTATTGTCTCTACTCACAACTAGGGTAAAAAAATTATTTTTTTTGACAGATGTCCCTCATTAACATCAATTATGCAGACCAATGGAATTAATCCCAAAGAATTGGAGTGCTAAAAAGCCATTCACTATCTATTTTCTTGTAATCTCTTCTTGAGCATAATAAACAGAATGAACTTATTGGACTGTCTGCTTTGCAAATGTCTGTTCAGATTATTTATCTTCTCTCTGATGGCCTAAAGCAGGACACAGGCCACTGACTGCTCCCTTGCTCTCTCTTTAGCTGGAGAGTTTATCTCAGGTCTTCCAATGAAGGCTTGCTCTCTAAAAGGGCTGAGCACACTGTTATGTTATGTCAGAAGACTTTTTGTGATCTTGCCATTACCCGAGAACCTATATCTCTCCCTCACCCTGAAATGTGTAGGTACGTTAAGACTCTCTACCCACTGTAATCCTTGGCAATGTGCAGCAAACTCTCCTGTTGCCTAGGACACCTGAGCTAGTCTTCTATACAGAATGTACATGCAAAATGTAAGAAAAGAATTCACCCTTACTGAGGACTATAACACTGCAATGACCAAGAATATACAAACTCTGCCTGGCTAAGAAATTGAAAATAAGAATAAATATGCCATATTCAGAAATTTTTAATAAGACTCAGAGGACAATTTCAAGAATAGACTAGTATAGATCTATGGTTGAACATGCTAAGAAAACAAACAAACAAGAAAGAAATGTATAAAATATGCTAAAAATGCAACTATGCATATGAATTTCCAGATATAGGATTAGAAACAATGACTGAAAGCTGATTTGTCTGATTTAATTAATTCAATAACTTTGGGGTTTATTTGGTCACCTAATTGTAATTAATTGAGCCTGTGATTCCTAGTCAGAAAATAAAAATAGCAATTAGTATTATGTTTCATTTTTTCTTTCTTAAGAAACAAGATCTTGTTCTGTCGCCCAGGCTGGAGTGCAGTGACATGATTATAGCTCACTGTAAACTTGAATTCCTGGGCTCAAGCAGTCCTCCCACTTCAGCTTCCAGAGTAGTTAGAAATACAGGCAGGCACCAACACACCTGGCTAATTTCTAATTTTTTTTTTTTTTGTAGAAATAGGACTTCTCTATGTCGCCAGTGCTCATTTCGACCTCCTGGCCTCAATTAATCCTCTTGCTTTGGCTTCCCAAAGTGCAGAGATTACAGTTATGCTTTAATCAATTGGAACAAATATAATAATTGATATAATTAGTAGAACTAGCTCTATGTAAAAATACATGGATATAATACATCTAAACAAAAAATACCAGTTGATAACCAAATTCACTGTCATAAATTTAATAACAAAATGGTTGAGAAAATTAGGATATCATCCTCTAAAGTTACACAGGTTAGGCCATCCCTCAACTTGGAAAAAAAACCTAGATTATGCAGAGTTAAATAACCACTGCAAAGGAGAATTCTGTTTAGAGGCATGCAGTTTCACCAGCTGTGGTAAGTTTTTGTGCCTTTTTGGACCATTGTCTAGAAAGCCTGTTATAGATTGCCAAAGGTGATCTTCTATCTGAGGAAAATTTGCTCTCAGAAGTTCTAAGACCCTTATTATTGCCAACAAGGATCCTTGTGTAAGGACCTAGACTGTCATTTCCAACTGGGTTATAAAAATTGTTGTGTCCACAAACAAATGGAGGAACATCCATGCTCATGGATAGGAAGAATCAATATCGTGAAAATGGCCATACTACCCAAGGTAATGTATAGATTCAATGCTATCCCCATCAAGCTACCACTGAGTTTTTTCACAGAATTGGAAAAAACTACTTTAAATTTCATATAGAACCAAAAAAGAGCCTACACAGCCAAGACAATACTAAATAAAAAGAACAAAGCTCAAAGCATCACGCTACCTGACTCCAAACTACACTACAAGGCTACAGTAACCAAAACAGCATGGTACTGGTACCAAAACAGACATATAGACCAACAGAACAGAACAGAGGCCTCAGAAATAAGACCACACATCTACAACCATCTGATCTTTGACAAACCTGACAAAAACAAGCAATGGGGAAAGGATTCCCTATTTAATAAGTGGTGCTGGGAAAACTGGCTAGCATATGTAGAAAACTGAAACTGGATCCCTTCCTTATACCTTATACAAAAATTAACTCAAGATGGATTAAAGACTTAAATTTAAGATGTAAAACCATAAAAATCCTAGAAGAAAACCTAAACAATACCATTCAGGACATAGGCATGGGCAAAGACTTCATGACTAAAACACCAAAAGCAATGGCAACAAAAGCCAAAATTGACAAATGGGATCTAATTAAACTAAAGAGCTTCTGCACAGCAAATGAAACTGTCATCAGAGTGAACAGGCAACCTACAGAATGGGAGAAAATTTTTGCAATCTATCCATCTAGCAAAGGGCTAATATCCAGAATCTACAAAGAACTTAAAGAAATTCACAAGAAAAAAAAAACAACCCCATCAAAAAGTGGATAAAGGATATGAACAGACACTTCCCAAAAGAAGACATTTATGCAGCCAACAGACATACGAAAAAATGCTCATCATCACTGGTCATCAGAGAAATGCAAATAAAAACCACAATGAGATGCCATCTCACACCAGTTAGAATGGTGATCATTAAAAAGTCAGGAAACAACAGATGCTGGAGAGGATGTGGAGAAATAGGAATGCTTTTACACTGTTGGTGGGAGTGTAAATTAGTTCAACCATTGTGGAAGACAGTGTGGCAATTCCTCAAGGATCTGGAACTAGAAATACCAGTTGACCCAGCATTTCCATTACTGGGTATATACCCAAAGGATTATAAATCATGCTACTATAAAGACATACACACAGGTACTTTATTGAGGCACTATTCACAATAGCAAAGACTTTGAACCAACCCAAATGTCCGTCAATAATAGACTGGATTAAGAAAATGTGGCATATATACACCATGGAATACTATGCTGCCATAAAAAAGGATGAGTTCATGTCCTTTGCAGGGACATGGATGAAACTGGAAACCATCATTCTCAGCAAGCTAATACAGGAACAGAAAACCAAACACTGCATGTTCTCACTCATTAGTGGGAGTTGAACAATGAGAACACATTGTCACAGGGAGAGGAACATCACACACTGGGGCCTGTTGGGGGCTGGGGTGCTGGGAGAGGGATAGCATTAGGAGAAATACCTAATGTAAATGATGAGTTGATGGGTGCAGCAAATCACCATGGCACATGTATACCTATGTAACAAACCTGTACATTGTGCACATGTACCTTTGAACTTAGAGTTTAATAATAAAAAAAAATAATTGTGTCCAATTTTATATTATTAAATAATTTTGGATAAATGACGACTATATGTAACATACATGCAAGTGGCTCCTCCACTATCCCAACCTCTTATGTCCCCCACCCCAGCTGGAAGAGAACAAATATATTGATGTTTGTGTTTGTTGCTTTCTTTCTATCTGTTGAAATTCTCTTAATGATATATTTAGTTTTGCTTGTGCTTTAGCTTCACAAAAATATCATACTATATATGTAGTTTTTACAATTCGCATTTTCTTTTCAAAAGTATGCCTAAGATTCATCCATTTTATTGCATGTAAGTCTAATTCATTCATTTTCATTGCTATGTGACGTTCAGCTTTGTGAGTATATTACAGCTTATCATGGATACTGGTGCTGCTTTCAGTATTTTTTTCTGCAGTGAACAATGATACTGAGAGGATTTCTTTTGCTTTGTATTTGTCATTCGAAATATATTTGCAGGAATTTCTCCAGCATGTGTATTGAGGAGTTGAACTGATGAGTCACAGGGTATGTGAATGTTCATGCACGAGATAACATTAAATTGTTATTCCAAAGTGGTTGTATCATTTTACATTCCCATATCAGTGTAAAAGAGATCCTATTGACCTACAAACTCTAAAGCTCAGGATTGCCAAAGTAATTTTTTACTTTGTAATACATATAAATTATTTTGGTAGTACATATAAAACATTTGAATAGTAATTTACATTTCCCTGATTATTAAAGTTGAAAACCTTTTCACGTATTTATCATGTTGTCTTTTCCTTTTGTGGAATATCTATTCATGTCTTTTGCTTATCTTTCAATTGAATGTCTGTGTCTCCTTTTGAACTTATTTCAACAATTTCTTTATATATTCTGGTTTATGACCCTTCAGCTAGTTATATGTGTTAAAAATATTTGGCCTCATTTTGTAGCTTATTATTTTATTATCTTTTTTGTTGGACAGGTATATCTTTTATTAAATAGAATTTGTTAATTTTAATATAAGTGAATTTATTAAAAATGTTAATGATCAGTAATTGTTGTATTCCCCTAGAAAATCCTTTCTTGTGCAGAGTAAATAACAAAAAGATTTCTTTCTTATATTTTAACATGGTTAAAGTTTTGCCTTTCATATTTAACCCTTTAATCTATCTGGAACTAATTTTTATATTTGTTGTGATGTTGAGATTTAATTACTTTCTTTTTCCTTCTGGTTAACTATTCCTCTCAGCACAGTGTATTGAATATTCTCTCCTCACTCTACAGTGTATCTTTAATCATATACTATATTCATATATATGTGGACCTTTTCCTGGGTTTCTTCTTGGTCAAGAAAGTACTTCTGATCTGTTTAAGACTTGACTTTGTAGTCTTCACTTGAGCACAGTATTGCCTGTCTTATTCCACTTTCCTGTCTACATTGTCCAAAGCTTAACTTAGTAAGAATACTGGAATTTTCGATAATGTTTTTTAATAAAGAGAAAAAAACCCTCCTCATCTTGACTATTTTTCTTCTGCTATATTATTTTTGTTTCTATGTGCTTTTGTACATTTTCCTACAAATGTTGAAAATTCACAAAGTACACTTTTCTCTTATGAAAACATGCTTCAGTAACACCTGCAAAAACTAATGCCAAAACAAAAACAGATACTGTGCTCTTTGCTTGGCACTGCTGATGAATGCCTCATGCTTCTTAAATAGGAGCACTTGTAGACATCTCTTTGGATTTAGGCAAAAAAAGAACTTATTTTGTATATTATGTTTCCTAGGAGAGTCCCAATTATTAAGCAATTCTTAATTATATGATGGTTTTTTATCTCCTAACATAAATATTTCTCTGGATGTGGCAGCTGGAATATAAAGTAAGTTGTGGGAATTTAATTGGTTTTGGAAAATATTGGTACGGATTAACTATTGACTAATAAGGACCTCCCAGCTTAAATATTGACTAACAGAACCTCTAGTCTCTGACAATATTTTGAGGTTGCAGTTTTACTAAGGAATGTGGTCTGGTAAAGATTTTTTTTATTTAGACAATTGTCTATTGTTCACCTTCCTAACTTCTTTTCAATGCTTCTTTGAAAACATAGAAAATAGCACTGTAAATATCTAACATAAATAAAGCATTTATAAGCAAACATTGGATCTAGATATTCAAGTGTGAACGGGTTGAAGAATGTGTTTTGGTTGGCATGATCCTTAGTTCTCTGGGACTTTGTAACTTTATGAGTGCTTACTAATATTTCTCTACTTCTAAATAAGCTAGGGAAGGTTTCTTGGACAAAACTTAGCATGATTCAAGCTATGAGTGCATAAAGAACATTTGAAACCAAAGGACCACAAATTAGATTTTATGTGAAGAGATCTACACACTAAAATGACTGTACCTTCTCTTGCTTTTGCTGTGCCATTCCTTTCCTGTCATTGGAGTTCAAGATAGATCTCTAGAGCGTCCTGATTTAACTTACCCACCACATTATACTGTTTACCCAGCTATTCATCTCAACTTACTTTTGAAATTGCGTTCCATAATTGAAATGTTATTTGACTATATAATTACCAAGTGTCTAATGTCAGGAGTTTCATAAATTATGCAACATGTGTTCCCTAGCTGCATTATTCTATAATCTGTGGGTTTTCCAGTTCTTTTATGTTGAATGTCATGTCATAACTCATATACATATATAACTCTGACGTGTTGGTTTTACCAACCACTCAGTGCATTAAAAAAAAATAATAAAAGGCTTTGTTTCTGCTACAATAATATTTTTAAATCTGATAAATAGATAGATTACTTCTTGAATAAATTCAAAATTAAAAATCTGTAAAGGAGAATTTCACTAAGATAAGGAAAGGGCTAAATATTGCTAAGAGTCAGAAGTAAATTTAATTAAAATGAAGAACTAGACTTGTAAATAATGAAAAATTTGCCAACCTTCCAGCCACACTTAGTAAACAACTCTTGATTCATCCACTTATTATGAATTTTTACACAATCATTATGAACTTTTGAAAATTATGTAATTTATGACACTGCCACTAAAATCTATGTTTAAAGAAATCACAAAATAACATTTAAACAAGTAACATAAGTTAAATAAAAAATTGATACACAACTATGTGTGTGTGTATAGACAGATTTAAATTATGTAGAGAAAAACATACTGTATATAGAAAAATAACTGAAAGAAAATAACAAAAGTTATCAGGAGTTCTCATGGTTGATGTATCTGTATTTATTATTTTTATTTTCTAAATTTTCTTTAATATATAATATAGACAATATAACATATACTGTAATATATTATTTTTTTTTGAGGCAGTGTTTCACTCTGTTGCCCATGCTGGAGTGCAGTGGTACTATCAGGGCTCATTGCAGCTTTGATCTACCATGCTCAAGTGACCCTCCTATCTCAGCTTCCCAAGTAGCTGGGTCTACAGGTGTATGCCACAATACCAGACTAATTTAAAAAAAGTTTTTGTAGATGGGCTCTCTCTATGTTGCCCAGACTGGTCTCACACTCCTGGGCTCAAGTGATCCTCCCATCTGGGCCTCACAGTGTGCTGCGATCAAAGGAAGGAGCCACCACATCTGGCTCTGTAATATATATTACAGTATTTATAATATGTATATATTAGAACATGTATATATTTATATTTATATAGTCAAATAAAAAATCTATTCATTGTGACAAATTATTTCTAAATTACCTAATGTGACTTTTCATTATTATTATTCAAAATGATAATACCTCATTAAATGTGAATGAAAATTATTATTGAACAAAAGTAATTTAGATAACATAGGGCTGCACAAAAGATAATTTGATGAGTGTGGAATAAGGTAAAAAAAGGTATTGATAATTATACAATATTAATTTGGTCTTGGTTTAAAAAGTCTGGAAATGTTAAAAAATACCAAAAAATACATTGAAATAAATAATTTTGTTGTCAACATAATGCATTAAACTGAATAATACTGAAAATGTGGAATCAAGGCTGAAATGATTTAGGTAAATTGAGTAAATAATTCTGAAATTTTTAAAACGCACAAAATACAAATATACAAAAATACAAATATACAAATGCAAAATACAAATATACAAAATACAAAAATTCCCAAAAGATAAAAGTCATCCATTATATAGAAAATGTTATATGTTTTACCAAAATAAATTTTTCAAATAGTTCCTTAGGTGAATTAAGCATTAAGCAGATTTGTGTTTGATTAGATAGATTTACTTGTATTGATCTAGAGCCCAATTTGAGCCAGATTTTAAAGGGCTGACTGGGTTTTAAATAGGATATTAGTGAAGAGAAAATTCAATAAAAAAGAGAGCATAGTGTATGTTCAAGGAGTGGGGCACTGCTAACAGGCTGAAGGATCTATTATGTGTGGATCAGTTAGTGGGAAGAAATGCATGTGGAATCCAAAGGGTTAGGAGCTGGAAATACCACTGTATAAATCTCCAAAATGAATTTTTCTCCATGGATGTAAAGGGTACAGTATTTATCTATTTATGCCATTTGGATCATACAATTCCTTGGGTATGATAGGTATTTATTACTGAGCACTTTAATTGGATACTAGATATTCTACACTGTGAACAGTAAGCAAAAACAGAAGAAAAAGGTGCCTTTGTAAAGACTTCATGTGCTATAGTAAATATAATTTCAATCATAGTGAAAATTTTGGGGGAAGCGAAATGAAGGGAAAGTAGGATTGAATTTATAAGGTATACCAAGGAGTAGAATAAAGAGGAAGCCCTTTATTATTTTATGATCAGCTGATGGACTAAAATAAATATTGATAAATAGATATATAACCTTATACACTTGATTCTGAATGTCACTGATGTCACTGACTGGTTAAGTAAGATTCTTTGGGTAATCTGTGTTTCTCAAAATAACATAGACCCAGGGAAATAACTTGAAAGATAGTTGTAATAATAAATTACAAAGTATATTTTTATTGTGGGAAGAGGGATGAACTTCTCAGTGTTTCCTAAATCACCTTTTTTAGGTTTAGCTATAAAATTGACCATCAGAGGCAATTATTTTAGGGGAAACACACTAGTCAACATTAGTTATTTCCAGATTAAATTAGGCTTTAACTCATTAGAAAATATGGCGTGTTGCCTCTCCTCTTCTTCTCCCTGGGTTAATGCAGCTCAGTGTGAAGAATGTCCATTTCTGAGTCTGGTTACTGCTGTGGCTGGCCCCATGGGAGTTTCATCATCCTACCATTGCAACATAAATACATTTTGTGATTTCAGGTGGAAAGAGGATTCAAAAATATAAATTAAATTCATTTTTAGAAAATATAAAAATAATTATTTTTTTACACATATGGTTTTATGGAGACAAGTTCATCTTCACCTTACTACTATAATATTAAGGGAGATGGAAGACTTTGCTAAAAATTAGTACATAGTAGCAGTAATAGTGCTAATAAAATAGTAGAAATGGATTTCCATGTTTTTCAAAAGAAGAAAGTTATGGAGAGATTTTGCAGGAAAGATGTGAATTAGAAGGACTCGGTTCTTTGGAGATAATCATTTCACACTTTTAAGAGTTAATTAAGGTTGCAATGCCTCAAAGTGACTATTAGGTGTTCAAAGTTGTAAGGGTAAGACACACTGAGTTTACATACAGTAACCGATGATATTTTAAGGACACATGGGAAAGGAAGACAAGAACCTCAACTTGCACGTAGCCAGGCTTAGAGCATACCTCAACCAGACATGCTGTGCTCAGCCCCAGTGAGGCTGGGACTGATTTCACTTGCTTACCATCTGGTTGCTGTCACACAGCTACAATGTGATGTCCCTTGTGTGATTCCTAGACATTATTATATAATCTCTGGACAATGTATCAAGAGGCCATGGGTGATGTAGTAGGAATCTGAACCCAAAACCAAGAATCTAGGTAAAGTGACTTTCTAAGGACAATATTTGCTATTTATGCATAAATATGCTAAAATATACACTAACTCCATTTGAACAAATGATATCTTTTCCTTTGGAAATGTGAAGGCCAAATACACACAGAGAGGTAGTCTTCTGTGGGGGATAAAGGCAGTTAGCAGAAATAATGAATTCTAGCCACAGCATTTATCTCTCTCATTTTGCTACAATATCTGTAGGACAGCTATAGTCTTCAAATGCAGTATTCAAATATTCACTCCATTTTCCACTATAGTGCTCCTCAGCTAACTTCCAACCTCTCTGGTAGAGAATATTCAGCAGCTTTCAAGTAACTTTTAGGCCTCAAGGCCCAGAAGACTTGAGGTGCGGACATTAGGTGCTCTCTGATCAAGGCACTGTACTTTGCCATTGTTGTTCTGTTACCATATGACTATGATAGAAGGCATTTCTGTTTAGAATGCTGGGCCTCAGGATTCTGGACAGGAAATAGGGATTTGTTGCTTATATTTCAAATCAGCAAACTTAGCTGAGAATTAAGGTGGTTCTAGGTCAGCCCCAACTTCCACCTCCATCCCAGAAACTCAGCCAAGAACAGTGGAAGAATTCATAGGTGCTCCCACCAATATTGAAATATCCTTCATCTCCTTCCACTCTATCCCTTCTCCAATCTTAGAGGGTTTTTCATACATGTGTGCTTGACTGAAAAGGAGACGGTTACTGTCTGCCTATTGATGTCTTCTAAATCTTTCCATCTTACATATGGTGGTGATACTTTATGATACTTTACGGTACTTTAAGATCTTCTAAATCTTTCCATCTTACATCTGGTGATGATACTTTATGATTTAACACCCATTTGAGGGCAAAAGTGACCTCATGTCTTTCAGCCCAAATGGGGAGTAACAAAAGTCTTCCCCAGGTTCTCTATCCATGTCTCTGCCTTTTTTCTTATTTTTCTTTTGGGTCTTGTCTTCCCTGCCATTCGTACCCTCTCCTGTCAAAGTCTGATGCTGACTGTGGTCAGGCCACTTATTTATCCTAAAAGCTTATCAATTTATTTATCCTAAAAGCTTATCAATTTATCAATTTCCACAGAATAGTGCTTAATCTCATAGTTAAAAAATCCAAATTCCTAAGTGATCTGACCCCAATTTGCCTTCCCAATTCTATTTTCCACCACTCTATTTAATTTCTATTCTCCTGGCAAAAGAGAATTTCTTAATGTTTTTCATACTTTATTTTTGCTTCAATGTCCTGTTAAATGCCAGAAATGTTTTATGCTATCATTTTCAAATGCTCAAATTCTAGTAAATTTTCAGGGTTCATTAAATTTCTCCCTCAATTGCCAACACACATGTGCATGTGTGCACGCACACACACCCCCACACACACCCACACTCTGTTGTCCAAACTACCATAAATCTTTCCTTATTCTCTTAAGCACTTATAATTTATCTTATGTTGTAGTAATTTAAGCTGAAGTGGGTAGTACCACTAGATTAAGTTTTCATTTTCTTAAGTTCAAACAAGTTTCTCACTGATTATGTATCCCCAGAAAAAAATATATAATGATGTATAAAGTATAAGATAGGCAACACATTTGTGATCAAAATGATTAATTTTAGATTTGAATTCTTACCTAAATAGATTTTTTTTATTGAACCACAAGCAGAAAAATTTGATTTTGAAGAGGCTTTATTTTACTTAAGCCAGCTGTATCATTATGTATGTGCACATGCAAAGGGACACACACACCATTGCAGAGCATGTGGATGATGGATTTTGCTTTAAATAATATCAAGCTAGGCAACTATGTTCTAGTTTTTGGAAAGTTTAGGCAATAATAGGAAGAAATAAAAGACTATTTTGTATTTTCAGTTGTTAATTTGCTTTGGCTTTTAGGAGAAAGGAGACAATTTCAATTTAATGTCTTCATTAATCAACTTTCAGTTCAGCCTCATCATGCGCTGCATTTGTTTAAATTTATTGCCCAGCAAGCTAGCAATTTCAAGAGTGTTTAGCATTGTCAGTCAGTCCACTAGTGTGATATGAAAGAAGCAATGAATGTCACTTTTAGGGCATCTCCTTTCCTGTACAGTTTCAGTTTATTAATCCCATTTGCTTCACTCATGAAATTGTAATGAACCATATTTTCACACTCTTTATCAACTAAAATTGGCCCATAGAGCTTTTTTAAGAACCTTCATTTAGAAAGGTGAAAATGAAAGTTAACATTATGTATTTTAATCCTTTAAATCTGTAATATGAACTTTATGAAGTTAAAGGATGATTTTCAGTTAAAAGAAAGAAGGTCCTGGAATAAAAAAGGAATAACGTCAACAAAAGAGGGAGTGGTCAGATTGAGTCATGAGGGAAATAAGGAAAGGGGAAAACAATAGAATTGGTTTGGGGTTAGTCAATAAAATAACTGAACAGATGATACAATCAAGACTTCTAGATAGTGAAAGAAAGAAAGAAGATCAGTGAATAATGTCAACAGAAAGACAACCAGTGGAGAAAAAAAGAAAAACACAATATTTCATGGGCTTTATAAAGACCCAGAAAAAAATATCAGAGGTTTAGAACTGAGAATTTAGTTTTTTACTTTTGTTTTTTAAAAGAAGCATTGAAGTTATCGTTCACCTCAGTCACCTCAAAGTTTAATTACATCACCAAGGAAGTGAGTACTATAACACATGCAGTAATGGACCTAAGATTCTTTAAAAGATCTTTTCACCAGACATAAGCCCTAAAAAATTTCTGTCATACAAGAGTAAGAAAAACAGAAGCCAAAGTAACCCTAAAAACTAAGCATCTGTTTAAAGAGTTTTAAAAAACATTTTGTTGTTGTTTTGTAAATTGTTTACTCCACAGTAGTCTATCATATTTAAATTCAAAATAGAGAAATAATGTATTAAGGACTATTCATGATGCCTAATAATAATTAGTTTCCTTTACTATTTACTTTGAAAGACCTACTGAATTTTTCTCTCTATTGTTTCTTTTCATGGAAAGATGACTAGGAAGGTCATTTTACCATATTGAACAGATGGATGAAATAACTGAGTAATATTGAATGCTGTACTTACTGGCTAATCTAGCAAAATGGATTTAATATTTCTATAGGGCTAAGGGGCATCATATTATTTCATTACTTTTGTTTCTGGAAATTAGAGTTTAAGTATTTAAAACAAGTCAAAGTAGGCATTGAAAAAAGTATTGAAAAGCCGTGAGGCATGTTCCCTGTTCTGCAAGGCTTTCAATTAAGAGCTCTTTTATTTCTTGGGATCTAATATACCCAATTTCATTTTGTGTCATCAAATCACATTTCAATGATTTTAGTATGATTATGGGGTATTGGATTTAGAAATGTAAACTAGATGAACTGACAAGAAAGTATGCTACTGAAAATAAATTATTACAAAGAATCCATGTAACTGCTCTGAGTTGCAATTTCCCAGGACAATTATTTCTTTTTGGCCAAAAATTTTTAAAAAAATAAACAGGAAATTTTTTGACCACTCATGTCTTTTCTTTAGCCAAAAGTCTCCTGTGAAAGTAAGGCTTGTCTTGCAAAGTTATTCCTGAAGCAAATTGACTCAGAGGGCAGCATGACTTATGGTACTGTTACTTTGTATAAACAGTTCTGTCTTATGAGTAATGCTGGGTGAGGTCATGATTTTTAAGCACTTATGGTTTTTGTTGAATCCAATGAGTTTGACAAAAAATACTTTAGGAAGAAGTCAAATTAACATGCTACATTCAAAGGGCTTTACACTTCTTACATATTTACTAATATTGATGATTTTCACACTATGAATTTTCAAGAAACTTAGGAAATCTCTCAGGTAACAGGCATGGTGTCAGCATTCAGTAATATAGATGAGGGTTCAAGAATTGTGTGATTTTGGTTTAGTCATTTCCTCCAGAGGTCAGTTTCTTATATTATAAAATGAGGAAATTCAGGCCTATACATCTGAAATTCAAGTTGTTTTATCTATGCATACAAGTTTTAAGGCAATTTTAATAAAATTTTAATTTTAGAATAAATGTAGATTTACAGAAAAATTGTGAAGATAGTATATCTTGTTACTCCTGCTGTTCATATCTTACATTTGGTATATTTGTCATAACTAATGAAATAATTAATACATTGTTATTAACTAAAATCCATACTTTAATTAGATTTCCTTTATTTTTACCTAATGGCCTTTTTATATTCCAGAATTCCATCCAGGATATCATATTACATTTAGTTGTCATATCTCCTTGGGCTCTCTTCGCTGTTACAATTTCTCAGACTTCTTTGTTTATTATTTTTTTTTTAATTTTTAAGCTTTTAATTTTTTTAAAAAAATTATGGATACATAGTAGGTGTGTACATTTTGCATAATTGTTTACATAGCTAAGATTTGGAAACAACCTAAGTGTCATCAATAGATGAGTGAATAAATAAAACGTGGTACATTTACACAATGGAGTATTCAGTCATTAAAAAAAAAAAATAAGATCCAGTCATTTGCAGCAATATGGATGGAACTAGAGATCATTATGTTAAGTGAAATAACCCAAGCACAGAAAGACTTCCTTATTTTTGATGACTGGCAGTTTTGAGAAGTATGGGCTAGGTATTTTGTTGAATTTTTCTCTATTGGAATTTGTCTGAGATAGTTCTTATGCCTGGTTTGAGATTATAGGTTTTTGGGAAAAGAATTTACAGAGGTCAGGTGTTATTCTTATCACATCACATCAAAGGTACATACTGTCAACATGATTTATCACTGATGATGTTGGCTTTGATGACCTGGCTGAGATAGTGTTTTTCAGATTTCTCCACTGTAAAGTTACTCTTTTTTTCTTCCCCCTTCCTATGTTCTGCTCTTTCGAGGAAATTTTTATGTGTAGCCCATACTTAAGAAGTAGAGAGTTCTGCTCTATCTTCTTGAGGGTTCAGTATCTACAGAAATTCTTTGCAATTCTAGTGATTATGATTAGGTCTCGGTTTTAGCTTGTGCCTCTGAAATGTGAACTTTATAAGTGCGTTTAGTCCTCTATCCCCATGATGGAAGCATGAAGGGATTTTTCTGCACTGTGCACTGGGAGAACCACATTGAACTCCCGGAGGTAAAACTCATAAAAGTGTGGGGACTCCCTATCACTGCTCCCCATCCTGGAGTTTTGAACTCTCAGACTTGTCTACAATGAGCCTCTAGCAATCAATTACAGTTTAGGTTTTTCTGCTCTGGTTCTAGTTCCCATGGACGTTTCTGCTTCAATAAGCCATGACTCCTTGTATGCACCTGTCTGTCAATCCAATTCTGGGGTCAGTGATTTGCCCTGACACCTGAATTCTCTGACAGCTCTAGGACAAGTTGTTGATTTTTGAGCTTCTTCAGCTTTTTCCTTGTTAGGATAAAGTAACAACATTCAGGTTCCTTACATGATGGGCCCAAACTGAAAGTCTGAAAAACGTTGAACATTTCTTTTAGGCAAAAATCCCCTCAGTTTCATTCATCTGACAAGATTTGTATTTCTCCTTAACTTTTGAGAGATAATTTCACCAGGTGTAGACTTATAAGTTGGTGGTTCTTATCTTCCTATACTAAAGATTTTGTCATACTCTCTTTTTCCTTGCATGTTTTTTTTCTGAGAAGTGTACTGTCTTTCTTATCCCTGTTCCTCCAGAAATCAAGTACTTTATTTTCTCTTAGGCTTCTCTAAAGATATTTTTTTGGTCTTTGGTTTTCTACAGCTTGAATATGACACGTCTAAGTATATGTGTGTGTGTTTTTGTGTTTTTTTTTAATATTTATGCTTCTCTGAGCGTCTAAAATCTGTAATTTTTTGTTTGCTGTTAATTTTGGAAGGTTCTCAACTATTATTTCTTCTGCTCCATTTTTTGTTTTTCTCCTTCTGATATTCCAATTATACATATATTTTAACTTTTGATATTATCTTACAGTTGTTGGATAGTCTGTTCTTTTAAGATTCTTTTTCAGTTTATTTTAGTTTGGAAAGTTTCAACTGATTTATCTTCAAGCTCACTCTTTATTTCCCTGGCTGTGTTGAGTACACTGAAGAGCCCGTCAAAGGCAGTATTCATTTATTTTACTATGTTTTTTACTTCTAGCATTTCCTTTTGATTCTTTCTTAGGATTTCAATATGTCAACTTATTTTACCTATCTGCTCTTGAATGTTATCTACTGTTTCATTAGAGCCCTTACCATAATAATTCCTATTATTTGAAATGCCCAGTCTGATAATTTCAATACCTATCTCAGCCGTGAGTCTAATTATGATGATTCTCTGTTTCATCAGATGGCATTTTTTATTGCCTTTTGACATTCTTTATATTTTTTTGGTGAAAGCCAGGCATGTATCAGGTAAAACAAATTAAAGTAAATAGGGCCTTCGTGTCAGGATTTATGGTAATCTGGATAGGAATTTGGCTGTGCTTAGCACATGCTATAATTATAGTTGCCAGATGTTTTATGTTCTTCTAGTGTCCTTGTATTTGTCTCTTCTTACCTTGAGTTTCTCTGAGTGCTTCTAGTCAGAGGGAGTTTGTGTTGCAGCCCTTTTAGATGTAATCTACTGTTATACTGGAATTGTATTTGTGTGGTGGTAAGGTGTGGGAGAGTAGGAGCATTATATAATCTTGCAATTAAATCTGTCCTTTAGTGGGTTTGTAACCCTGGGGTGTGACCTTCACAACTGTTTCTCTGGTGGTATGGACTAATTTTCCTTAGATTCCCACTTCTTTCCCAAACTGCAGTGTTCCCAATTTATGTCCTTGAAGCCCTGGTCCTTGTTGACTATGTATTTCTGCTCTTAGGTGAAATGGAAGGGTCAGCGTAGGCTGGAGCAAGAGAAATTTCCTTCTCCAAGCCGGGATAAGATTCCGGCATAGCCTTTTCTACTGAAGAGTGTGCCTTTGTTATGGAGAATGCTCTGAGTGTATTTCAAAATGATTCATTTCTCCCTCCACTTTACAGAGCCATAAGGGGACTTTTCTCCCGTCTTCACCACCAGAATCTGGTAGAGCTCCTGGAGGTAAAGCCTATTAAAGTGTGGGCCACTTCTAAGACTGTGTTTCTCACTCTTAAGATAGTCTACTCTCATGCAGTTAATCAAAAATTACCATTTAACTGTTTCTTTGTTTTTAGCACTTTAACAGCTTCTGCTTCAGATAAGCAGATTTTGGTCTCTGGTGCATCTGTTTTCCCAAATTTCAGGATGATAGTTTGCCTTGCAACTTCAGCTCTCTGATGGGTCTGAAAAAAGACATTGATTTTAAGTTTGTCCAATTTTCTCTTATTGTAATGACAACAGCGACAGCCTCTATGCTGTCAAAACTAAAACCAGAAGTCTAGCTTGCCATAATTATTAGACATGGAAGGAAAAGATTCTGTAAGTAATTTATAAAGAAAAACATTGTTTTAAAGTCAATAAAAAGGTACTGTTTAGTACTAGAGACATCATGTTAAAATGACTAAACAGTAGTCTCTTATTTTAATCAATAATGAAAACACATTGTTGAGAGAGAGAGAAACAGAGACAGGGACAAAGAAACAGAGGGAGAGAGAAAGAGAGAGAGAGAGAGAGAGAATTTAACACAGCACTATTCCTCTCATCTAAACAAGAACTATTTTGTCTCTAGTCCTCTTTTCCTGTTACCTTTGAAATGACTGTATAGTTATGTCACTTTTTGGACTCCTGAGAATAAAAATTTAATAAGCTTGAATACACTTGGCCATTTTGAATAACAGCATATTCTAAAGTCCTAATTTGGAAGGCATGATATCAAATAGTATGTGAGCTTTAATTGTTAATTAGCTTTGACTACACCAAGCATATCTACTCCGTAAAATAAAAGCCCCAGATATTAAAAATTTCAAATAAATAGTTCAAGGATTTCTGATGATGTAAATGAAGTCATAAGATAATTATATGAGTAAATATTTTGTTTTTATTAGTATAACAAATCATTCCAATTACACTGAATTAAATGAATATATGTTCTAACATTTCAGCAACCTGCATGATGTCACTGCTATAGCACTATGATTTTCATATTACATACTCTTGAGACACTTTCCAGAGTATATATGGCTGTGTTATAGCATGGTAAGTATTACAATGTGTATGTCTGTGTGCCTATGTAATAATTTTTATGATGCTCTACTGGTCTTCAATGGAGTCTGGATGATTTCAGGTTTGTGAAAGGAACATTAAAATTTTTCTCTGGATACTATGCTAATATATCTAAGATACTTATTTCATATATTTTTTCAACTTTATCTTATTCTTTTTCTGAAATAAGAATCAGGAGGTACATGTGCAGATTTGTTACAAAGATATATTGCTTGAAGTTGAGGTTTGGAATAAACATGAATCAGCCAGATAGTGAGCATAGTGCCCAATAGGTAGTTTTTCAATCCTTTCCTCCTTCTTTGCCTCCTCTCTCTTGTATTCCCCAATGTCTATTGTTCCCATCTTTATGTCCATGGGTACCCAATGTTTAGCTCCCACTTATAAGTGAGGATGTGTGGTATTTGGTTTTCTGTTGCTGCATTAGTTCACTTAGGATAATGGCATCTAGCTGCAGCCATGTTGCTGCAAAGAACATAATTTCATTGTTTTATGGCTGCATAGTATTTCATGGTGTGTATGTACCACATGTTCTTTATCCAGTCCACCATTAATGGGCACCTGAGTTGATTCCATGTCTTTGCTATTGTAAATAGCACTGTGATGAACATATTTTTGCATGTGTCTTTTTGGTAGAACAGTTTATTTTCCTTTGGGTATATCCAGTAATAGGATTGCTGGGTCAAATGATAATTCAACTCTTAGTTCATCTAGAAATCTCCAAACTGCTCTCTACAGTGGCTGAACTGATTTGCATTTCTACCAACAGTGTCTAAATGCTCCCTTTTCTCCACAGCCTTTCCGACATCTGTTATTTTTTGATTTTTTAACAAAAGCCATTCTGACTGGTGTGAGATGGTATTTCATTGTGGTTTTGATTTGCATTTCTCTGATGAATAGTGATGATGAGTATTTCTTCCTATGTTTCTTGGCCACTTGCATAATTTCTTTTGAGATGTAGACACATCTCCTGTCCTTCATGTCCTTGTCCACTTTTTAATGGGGTTATTTTATTCTGGCTTATGGATTTGTTTAAATGTCTTATATATTCTGGATAATACAACTTTGTCAGATGTATAGTTTGCTAATATTTTCTCGAATTCTATAGATTGTCTGTTTGCTCTGTTGATAGTTTGTTTTTTGCTGCACAGAAGCTCTTTAGTTTAATTAGATCCCACTTGTCAATGTTTCTGTTGCAATTTTTTTTGAGGACTTAGCCATAAATTATTTGTCAAGGCTGATATTGAGAAGGATATTTCCTAGCTTTTCACCTGGAATTTTTATACTTTGTAGTCTTATATTTAAGTCTTTAATGCATATTGAGTTAATATTTGCATATGGTGATAGATTGGGGTCCAGTTTCATTCTTCTGCGTATGGATAGGCAGTTATTCCAGCACCATTTATTAAATAGGAAGTCTTTTCCCCATTGTTCATTTTTATTGGCCTTGTCTAAGATCAGATTGTTGTAGGTGTGTGGCTTTATTTCTGGGTTCTTTATTCTGTTTCATTAGTCTATGTGTCTGTTTTTGTACTGGTACCATGCTGTTTTGGTTACTGTAGTCTTATAGTATAGTTTGAAGTTGGGTGATGTGATGCTTCTGGCTTTGTTGTTTTTGCTTAGGATTGCTTTGGTGATTTGGGCTCTTTTTTGGTTCCCTATAAATTTAAGACACTTTTTTCTAGTTCTGTGAAAAATTATGTTGGTAGTTTGATAGGAATACCACTGAATCTATAAATGGTTTTGGACAATATTGCCATTTTAACTATCTTGATTTTTCCAATCTGTGAGCATAAAGTGTTTTTCCACTTATTTTTGTCATCTCTCATTTCTTTCAGCAGTGTTTTGTAGTTCTCTTTGTAGAGCTCTTTCACCTCCTTCATTAGCTTTCTAGATATTTTACTCTTTTTGTGGCTATTGCAAATGATATTGCATTCCTGATTTGGCTCTCTGCGTGAATGTTTTGGTGTACACAAATGCTACTGATTTTTGTATATTGATTTTTTAGATACTTATTTTAATGGTGTAATGATTTCAAATTCCCTCTATTTTATACACATTTTTTTCAGCCAGTCTGCATTTTTTACTTTATCAAACCACAATTTAAAGAAAACTTTCATTCTTGCATTAAGAACAATTAAATACTGTTGATGAATAACATAGTTTGTAGGCAGAACAGAAACTGGTTTTATAAGTATTTTCCCTTAAGATAGAGGTCATTATATAACCCACATCAATGAGTCCTCAAGAGTGTGGTCTCCTGACCAGCCACATCAGCAACACCGAGGAACCTATTAGAAATTCAAATTTTCAGTCCTCAGTCTAGACCTGTTGAATCAGAAACTCTGGGAATGGGACCCAGCAGTACATATTTAAACCCTTCAGGTAATTCTGATTATTTTTAAATTTGAGAACTCTCTTAAATTATAGAGATCCAAAAGGAAACAATTCCTAAGGATTCAAAAGAACAAAGGTGTATTAGTGTTAAGTCGATTGTTTCTTAATCTTCTGAATTCTGTTTCTTTCCTTTCCTTTTACAAGTTTCTGTTATTTCAATAATATGGTTCTTTTTCCTTTAGAAGTGGCCACTGCTAAAAGTTGAGTGCAACTGATTTAAGCACTCAGCAAATTCTTACTTCAAAAGTTATGTTTGAGAGCAGATTAGTAATTAGTATTCAATTACTTTAAAAATTCTCAACTCGGCCCTGATTAAATCATTCCAAGTAGTATTTTACGATCGATAGAGGGAAAAGAAAGGATTTATATATATCTGCAGAGTTTAAGGTCCATTAAAATGTAAATGTTACAGCATGTTGTTAAATATGGCATCAAATGTGTACTTACTTTAGCTTTTATTGTCCTGATTACTACTAAAAAGAGAAAATAACTAGTGTTTCTTCTTGTATTTCTCCTGTGCTAATTTGTATCATAAAAAGAAAGTAATAAAATTTTTTTAAGAAACAACATAAAAAGAAGCCTAAAGGGGATAAGGGAATATAGAAAGGAAAGTATTGTGAAAGACGGGTGAAATTGTGTCAGATGACATTGGAGAGACTTTTTCAGGTACAGCAATAAGAAGGAAATAAGGCCATATTTGTGAAAAGTCACTTGTCACTTGTCAAATAAAGGACATGAACTAAAGAGATCTGACCTATTCCTATTTCCCCATTCATTAAATGATAGATATACATGTTCAAATCTCTTGCTCCCTCTGTGCTTTCATTTGTCTCCCTGAGGAAGAGGGGTCTCAATACCTGCCTACACCTACTGTGTGGAAAAGTGTAAAGGCAAATAATGAGGCTTAAATATAGATTTCTTTGGGGATGGAATTGGGGGGAACTGAATGGGGGCCGGAATTGGGATGGTATTGAAGGGCTTGTCTAACTTATTTTCCCTATGTTTTACTGGACTATATCTTAAACAAAATGACATGTGAAAAAATAAAAGATCTTTGGGCTTCAAGAGACATTAGACATTATCTAGACCAGTTTTACCATTTTAAAAATTCAGTGCAATTTAAGTCTCCGGAAGTTAGCCTAATGTCAAACAATAATTAGCAACAAACACTAGGCCCAACTCATGTCCTTGAATATCATTCTGTGTTTAGACATTTTCTAGAGGGCCGGAAGAAAAAGGGGCATTTATTTAGCTATAAACATATTTTTCTATTTGAGATTATGAATAATATCATGGTAACAAAAGATGAAAAGCAACAACGATATCTCTAAAAATACATTTTGCTTTGCCTAGAATTCAGTAAAAAAACATTTCAAAAATGTTATACTCAACCACATTGCTCTGCCTAAGCAATGCAGAGAGCCAGCAAAGTAGAAGGTTGTCCCAAGAGAATTTGTACCATAAAGCTTTGAAAAAGCCCTTCAGTTCAGCTCAACTCAATTGAAAAAAATATTTCTTAAGTGATTACTATTTTCTTCCAAGAAAAATCCTGTATTGTTGGTAAACAAAAGTGCATAAACTATGCCCTTTATCCATAAGGAGCTCAGTCTCATAAGGAAAACATACATTTGTACAACTAACTATAGTGCAAGTCAAATTATAATAGGTGCTAGAATTAAAATGCAAAATTATACATATAAATATGTAAACATACATTTTTAATTCCTATTTAAAATTTAACATATTGCCTAGCCCAAAAATACATTAATACACAGTAGTAAAGAAAATTCCAAATCTTAATTCAACAACAATGCAATTTATGTATCATTAATGGCAGAGTATGATCGAGTAATAAAATTCTGGGTCATTCTCACTTGATGTTTTGATAAATGTTTCTCAGAACTAAGCAAAATCTACACGATAAGTTCCAGACATATTCTACCAGTTCATTGTACAGACTGATAAAATATTTCAGGTACAATAGAAAATCTGGATAAAGACCGGGTATACATATGGAATGGATAAATTTTGCATAGGTTTGGGAGACAGAGAGTAAATTTCTGGCAATCTGTCCACTTTCTACAGAAAATGTTAGGTTTTGCTAGTTCAATAAGTCAACCGTGGCCTCATAGATAAAAGCATAGATGAGAACAGCAGCTGTACCTGGATATGGTGCAAATCCCTTATTTAATTATTTTTGTATGGTCATGACTGAAGTATAGTCACACATTCTCCCAGCATGACTGCTGATGGAAAAGTCTTTGAAATTCTCTTGTGTAAGATAATTTTAAATGTCTGCTTCTTTCTCTACCACATGTTGGTGTTGTGTCTAGCTACCACAACAAAACTTATACGTCTGTAAGAAACTGAATTCCTTCCATATATGGTGATAACAGAAAAGGCATTCCATTTTCATTGCTTTGTACATGGAAAATGCCATTTTTAGAATTTTCTCAAAGTATGCCAAGAAGTTATACTATTTGGCCTGAGAAAATGCAATGGCATGCATCTGCCAACTCCTGCTACTGTTGCGAGGTCATTGCTAAGCAATTTATAAAGTAATTGTGTCAGGAGCTTTGCCATGCTAGTAATCAATAGGCTTTTTTTGAGAAGTAAATGTAATTTAGCTACTTCTTTACTTGATCCCAAATAAATTATACCTAGAAACATAAGTCAATATGTTCTTTTAACCAAGTATGTATACTCTATTTGTTCTAGTTATCACATGAATGTAGGATTCAAACATACCTTGAAAAATCATTTAGCATATCACCTTACCTTCATTCAATATAGTCTTTAAAATTTATAACAACCAGTATAACCACAGTGCCATATGTTAGTCCTATAGTTGCTGGATTAGAGATAGTTCAGGGCCCTAGGTAGAAGCCGGGTGACAAAGGAAGTAGTGAGGCACTAAGGGGGTTAAGGAACCACTTTTTATCAACTTGAATACTTGACATAGTTAAATATAGTGCTATATTGTATCCACTGTTGAATATTGGCTGAACATAAGCCCTGGCAATATTCAGACAAAGCATGAAAAACCTTCCTTTTTCCTATGACCCCAATATATATCTCTAGTTGATCCTGGGACCATGTCCTCTGAGTTCATATGAAGTGTCAGATTCGATCCTAAATCTTCAGGGCCTCACTATCAATCAAAGCAAGTTGTCCAGTTTGAGAAAAAACCTTCTCTTCATCTGTAATCTAAAAGAATTGTAAAGAAATGAGAATTCAAAACTTTTTAATGCTAATTTTCATAAGTATCCATGGTCAATTCTGTCAATAGTATATTTCTCATATTTTCCATATGACACTCATATTTCCTTTCTCAAGTCATGGGCTCATGTCGATTTTCAAATGCACCTTTCTCTGAAATATATTTTCTCAGAATCACACAAGTTAGCACTTGGATACTCAATAACATGCATTATGTTCTAGTTGCTTCAAGTAAGGAAGCCTTATACCCTTTTGCAAGGTAAACCATTGTTTAAAGGTTATATTTTGTATTTTTTGTGGATTCACTGTGCAAGAAATATAGTGAATATTACTTTTGCTTCTTTTGCTTATGTTTAGCATATTTGTCAACCTATTGATCTATTATTTATCAATCTATTTCATATATTTGCTGTTATTTATATTTCTTTTGCTGCTTTAGGAAATTATCACAAACTTAGTAATTTAAAACAATACAAATTTATTATTTACAGTTATGTAGGTCTGAAGTATAATATGCATCTCACTGGGCTTAAACCGAGGTGTGGGCAGGGCTGATTTCTTTCTGTGCACTCTAGGGAATAATTCATTTCCTGCCGTTTCTAGCTTCTAGAGCTACTTCCCTTTCTTGTCTCCTGGCCCCCTTCCTCCAGCTACAAAGTCAGAAACAGTAAATCAAACTCTTTTGATGCTGTATCTCTCTGACTTAGAACTCATATGGAGTTTATCTCCTATACATCTAATAATTATTGTTCATATAGTAGGTATGTATTGGATGAACACAAAGGCCTTCAAAACACTGCACATACTTGACATCCATATTTCTTATGAATTTAAGTTATTCTGGAGATCTTTAGGGGGCCGTTATTTTGCTTACCACAAAGTCTAATTTATTCAGCCAAGTTCATCTTGTTCTGTTCTCAGGAAGAGTGAATAGCTGGTCAATAAATTAGATGTAATAAAAACTATCAAATTACTGTACAGAAGAAGGTAAAAGGCATCATGTCTCCCTACTCAGTAATAGTCTTTACTTTCTTTTTTAAAACATACTCTAGGAAAATTATAAATCAAAGTTAATAATCTAGCTGAACATTCATATCCCTAGATGTTAAAAATACCTCTTTCTTTTCCATACTTGTACTGCCCTTTAAGTGACCAACTCTATAGTAAAATCCTGTAATGGCATTTCGATGCAGGTGTTTATCATGCCTTGCCAGTGCTGGGAAAGTTCCCAAAGTTATCTAAAGGTTCTTCATCCTTCTGCTCACCCATAATGTACTACATTATTGGCTGTCACAGTGTACAAAGGCCCCATAAAGAGGATACAGAAAATTAATATACCAATAGCCCAGTTTGACAAGGTTGGATATTTGAGAATTATATTCTCATTCAATTTTATCATTCCAGTATATTAATTTTAATTAATTTTAATTCCTGCTCCATTGATTACTATTATTGTCACTGTGAACAATTATTTGACTTTTTAAAACTTAGTTTTGTAATATACAAAATAATTAAATGAGATAACATAATAATTAACATTGAGTAAATGTTTGCTCTTTTTCTCTCTTCTTTATATTTAAACTATTTTTAGTAGAAATGGCAAATTTTGTCATGCCTTATTATTTTTAATTAGCACACGATTAGTATTAATTTACTGCCTTACATATAAAACCCTTTGAGTTTAAGAATCCAACCTTTTCTTCCTGTCTTCTTATAACCAGTTGTATCAATGAATGGATAGCATATTGTTCATGAGGACAAATTATTTAGAAATTTTTAAAAACATTATATTTTCTGCAAAATTTTCTACATCTTATTAAACAGAGGCCATGTCTAATTTATCATTTTATCTCATATGCAGCAATAATTATTGTGAATATAGTAGGCATCTGTTGGATAAACACATAGGGATTCAAAGTACTGCACATACTTGATTTCCATATTTCTCATGGGTTCAAGTTATAATAATTTTATTTATAGATAATAAATCTGTCTCATGTATACCTTCCTCAGAAGTAGTTTACATGACTTAATCTAAAATGCTTCTTTTCCCACAACCCAATCAATTCAGATTCAATAATTAAGTAAGCTGTCTCTATTTTTTTTCTTATAAAAAATGATTTTTTTTAGATTGTGACTAAAGTACTTCAAAATTGCTTGAGGAAGATGAAAGTAATTTTAGTAAAAGTGGTTTTGTGGGTCATTTCTGAAGAATCAGTTTCCAAACAATGAAGATAAGATGAAAATACAAGTCAGGCAGAAATACATACAAAATTCAGGCGAGATATGAAAGTTGTTCTGGGAAAATCTTTCAGCTATTAATTTCACTGAGCTTCAATTCACAGAAGTCAATAATAGCTTCATGCTTTACAGAGTAGCTGAATGAATTTCATTTGCAAAAGTGGATGAAAACAAAGACACCAAAGACTTCCAATCCAAGGCATACAGAAGGAATATTATTTGATATGCAACATTAATTAATTTCACATTTTTTAACCTTAAATACTTATTTATTCCTCCTGACCAACTGCAACTTAGTACCCTTTGATCAACATCTCCACATTCTCACATACCCCAAACTTCTGGTAACCACTATTCTACTCCCTGCTTCTAAGAGCTCAATTGTTTTGGATTCCAAATATAAGTGACAACATGCAGTCTTTGCCTTTCTGTGCCTGGCTTATTTCATTAAGCGTAATGTCCTCCAGGTTCATCCATATTGTTCTTAATGACAGAATGTTCTTTCTTTTTTTAAGACTGCATAGTACTCCATTATGCATATATACAGGATGATAATCCATACTCTGAAAATGTGAAAACTGAAAACCTGCAAAATTCAAAATTTTGGCCAGTCATATAATGCCACAAGTGGAAAATTCCACACCTGACCTCATGTGACAAATCACAGTCAAATTGCAGACACACAAAACACAGTTTATTCAGCATCCCCAAGAGAAAAGATTTTCCCTGCCCCCTTCAGGTGTGAAATATCTTTTCCACATATGCACAGATTCCCCCATGCAAGCACACCCACAAAGGGTACTAAAATGGCACGTGTGTAGCCTCAACATGCCAACAACAGGTTCACCACCATGATACCTGACATAGGGCCGAGATCTACGTGCGTTACTCATTGTGATTTTTTTGTTGCTGTTTATTTTCTGCTCTGTGGTGTAAAGATATTGTTAAAAATGTTTAAAAGGCCTGCAGAAATCCCTATGGGTAACAGTGGTAAGAAAAAGATAAAACACAAACAGTCAAGCTGCTATTGAAACTTGATAGTTGCTTTAAGTGTGAAACATCTTACAGAAGACTATGGTCATCATATATACCTGAAAAAACATAAGGATAAATTGTTAAAGTTCTATGGTGAAAAAGATGAACAGAAATTAATAAAAAATAGAAAGGCACTGTATAAAGCTAAAAAGGAAGGTCTTATTTTATGATTAAGATCTGGATCATGTATTGAAAAATTAGATCTATCATCATTGTAATGAACACATCCCATTTAATAGTACGCCGATCATGAAACAAACAAGCAGAGATCTATCATGATAAACTGAAAGTTAAAGGGAGCTGTGAATACTCAAGAGTCTAGCTGCAGAATTAAAAAAACACACAGCATTACTTGTTTAGAGATTTGTGATGATAAAGCAGCTGCTGAACACAAAGCAGTGGGAATATCCATTGACAAGTCTGTCAAGATTATTGCTGGTGAAAATCTGATGCCAAGACAAGTCTATAGTGCTAATGAAACATCACCGTTTTCGTGTTATTGCCCAAAAAGACACTGACTACTGCTGATGAGACAGCCCCTACAAGAATTAAGGATGCCAAAGACAGAATAACTGTGCTAGGCTGTTCTAATGCAGCAGGCATGCATAAGTAAACTTGTGATAGGTTCAAATGTGCATGCTTGTTGTGTCCAAGGAGCAAATGTCTGACCAGTCAATTATGATGCTAACAAAAAGGCATGAATCACCAGGGACATCTTTCATTATTGTTTTCACATACATTTTGTATCAGCAGCTCATGCTTACTGCAAGAAAACAGGACTGAATGATGACTACAAGATTTTGTTATTCTTCAACAAGTGTTCTGTTCATCCTCCAGCTGAAATACTCATAAAAAGTAATGTTTATGGCATGTACTTTCCCCAAATTTGAATTCAATTATTCAGCCATAAAAGAGGGTACCCTTAGATCAATAAATAGTAAATATGAAAGGATACCATACATGTTGTTGCCAACACTTTGAACACAATGACACAGTTGGGCATGCCTGGAACAACCTCTGGCCTGTGATTGTGTTCAGTGATGATGACGAACAAGGTGGTGACTTTGAAGGATTCCATATGTTAAGTGAGAAATAAATGATGTCTGACCTTCTTATCTATGTAAAAAAAAAAAAACATTCCAAGTCCTTCAGTAAGCCGGAAGAAGTGATATTGAAGTTTGTAACGTTGAAAATTAGGCTCAGGGGGTGTTCCAAGACGGCCGAATAGGAACAGCTCTGGTCTGCAGCTCCCAGCGTGTTTGGCACAGAAGATGGGTGATTTATGCATTTCCAACTGAGGTACCTGGTTCATTTTCTTGGGACTGGCTGGACAGTGGGTACAGCTCAAGGAGGGCGAGCTGAAGCAGGCTGGGGTGTTGCCTCACCTGGGAAGCCCAAGGGGTTGGGGGATTTCCCTTTCCTGGCTAAGGGAAGTGGTGACAGACTACCTGGAAAAACAGGACACTCCCCATCCAAATACTGAGCTTTTCCCAAGGTCTTAACGTCCGGCAGACAAGGTGATTCTCTCCCGTGCCTGACTTGGCAGGTCCCACACCCACAAAGCCTTGCTCACTGCTAGTGCAGCAGTTTGAGATCATTCTGTGAGGCTGCAGCCTGGCGGGGGAGGGGTGTCCGTAATTGCCGAGGCTTGAGTAGATAAACAAACAGCCAGGAATCTTGAACTGGGCAGAGTCCACTGCAGCTCAACAAGGCCTACTGCCTCTAGACTCTACCTCTGTGGGCAGGGCATAGCTGAACAAAAGGCAGCAGACAACTTCTGCAGACTTAAAGGTCCCTGTCTGACAGCTCTGAAGAGAGCAGTGGTTCTCCCAGCATGGCGTTTGAGTTCTGAGAATGGACAGACTGCCTCCTGAAGGGTCCCTGACCCCTGTGTAGCTTAACTGGGAGACACCTCCCAGTAGGGGCCAACAGACACCTCATATAGGCGTCTGCCCCTCTGGGACAAAGTTCCAGAGGAAGGATCTGGCAGCAATATTTGCTGTTCTGTAATATTTGTGTTCTGCAGCCTCCACTGGTGATACCCAGGCAAACAGGGTCTGGAGTGGAACTCCAGCAAACTCCAACAGACCTGCAGCTGAGGGACCTGTTAGAAGGAAAACTAACAAGCAGAAAGGAATAGCATCAACATTAACAAAAAGGTCATCTACACCAACACCCCATCTGTAGGTCACTAACATCAAAGACCAAAGGTAGATAAAACCACAAAGATGGGGAGAAAACAGAGCAGAAAAGCTGAAAATTCTAACAATCAGAGCACCTCTTCTCCTCCAAAGGATCACAGCTCCTCACCAGCAATGGAACAAAGCTGGATGGAGAATGACTTTGAAGAGTTGACAGAAGTAGGCTTCAGAAGGTCGATAATAACAAACTTCTCTGAGCTAAAGGAGGATGCTTGAACCCCTCTCAAGGAAGCTAAAAACCTTGAAAAAAAATTAGACAAATGGCTAACTAGAATAAACAGTGTGGAGAAGACTTTAAATGATCTGATGGAGCTGAAAACCACGGCACAAGAACTTTGTGACACATGCACAAGCTTCAATAGTGAATTCGATCAAGTGGAAGAAAGGGTATCAGTGATTGAATATCAAATTAATGAAATAAAGTGAGAAGACAAGGTTAGAGAAAAAAAGACTAAAAGAAAATGAACAAAGCCTCCAAGAAATATGAGACTATGTGAAAAGACCAAATCTACATTTGATTGGTACCTGAAAGTGATAGGGAGAATGGAACCAAGTTGGAAAACACTCTTCAGGGTATTATCGAGGAGAGCTTCCCCAACTTAGCAAGGCAGGCCAACATTCAAATTGAGGAAATACAGAGAACACCACAAAGATACTCCTTGAGAAGAGCAACCCCAAGACACATAATTGTCAGATTCACCAAGGTTGAAATGAAGGAAAAAGTGTTAGCAGCAGCCAGAGAGAAAGGTTGAGTTACCCACAAAGGGAAGCCCATCATACTAACAGCAGATGTCTTGGCAGAAACCCTACAAGCAGGAAGAGAGTGGGGGCCAATATTCAACATTCTTAAAGAAAAGAATTTTCAACCCAGAATTTCATATCCAGCCAAACTAAGCTTCATAAGTGAAGGAGAAATAAACCCCTTACAGACAAGCAAATGCTGAGAGATTTTGTCACCACCAGAACTGCCCTAAAAGAGCTCCTGAAGGAAGCACTAAACATGGAAAGAAACAACTGGTACCAGCCACTGCAAAAATGGGCCAAATTGTAAAGACCATTGATGCTATGAAGAAACTGCATCAATCAACAGGCAAAATAACTAGCAAACATCATAATGACAGGATCAAATTGCTTGTTAATATTGACCTTAAATGTAAATGGGCTAAATGCCCCAATTAAAAGACACAGACTGGCAAATTGGATACAGAGTCAAGACTCATCAGTGTGCTGCATTCAGGAGACCCATCTCATGTGCAAAGATGCACATAGTCTCAAAATAAACGGATGGAGGAAGATCTACCAAGCAAATGGAAAGCAAAAAAAAAAAAAAGAAAAAAAAGAAAAAAAAGAAAAGCACGGGTTGCAATCCTAGTCTCTGATAAAACAGACTTTAAACCAACAAAGATCAAAAGAGACAAAGAAGGACATTACATAATGGATAATGGTAAAGGGATCCATTCAACAAGAAGAGCTAACTATCCTAAATATATATGCACCAATACAGGAGCACCCCGTTTCATAAAGCAAGTCCTTAGAGACCTACAAAGAGACTTAGACTCTCACACAATAATAATGGGAGACTTTAACACCCCACTGTCAATATTAGACAGATCAACGAGACAGAAGGTTAACAAGGATATCCAGGACCTGAACTCAGCTCTGTAACAAGCAGACCTAACAGACATCTACAGAACTCTCCACCCCAAATCAACAGAATATACATTCTTCTCAGCACCATATCACAAGTACTCTAAAATTGACCACATAATTGGAAATGGAGCACTCCTCAGCAAATGTAAAATAACAGAAATCACAACAAACTGCCTCTCAGATCACAATGTAATCAAATTAGAACTCAGGATTAAGAAACTCACTCAAAACCATTCAACTACATGGAAACTGAACAACCTGCTCCTGAATGACTAGTGGGTAAATAATGAAATGAAGGCAGAAATAAAGATGTTCTTTGAAACCAATGAGAACAAAGACACAAAGTACCAGAATCTGTGGGACACATTTAAAGCAGTGTGTAGAGGGAGATTTATAGCACTAAATGCTCACAAGAGAAAGCAGTAAAGATCTAAAATCGACACCCTAACATCACAATTAGAAGAACTAGAGAAGCAAGAGCAAACAAATTCAAAAGCTAGCAGAAGGAAAGAAATAACTAAGATCAGAGCAGAACTGAAAGAGGTAGAGACACAAAAAACCCTTCAAAAATCAATGAATCCAGGAACTGGTTTTTGAAAAGATCAACAAAATTGATAGATTGCTAGCAAGAATAATAAAGAAGAAATGAGAGAAAAATCAAATAGATGCAATACAAAATGATAAAGGGGATATCACCACCAATCCCACAGAAATACAAACTACCATCAGAGAATACTATAAACACCTCTATGCGAATAAACTAGAAAATCTAGAAGAAATGGATACATTCCTGGACACAAACACCCTCTCATGGCTAAACCAGGAAGAAGCTGAATCTCTGAATAGACCAATAACAGGCTCTGAAATTGAGGCATTAGTTAATAGCTTACCAACAAAAAAAGTCGAGGACCAGACAGATTCACAGCCGAATTCTACCAGAAGTACAAAGCACAGCTGGCACCAGTCCTTCTGAAACTATTCCAATCAACAGAAAAAGAGGGAATCCTCCCTAACTCATTTTGTGAGGCTAACAACATCCTGATACCAAAGCCTGCAGAGACACAACAAAAAAAGAGAATTTTAGACCAATATCCCTGATGAACATCGACGCAAATATCCTCAATAAAATACTGGCAAACTGAATCCAGCAGCACATCAAAAAGCTTATCCACCAAAATCAAGTTGGCTTCATCCCTGGGATGCAAGCCTGGTTCAACATATGCAAATCAATAAATGTGATCCATCACATAAACAGAACCAATGACAAAAACCACATGACTATCTCAGTAGATGCATAAAAGGCCTTTGATAAAATTCAACAGCGCTTCATGCTAAAAAAAACTCTCAATAAACTAGGTATTGATGGAACATATCTCAAAATAATAAGAGCTATTTATGACAAACCCACAGCCAATATCGTACTGAATGGGCAAAAACTGGAAGCATTCCCTTGCAAAACCGACACAAGACAAGGATGTCCTCTCTCACCATTCCTATTCAATATAGTGTTGCCAGGGCAATCACGGAAGAGAAAGAAATAAAGGTATTCAATTAGGAAAAGAGGAAGTCAAATTGTCCCTGTATGCAAATGACATGATTGTATATCTAGAAAACACCATTGTCCTCAGCCCAAAATCTCCTTAAGCTAATAAGCAACTTCAGCAAAAGCTCAGGATCAAAATCAATGTGCAAAAATCACAAGCATTCCTATACAATATTAACAGACAAACAGAGAGCCAAATCATGAGTGAACTCACATTCACAATTGCTACGAAGAGAATAAAATACCTAGAAATCCAACTTACAAGGGATGTGAAGGACTTCTTCAAGAAGAACAAACCACTGCTCAATAAAATAAAAGAGGATGCAAACAAATGGAAGAATATTCCATGCTCATGGATAGGAAGAATCAATATCGTAAAAATGGCCATACTGCCAAAGTAATTTATAGATTCAATGCCATCCCCATCAAGCTGCTAATGACTTTCTTCACAGAATTGGAAAAAACTACTTTAAAGTTCACACGGAACAACAAAAGAGCCCGCATTGCCAAGACAATCCTAAGCAAAAAGAACAAAGGTGGAAGCATCATGCTACCTGACTTCAAACTATATTACAAGGCTACAGTAGCCAAAACAGGATGGTACTTGTACCAAAACAGATATGTAGATGAATGGAACAGAACAGAGGCCTCAGAAATAATGCTACACATCTACAACCATCTGATCTTTGACAAACCTGACAAAAACAAGCAATGGGGAAAGGATTCCCTATTTAATAAATGGTGCTGGGAAAACTGGCTAGCCATATGTAGAAAGCTGAAACTGGATCCCTTCCTTATACCTTATGCAAAAATTAATTCAAGATAGATTAAAGACTTAAATATTAGACCTAAAACAATAAAAACTGTAGAAAAAAACCTAAGCAATACCATTCAGGACATAGGCATGGGCAGGGACTTCATGACTAAAACACCAAAATCAAGGCAACAAAAGCCAAAATTGACAAATGGGATCTAAGTAAACTAAAGAGCTTCTGCACAGCAAAAGAAACCATGATTGGAGTGAACAGGCAACCTACAGAATGGGAGAAAATTTTTGCAATCTACCCATCTGACAAAGCACTAATATCCAGAATCTACAAGGAACTCAAACAAATGTACAAGAAAAAAACAACCCCATCAAAAAGTGGGCAAATGATATGAGTAGACACTTCTCAAAAGAAGACATCTATGGAGCTAACAGACATACGAAAAAATGTTCATAATCACTGGTCATCAGAGAAATGCAAATCAAAACCACAATGAGATACCATCTCACCCCACTTAGAATGGCAATCATTAAAAAGTCAGGAAACAACAGATGCTGGAGAAGATATGGAGAAATAGAAATGCTTTTACACTGTTGGTGGGAGTGTAAATTGGTTCAACCATTGTGGCAGACAGTATGGCAATTCCTCAAGGATGTGGAACTAGAAATACCATTTGACCCAGCAATCCCATTACTGGGTATGTGCCCAAAGGATTATAAATCATGCTACTATAAAGACACATGCACACGTATGTTTATTGTGGCCCTATTCACAGTAACAAAGACTTGGAACCAACCCAAATGTCCATCAATGATAGACTGGATTAAGAAAATGTGGCACTTACACAGCTTGGAATACTATGCAGCCATAAAAAAGGATGAGTTCATGTCCTTTGCAGGGACATGGATGAAGTTGGAAACCATCATTCTGAGCAAACTATCACAAGGACAGAAAACCAAACACCACATGTTCTCACTCATAGGTGGGAATTGAACAATGAGATCACTTGGACACAGGGTGGGGAGAATCACACACTGGGGCCTGTCAGGGGTTGGGGCCCTGGGAGAGGGATATCATTAGGAGAAATACCTAATGTAAATGATGGGTTGATGGGTGCAGCAAACCAACATGGCACATGTATACCTATGTATCAAACCTGCACGTTGTGCACATGTACCCTAGAACTTAAAGTATAATAAAAAGAAAAAGAAAAGAAAATTAGGCTCCACTTGTTCATTCACTGACTGATGGTGAAATAGCCAAAATGATCCTGAGTCAAAGTGATTGTAGTAATAGTGATAATGAAGATGACATTTAACAGTGATAACCACTGCAGAAGTGCCTGTAGGTTAATTACGTGGTCAAATATATAATGAGCTTATTGAAGGACTAGGGCAGTATGCATTCATAACAGAACAAGAAATCATATTAGTTTATAAAATCAAAGAGATACTTTGACAACAAATACAATTGTTAATAAGGCAAATGACTTTGGAGAAAACATTTTTAAATGCCTTCTGGCTGAATGCCTCCTCAACTCTAAATGATCCACCTCCTTGTCCCTCAACTGCTTCTGATGTTTTTTCTCACCTAAAAAAATACATTGTATAGTATCCTGTTAATAAAAACACAGTATTATAGGTGGAGACTAAAATCCTGTTGTTGTTTGCAGTTGCTGTTATTTAACAGCTAATACAGGTATTCTGGTGATGCAACTGTGTTGCTTAGCTAAGCTGAACACATTATTTTTTCACTGTATTAATGGTATGTCAACTTGTTTACTGTTAAGTACTTATGTGCAAATAAGTGTGAGAAAAACGACTGCTTATCAGTAGCCTATAAATTCAGAGTCAGCAATGATGGTGATGTGAATAACCACAGATTGTTTGCATAGACGGCTGAGATAGGGATGCTTTTGCTTCCTGATGGTTTAAAATACACAAATGTTGTTTTATGTATAAAATTATTTAAAATATTGTATAAATTACTTTTAGGTATGTATAAAATGTTTATATGTAATATAAGTGAATTTTATGCTTAGACTTGTATCCTCTCCCAGTGTATCTCATTATGTATATGCAAGTATTCCAAAATCCAAAAAAAAAATTCAAACTTGGAAGCACTTCTGGTCCTAAGCATTTGAGATGAGAGATACTCAACCTGTACCATGTTTTCTTTATCCATTTATTTGTTGATGGGTATGAAGAATTGTTTTCCTCTTTTAACTGTTGTGAATAATATTACAATGAACATGGGAGTGCAGATATCTCTTTGACATACTGATTTCAAGTCTTAAGATATAAACCCAGAAATAGGATTGCTGAATCATATTGTAATTGCATTTCTCCTTTTTTGAAGACCTCTGTATTAGTCCATTTTCATGCTGCTGATAAAGACATACCTGAGACTGGGAAGAAAAATAGGTTTACTTGGACTTACAGTTCCACATGGCTGGGGAGGCCTCAGAATCATGGTGGGGGGCCAAAGGAACTTCTTCCATGGTGGTGGCAAGAGAAAATGAGACAGTGAGACAGATGCAAAAATGGAAAGCCCTGATAAAACCATCAGATCTCGTGAGACTTATTCACTACCATGAGAACAGTATGGTAGAAACTGACACCATCATTTAAATTATCTCCTACTGGGTCCCTCCCACAACACATGGGAATTATGGGAGTACAATTCAAGATGAGATTTGGGTGGGGACACAGAGCCAAACCATATCAGCCTCCATAAATTTTTCTATAATGGCTGTTGATATGATTTGGCCTTGTGTCTCCACCCAAATTTCAGCTCAAGTTATAATTTCCAGAGGTTGAGGGAGAGACATGGTGGGAGGTGACTGTATCATTAGGGTGGTTTTCCCCATGCTGTTCTTGTGATAGTGAGTGTGTTCTCATGAGACCCGAAGTTGCTATAAGGGGCTCTTGCCCCTCTGCTTCCTCTCATTTGCTGCCATGTAAAAAGTGCCTGCCTCTCCTTTCACCATGATTGTAAGTTTCCTGAGGCCTCCCTAGCCATGCAGAACTGTGAGCCAATTAAACCTCTTTTCTTATATTAATAAATTGCCCAGTCTCTGGTAGTTCTTTATAGCAGTATGATAATGGACTAATACAGCAGTACTAATTTACATTTATACCAAAAGTGTACAAGAGTTCCTTTTCCTTCATATTCTTGCAAACGCTTGCTATTATCTTTTTGATACTAGCCATTCTGACAAGTGTTATGTGATCCCATTGTAGTTTTAAGTTGTACTTCTCTAATGATTAGTGATATGGAGCATCTTTTTCATATATCTTTTGAGAATTTACTTGTCTTCTTTTGAGAAATATCTATTCAGGTCCTTTGCTCATTTTTAATTGTTTTTTTTTTTTTCGCTATTGACATATTGTGTCCGAAATTGGTGGGTTCTTGGTCTTAATGACTTCAAGAATGAAGCCACGGGCCCTCATGGTGAGCGTTACAGTTCTTAAAGATGGTGTGTCTGGAGTTTGTTCCATCTGATGTTTGGACGTGTTTGGAGTTTCTTCCTTCTGGTGGGTTCCTGGTCTTGCTGTCTTCAGCAGTGAAGCTGCAGACCTTCGTGGTGAGTGTTACAACTCATAAAGGCAGTGCGGACCCAAACAGTGAGCAGCAGCAAGATTTACTGCGAAGAGTGAAAGAACAAAGCATTCACACTGTGGAAGGCATCCAGAGCGGGTTGCCGCTGCTGGCTTGGGCAGCCTGCTTTTATTCCCTTATCTGGCCCCACCCACATCCTGCTGATTGGTCCATTTTACAGAGAGCTGATTGGTGTGTTTTACAGAGAGCTGATTGGTCCATTTTGACAGGGTGCTGATTGGTGCATTTACAATCCCTGAGCTAGACACAAAAGTTCTCCAAGTCCCCACTAGATTAGCTAGACACAGAGCACTTATTGGTGCATGTACAAACCTTCAGCTAGATACAGGGTGCTGATTGGTGTGTTTACAATCCTTTAGCTAGACATGAAGGTTCTCCAAGTCCCCACTAGATTAGCTAGACACAGAGCACTGATTGGTGCATTTACAAACCTTGAGCTAAACACAGGGTGCTGATTGGTGTATTTATAAACCTTTAGCTAGACATAAAAGTTCTCCAAGTCCCCACCCGACTCAGGAGCCCAGCTGGCTTTGTCTAGTGCATCCCATGCCAGGGCCGCAGGCAGAACTGCCCGCCAGTCCTGCGCTGCGTGCCTGCACTCCTCAGCCCTTAGGTGGTCAATGGGACCGGGCGCTGCAGAGGTTTGGGCTGCACAGGAGCCTACCGCAGTGGGTGGCTCAGGCATGGCAGGCTGCTGGTCCCGAGCCCTGCCCAGTGGGGAGGCAGTTGAGGCCCTGGTGAGAATTCAAGTGCGGCACCGGCCAGCCGGCACTGAAGGGGGACCCCGCACACCCTCCACAGCTGCTGTCCCGGGTGCTAAGCCCCTCACTGCCTAGAAGTCACGCTGGCCCACCAGCGCTGCATGCAGCCCGGGTTCCCGCCCACGCCTCTCCCTCCAAACCTCACCACCTCCCCACAAACAGAGGGAGCCAGCTCTGACCTCCGCCAGCCCAGAGAGAGGCTCCCACAGTGCAGCAGTGGGCTGAAGGGCTCCTCAAGTGTGGCCAGAGTGGACACTGAGGCTGAGGAGGTGCTGATAGCAAGTGAGGGCTGCTAGCACATTGTCACCTCTCAATATAAATTTCTTATGTATTTGGGATATTAATGCTTTATCAGATATATGGTTTACAAGTATGTTCTCTCAATCTGTAGGTTGTTTTTTCACTCTTAATTATTTTTTTTACTGTATAGAGCCTTTTTAGTTTGATGTAATTCCATTTGTCCATTTTTGCTTTTGTTGCCTAAGCTTTTTGGAGTCAAATTTTTTTAAAAAATTATTGCACAGACCAGTGTTGTGTAGTTTTCCCTTATGTTTTCTGCTGGTATTATTACAGTTTCAGGTTTTATGTTTAAACATTCATCCCTTTTGAGTTAATTTTTGTTATGATGTAGAAGCAGCATCCAATTCCATTTTTTCTGCTTGTGTATATCTAGTTTTCTCAACAGCCTTTATTGAAAATACTGTTCTTTTCATTGTGTGGTATTGGTACTTTTGTTGAGAATCTATTGACCATAAAAGCATGGATTTATTTCTGGGCTCTCTATTGTGTTCCACTGATCAGTGTGTCAATTTTGATGATAGTACCATGCAATTTTAGTTACTATAGCTGTGCAGTATAGCTTGAAGCCAGGTAGTGTGATGTCTCCAGCTTTGTTCTTTTTGATCAAGATTGATTTATTTGTTGATTTTATGGTTCCATATGAATTTTTGAATTGTTTATTCCTATTTTGGTGAAAAATGACCATTGGATTTTTTTTTTTTTTTTTTTTGAGAAAGAGTCTCCTTCTGTTTTCCAGGCTGGAGTACAGTGGTGTGAACATGACTCACTGCAGCCTCAGTGTCCTGGGCTCAAGGGAACCTCCTGCATAAGCCTCTGGAGTAGCTGGGACTACAGGCATGTGCCTCCATGCCCAGCTAATTTTCTTTTCTTTTTTTCTTTTTGTAGAAATCATGTATTGCCATGTTGCCCAAGCTGGTCTCAATCTTCTGGGATCAAGAAATCCTACCACCTTGGCCTCACAAAATACTGGTATTACAGATGTGAGCCACTGCACCCATCTGACATTGGAGTTTTGATAGGGATTGCATTGAATCTGTAGAATACTTTGGTTAGTATGCACATTGAGACAATGTTAACTGTTCCAGTTCATAAACATGACACATCTTTCCCTTTATTTGTGTCTTCTTACATTTCTTCCATCAATGTTTTATGGAGGTCAGTGTGTACATTTTTCACTTCTGTGGCTAAATATATTCCTGCATATATTTCCTTGAGAGTTTTTATCATGAAAGAATGCTGAATATGTCAAATGTTTTTCTGCTTCTAATGAGATGACTGTAAGATTTTTATCCTTCGGCCAGGTGCAGTGGCTCACGCCTGTAATCCCAGCACTTTGGGAAGCCAAGGCGGGTGGATCACGATGTCAGGAGATCGAGGCCATCCTGGCTAACACGGTGAAACCCCGTTTCTACTAAAAATACAAAAAATTAGCCGGGCGTGGTGGTGGGTGCCTGTAGTCCCAGCTACTCGGGAGGCTGAGACAGGAGAATGGCATGAACCTGGGAGGCAGAGTTTGCAGTAAGCTGAGATTGTGCCACTGCACTCCAGCCTGGGTGACAGAGTGAGACTCTGTCTCAAAAAAAAAAATTATCCTTCATTCTGTTAATGTAGTGTATCGCAATAATAGATTGCACATGTTGCACCATATTTGCATCACTGGGATAAATTCTCATTGATCTTGGTGAATTATCCTTTAAATGAACTGTTGAATTCACTTTGCTGATTTTTTTAAAGATTTTTGCATCTATATTTATGAGAAATATTGGCCTGTAATTTCTTTTTCTTGAGTCTTTCTTTGGTTTTAGTATCAAGGTAATTCTGGTCTCATAAAGAGCTCAGAAGTATTTCCTCTATTTCAAGTTTTTGGAATAGTTTGAGAAGGATTGGTGTTAGTTTTTTTGCTTGTTTGTTTGTTGGTTTTTGAGACAGAGTCTCCCTCTGTCACCCAGGCTGGAGTGCAGTGGCATGATCTCAGCTCATTGCAACCTCCACCTCCTAGGTTCAAGAGATTCTCCTGCCTCAGCCTTGCAAGTAGCTGGGATTACAGGCACCCACCGCCATGCCCAGCAAATTTTTGTATTTTTAGTAGAGATGGTTTCATCATGTTGGCCAGGCTGGTCTCAAACTCCTGACCTCAAGTGACCCACCTGCCTCAGCCTCCCAAAGTGTTGGAATTACAGGTGTGAGCCACCACGCCCTGCCTAGTTCTTTAAATATTTGATAGGATTCACCTATGAAGCCATCAGATGCTGGGCTTTTATTAGATGGAAGAGTTTTTTATTACTGACTCCACTTTACTTGTTAAAGTTCTGTTCAGATTTTTTATTTCTCCTTGATTCACTGTTGGTAGGCTCTGTATATGTATATATTTAACTATTTCTTCCAGGTTATTCAGTTTGTTGGCTTATAATTGTTCACATTAATCTCAGTTTTTGTATTTCTGTGGTATCAGTTGTTATATCTTTTTTCTCATTTCTCATTTTATTAATTTGTTTCTCTCTTTTCTCTTAGTCTACTAAGTGTTGATTTTGTTTAATTTTTCAAAAGTCAAATCATGGGTTTTTTTTTCTATTGTTTACTTAATTTTTTCTTTTCTGGTATAGGCATTTATTGCTATAAATTTTCCTTTAGGTCTGCTTTTACTTTATCTTGTATATTTTGTTATGTTGCTTTTTTCATTTTCATTTGTCTCAATATATTTTTTATTTCCCATTTGGCTTCTTTTTGACCCATTGATTATTCAGTAACATATTCTTTCATTTCTATGTATTTGTAAATTATGCAAGATTTCTCCTGTTACTGATTTCTAGTTCATATCATTATGATAAAAAATTTTGATATGATTTCAATCCTCTTAAATTTGATAAGACTTGTTTTGTGCCCAAACATATGGTCTATCCTAGAGAAAGTTCCATGTGCCCTTGAGAAAAATGTGTATTTTTTTTTGCTATTGGATGGAATTTTTTGTATATGTCTTCTAGGTCCATTTGATCTAAAGTATATTCAAATCCAGCGTTTCCTTTTTAATTTTCTATCTGAATGATCTGTTCACTGTTGAAAGTGGAATATTGCAGTCCACTGCCATTATTGTATTGTAGTCTATCTCTCCCTTCAGTTCTGTTAATATTTGCTTTAAATACTTAAGTACTCCAATGTTGGGTGCAAATTTATTACAATTGTTATATCCTTTTAATGAACTGACCCCTTTTTCCTCACATAATAACTCTGTCTTGTTTTATAGTTTTTGGCTTAATATCTATTGTGTCTGATATAAATACATCTACCTCTGCTCTCTGTTGATTTTCATTTGCATGAAATATCCTTTTTCATTCTTTCACTTTCAGTCTATGTGCATCTTTAAAGGTGAGGTAACTCTCTTGCAGGCAACTTATAGTAGGGTCTTTTAAACAAAATTCATTCAGCCACTCTATGCCTTTTAATTGGATGATTTAATCCATTTAACATTCAAAACTATTATTTTCAGGTAAAGACTTACTACTACCATTTCATGATTTGTTTTCTGGTTGTTTGGAATATAGTTTGTTTGTTTTTTTTCTTTCATGCTATCTTCCTTTGTGCTTTGATAGTTTTTTGGTTTGATGGTTTGATGGTTTTTGTAAGTATGCTTTGAATTCTTTCTATTTATATTTTGCACATCTATAGATGTGCTATTATGAGGCTTACATAAAGTATCTCAGACTTAGGCTATTTCAAGCTAAACGCCACTTAACTTTGATCATATCTAACAACTCTTTCTCTTTTCCCTTAATTTGATTTTTGATGTCAATATTACATAATTTTATCATTTGTTTTTCATAATTTATTTTGCCATAGTTTTTAGCAGTTTTATCCTTTAACCAGTATACTAGAATTAAAATTCCTTTACATACCACCATTTCAGACATAGAGTATTTGACTATGAATATATGTTACTTGTATCATTGAGTTTTGTATTTTTGTACATTTTATGTTATTAATTAGTGAAATAATTTTTGTTTTTGTTTTTGTTTTTCAGCTTTGAGAACTAGATTAAGTAATTCCTGCAAGGCAAACCAAGTGATGATGAGCTCTCTCAGCTTCTGTTTGTCTGATAAACTTTCTATTCTCTCTCACTTCTGAAGGAAAGCTTTGCCAGGTAAACTATTCTTGGTTTACAGATTTAGTTTTCCTTTAGTAATTTGAATTATCATCCCAGTTTCTCCTGGCCTGCAGTATTTCTGCTGAGAAATCTGCCGATAACTGCACTGGGACTCCCTTTATATGGTATGTTCCTTATCTTTTGCTGCTTTCAGAATTATTCTTTGTCTCTCATTTTTGATAGTTTGATCACTATGCCTTGATAAACTCTTCCTTTCATTGAATTTACTGGAGATGTCTATACTTCTTCTATCTGAATGATGGCATTTTCCCCTAGATTTGAGAAGTTTTTAGCTATTAGTTTTAAAAATATAATTTCTGGCTCTTTTTCTCTCCCTCTTCTCCTTCAGGTAATTCTATTAAGTGAATGTTAAGTGCTCTGGATGGTGTGCCATAAATTCATAGGCTTTCTGTTTTCTTTTTCATTCTTTTTTCTTTTTGCTCCTCTGACTGAATAATTTCAAATATTTCTGTCAAATTTCAGTCTTGAGCTCAATGACTTTTCCTTCTGCTTGATCAAACCTTCTGTTGAAGCTATTACATTTTTTAGTTCAGTCATTGTGTTCATCTCCAGGATTTCTATTTTTACTGTTTCAATTTTTTCCAATGCTTCATTTTATTTGTGACTGATTTCCAAGTTTTATTTACCTTTCCATATATTTTTATATCTTTTAAATTCACTGAACTTCCCTAAGAGAACTGTTATTGTCATTTATTTTATAGATCTTAAAACTGTTTTTGTAATTATTTTATAGATGTTCATTTCTTTAGAGGCCACCATCTTTTGAAGATGGCATGATTCCATGATTCTTTATAATCTTTATGTTTTTACATTAGTATATGTGCATTTGAGGAGACATCCACCTCTTTTAGTCCTTACAGACATTTTTGGCAAGGCTATACCTTTACTATTAATTCTAGCATTTGATTCTAGATGGGCCAACTGATAATGGCACCAGGTAGGCAGAGCTTGCTGTTGGGTTCTGTAGCTCGCTGAGCCACCACCTTTGCTCTGAGGTCAGATGTGGCTGCTAGCTGAGCTTTGCTGTCTCATGAGACAATTGACTACATTCTGCAATTAGAGCTACTGGTTAGACACTGAAATTGCCTCTAATAGTGACAGAATGCATGACATATTTCTTAGTACAGTGGTACTGCCATTTGAGTTCTTAAATTTGAGCAGGGAAGCAGATTAGATCCTGAGGTTAAGCAGAATTACTGCTTGGTATAATTGAGACCACCTGCTATGCTCAGTAGAAAGGCATGGTTGAGGTTTGCCTTTTTGCCTGGGTAAAGCCTTTGAGTGGTATTTGAAAATGAGCTGAGCTGCTATTTGAAGGCCCAGGTGGCACAAGTCTAGCCCCTGTGCTTTACTGAAAAGTACTGTTTCAGGCCGTGGCGTCTTGAGGTGGACTTCAATGCTGAGCCAAGCCAGCATTTAAATCCCTGGATGGCACAAGTTTATATTCAGTGCTTTGGTGAAATACTCTGTGGCAGGCATCTCCTTCTCTGGGCCAGAACTTGGGATATGGTATGAGGCTAGGCATGGAAGCTAGTAGTCTAGAAATTCAAGCCAGATTGAACTTTTCACTATATTTCTGTAAGTGACCAGCTTGTCCTTGTGCGTGGGCTATGTCACCATATTTCTGATTTGACACCTCTGCTAGCAGTAACATGGAGCTACCACCAAGATGTGCATTCTAGTCACTTTGAGCAGTGCCTCCTTTCTTTGTTTTTATCTGACCACAGGCAGTTTAGCCAGGCTGTTACCCTCTGTGTTTCCTGTAAGGTGAGATTGAAGTGGGATTCCTGAGAGGCCCCTTGGAATGCTAGGGAAGTTGGATGTCTGTTTCCAATTTTCTTTTACCCCTGTCTAAACCATGGACACTGGAGAATTTTCTTGTGAGGCATTGTGTCAACTTGAGGGAGTGGGAGGGGCAACAAAGTTGAAGTAAAACCATTTTTCTTACTCTTCTAATGTGGTTTTTATTCAATTCTGTGATCCATGTGGGCATCTCAGGCCTATTTCCAAGTTTTGGGGTTTTCACCGAAGCATTCTTGTCTGTGTATGGTTGTTAGTTGAACTTTCTGTGGTGGAGAGAGAAACATGGGGTTTCCTATCCCATCACTTTGCTGATGTTACTTCCCAGGTAATCTCTATTTTTAAATATTTATCTTATAATCTTAATTTAGATTGTTACCATTGTTTTACAAATAGAAACACACATAAAAGTATAATTTTAAAAATAATTTTTCTGAGTATATTGAGGGTGACGTGATTTATTTCTTGGAAACAGATTGGTAAGATACTGGCAGAGCAACAGATAAGGTCCAGGTTGATAGGATAGGACCATATGCAGAGTCCATAAAGGAGAATTAGATGATTTCCTCTAGGTTTATGAACACATACATTCTTATCCCAAAACCTATTGCCACCAGCTTCATTGTTAAGGTGTTGAGATAAAGACAGCATCATCTTCACTCTCTCTACTTTCTATTTCTAGTTGCCCTTAATACTTATTTTATATTTCTTAATTGTTTCTATTATGGAAACATACATAATCATAGGAGAAGTAGCCATAGAAAAAGAAAAGCCATGTGATTTGTCTTGGTCACTGAACCCTCATTTTAATGATCCTGCCAGGAGCAGTGTCTCACACCTGTAATCCCAGCACTTTGGGAGGAATTCGAGACCAGCCTGGCCAACATGGTGAAACCCTGTCTCTACTAAAGATACAAAGAAATTAGCTGGGCATGGTGGTATGCACCTGTAGTTCCAGCTAAGGAGGCTGAGGCATGAGAATTGCTTGAACCTGGGAGGTGGAGGTTGCAATGAACTGAGATTGTGCCACTGCACTACAGCCTGGGTGACAAAGTGAGACTCTGTCAAAAAATAAGTTTATAAAAAATAAATAAAAGCTGCTTATTTTGATCACATAGAACTCTGTTTTGTGAGGTCGTATGAGAATAATAGGGCTTGCTTTAAACATGTTGAGTTTATATTGCTCTAGCCAATGAATAAAAAAAGTAGCAAAAGAGTTTAACAAAACCCTTTTTTAATACACATTTACCAGGGTAATATAAAATCTCTGTGTATTTGCCATGAAAATTAGATATTTGAGATGATTTATAATAATGTTCACAATAATTATTTAACTTGTTAAACTTATTTTTGAGTTTTTGTTAAACATAAAAGCCATTTACAAAAATACTGTACAATAACCTGTGTGTGTCAGAAAGAAGTGACATATAAAGAGAAGAACAGACTTTAGAATATTTGCACTTCTTATTCTTTATCATCTTGGACTTTTGGGCAATGTACTACAGTTCTTGCATTCTCATTTTTATGTGGTATCTTATGTTAGAAGAGTATTAATCTGAGTAGTGTATTTCCATTGCTTTGGCCCTAGAGGTGATTAGTCAAACGAAAAAGCCATTAGTTAACTATTGCAAAATTCTTTGGGAAAGGTTAACAATATAATATTGCCATTTCCTTAAATATTTGTTAACCATAAACAGAAATAATCCAACCACCTTACTTCAACTGTGAATGTATCCACAGAATGCTTTCATTGGGAGTTTTGGATGTTCTAAATTTTTCATATACCAAAACTTAGGTCTTTGTATGAAAATCAGGAATCCTTGCAGACCTGCGAATACTGGCTGATTGGCCTGATTTCATCCTCACTGTGAAGTATATATCCATAGCCATGAATTAAGCACTGTGAATGTGATAAACTGAGTTTCTACTGTAATTAAAAAGACCAGCATGACATTGTGTTACTATAATGCATGCTGACACCCAACCCATTAATGTTTCCTTTATTCTTCCTCCATCCCAGGGTTTCATTCATTTTAAAGCTAACAGAAAAACAACAGATTTTTATAATTAAGTTCCTGAGAAACCATGATAAATACAGCATTACACATACTGTCGATGATATTTTGGATTTTGTAAGACACCAGAGATCAAAACATGCCAAACTGGACTTCTTGTCATTGTCTATACAAACAAAACTCACAGACATCAAAGCCACTATGACCATGCTGCTGATGCAAGGACTGGGTGTGTGCAAGAAAGTTTGTATTTGGAACCATCTCTATCTTATACTTTTCAAAGTAAGATAACCTAGGTACTTCCTACTTAAAACTCACATGTCAAGATGTTTTTGTGCTTCTCAAAACCTTCCTGGGCTAAGGCACATGGAGCAAATGTTAATTTACTCAAGAGTCCTGTCCTCTGCCTGTGTTTGTTACCATTATACTATGACATGGGCATCATGGCTTCTCCTAAAGTCATTGTTTATGCTTTCATCATATTATTCTCCCTTGCAAATGCTATTGTTCCTGAGTATGATAAATCACCGGATTTCCTTATCGCAAGCTTGTTTGCCTTTCTTGCTTGCTTTCTCTGTTATCTAATATTTTAGTAATAATAACAACTACTTTCCATTGAGTAGTTCCTTTGTGTCAGGCCCTAAGCTAAACACTTTATGTTCATAATGATATTGAAGCAACATTACAAACTTATAAATCCTGTTAACAACCCTATATTTTAGATAAAGAAAAGAGGCTCAGAGAGGTTAAGTCGCTTACTCCAAGTCACACAGCTAGAGAGAAACAGATCAAGCTGTGAGCTTTGAGGTTCTAACCCAATGTTCTAGTTCCCAAGTGTGTCCTCAAAACCATCAAACTTTTCTTCTTCCTATTATATTCAGTTGGTCACAGAACTTTATTGCTATTTTTAAAAATATGAATATCTTCATTTCCATTCTTCCTTTCAACTATTTCAGCTTAAATGATTTCATTTATTTATTTATTTTTGAGACAGATTCTCACTCTGTTGCCTAGGCTGGAGTGCAGTGGTGCTATCATAGCTACCTGCAGCCTCAACTTTCTGGGCTCAACTGATCCTCTCACCTCAGACTTCCAAGTAGCTGGGACTACAGCGTGTGCCACCACATCTGGCTAATTTTTGTACTCTTTTTTGGTAGAGATGGGGTTTTATCATGTTGGCCAGGCTGGTCTCAAACTCCTGACCTCAAGTGATCCTCCTTCTTCGGCCTCCCAAAGTGCTAGGATTACAGACATGAGCCACCATTGTGCCTGGCCACAGCTTAAATGATTTTAAAATCTTGCAGTCATATCCTTAAATACTTGTTGTTGTCCTACAATATGACATTTAAACAGATTAGTTACTGTCACTAAATACTTCCAAAATGATAAATAAAATGTCAGATTAACCATGCAAATTTTAGTCAGCTTAAGTAATTTTTAATAAAGTGAGAAATGGCAGAATGGTATACCTTAATTCCTGGGAAAAATTTAGCATCATGTTTTTAAATGTAACGACAAATGTTTTTAAAGTATCTATCTTGTTATTTGCAGCTAGTTTATACTATCTAAATATAGATCTCAAAATAGACATTTTAACTATTCAATGTAACTAGTTCTCTTTGAAATCTACTTTTCCCTGCATCATTTCACTCAAAGCAGAGAGCTCATTTTCAGTCAGGTATAATTTTATTACTATGCCCCTTTGGGGGGCACCGAAAAGATAATCAAGATAAATGATGTTTTTTATCATTTTTAATATTTTTTCTTAAAAAAATCAAGTTGACATGCCATAACCTGTGGGCCATCTACCTATTTTTATAAAGAGAGTTTCATTGGAACCAGAGTTTGGAGTAGGGTTAGTTGAGTAAATACATTCTGCAAGTATAGAATCAGATCTTGTCTTTATTTAAATCTGTAATATTTTGTTCATTACATTTCTAAAAATAATTTAAATTTACAATATTGCACTAAAATATTATTTATCTTGATTCCTGAATGTTTTCCTCCCCCACCTTTACCCACTTAAATTTTGTGCCTGAGTCTGAAAAGTGAGTCTCACTCACTTTATCTTAGTTTTAAGCCTGGTATACATGTGTGAAACTGTCAATGCAATCAAGATGTTAAGCATGTCTGTCACCCCAAAAAGTCTCATGTCCCTTTGTAATCTCTTCCTTCTGCCACTCCCCACTTAGACCTCTCCCAGTAACCAGGTAACCACTAATCTGTTTTCTATTACCATATATTAGTTTGAATTTCCTAGAGCTTTATATAAATGACAATATAGAGTATCCTTTCTCTTTTATCTTCTTTCATCCAGCATAATTATTACCATGTTGTGACATGTTCACTCTTTTTTTAAGTGCTAAGTAGTATTATGTCCTTCCACCTGTTGATGGACATTTGGGTTGTTTCCAGTTTTAAAGTATTACAAATAAAGCTGCTTGAACATTCATGTGTAAGTCTTTGTAGGTATATATGCTTTTCTTTCTCTTATCTAAATATCTAGGAGTAGAATTCCTGGATCAAATGATAAATGTATGTCTAACTTTCTAAGACGTTGCCAAACTATTTTCAAAATAAATGAATCATTTTATGTTCTCAGCAGCAATATGTGAGAATCCTAGGTCCACCACACCATCACTGACATTTAGTTTGGAGAGGTGCAATGAGGAGATCTGACAGAAAATAAAAGTGAGGGAGGACTTGCAAACTGCCTTTACTTTGAGTGCGTTCCCCAATCCACACAAAGATCGACTGGTTAAGTGTAGAAGGCTTATGAGTTCAAGTTGTTTATGTATAACCGCTAACAAATCATTAAGTGACCACTAAGATATGTTGACAAAGGTGCAATCCCTAAAAATCCAGGCTTAAAAATTAAATTAGTAATGAAAAAATAATAAATCAGAGCAGAAACATTAGCAACTGCACATTGTGTGCAAGAAAGACTATAGAATTGGCTGGGCGTGGTGGCTCACACCTGTAATCCCAGCACTTTGGGTGGCCAAGGGGGGCGGATCACCTGAGGTCAGGAGTTCAAGAGCAGCCTGGCCAACATGGTGAAACCCCGTCTCTACTAAAAACACAAAAATTAGCTAGGTGTGGTGGCACACGTCTGTAGTCCCAGCTACTCAGAAGGCGAAGGAAAGAGAATCGCTTGAACCCGGGAGGCGGAGGATGCAGGGAGCCAAGATCGTGCCACTGCACACCAGCCTGGGTGAGAGAGTGAAACTCAGTCTCAAAAAGAAAAAAAGAAAGACTATTTAATATAGCAACATACTAAATAAAAATCCCCCCCCCCAACACACACACACATACACACACACACATGCACACACAAAATCAGTGACAATTCTTTGGGGGAAGAAAGTATTAGTTTTCTTTGCTGTAATTTCTACAGCTTAGTGACTTAAAGCAACATAAATTTATCATCTCAGTTTCCATGAGTCAGAAGTCGGGGCATAGCTTAACTGATTCCTTTGCTCAGTTAATCAATAGCTTAACTGATTCCTTTGCAAGGCAAGAGTTAAGCGGTCAGCTGGGGCTGAGGTCTCATCTGAGGCTTAGGTCTTCAGAACTTATATGACTGTTAGCAGAATGTATTTATTTTCTTACAGCCATGGAACTCATGGTGGCTTCCTTCCTTAGGATGAACGAGAGAGAGAGAGAGAGAGAGAGAGAGAGAGAGAGATCTGCTACTAGTTCCTAATTTCCTGAATGTCTCTAAAGGGCTTCCCAATAGGTCACACTCACCTAAGATAATCTCACTTTTGATTAACTCTAAGTCAATTGGGTAGAAACCTTTATTTCATTTGGAAAAATCCATTTACCTTTACTATATAATATAAACTAATCATGGTAGTGACATCCATCAAGTTCATAGGTTCTGCTCAAACTCAAGGAGATTATTCAGTACATGTACACTAGAAAGTAGGAATTCTGAAGGTCATCTTATAATTCTGTAACAACAAAGACTTGCTATATTATCTAAAATGTAAAATTTCAACAAAAAATTATAATACTTGAAATGGAGAAGGGTTACTTGTACACAGAAAAAAAAAAGCAGCCAATATATATTGTATTGAAAAGGGCCACGATGTTGTATTTAGCAAACAAAAATGTCAAAACAGTGGTCACAAGTGTGTTCAAAAACTAAATGAAATAATGTTTAAAGAATTAAAGATAAGTATGATTACTTACTCATCAAAGAACAAATTGCTTATCAAATAAAGAATAAAAAAAGAGATAGAAATTATTTTTTCAAAAAAATTTTCTGAGCTTCAAAAGCACAGTAACAGAAATAAAACATATTAGAGAGGCTCCAAGCTACTTTAAACTGGTAGAAGAGAGAATCTGTGCATAATAGATCGGTAGAAATTGTCTAACTTGAAGAAACAAAGAGGGAAGAGTAAAGAGTGAAGAAAAATGAACACAGCCTTAAAGACCTGGGGGACATCACTGAGTGAACCCATACATATGTATATAATGGAAGTTCTAGAAGGAGAGGTGATAAAAGAATAAATATATATATATATAGGACTCATAGCCAAAAACTTCCCAAACTTGATTGAGAACATTTAACTACACATCTAAGAATCTCAAAAACTCCAAGTAGAACACACTCAGAGATATGTACCCAAATGTATTGTGGTCAAACTGTTGGAAGCCCAAAACAGAAAATGTTAAAAAGAAAAAAACCGCACACACAAGAGAAATATGACTTAAAATATACAGGCTAACTACAATAAAATTCAGAGTACTTCAGACCCAATGGAGGTCAGAGGCCAAGAGAATGGCATATTTACATTATTAAAAGAAAGAAATGCCAATCATAAATTTTATATTCAGCAAAACTATCCTTCATAAATGAAAGTGAAATAAAAACATTCCTAGCAGACCTGCTTTATGATAAATACTAAAGGAAGTCCTTAAGGCTGAACAAAATTATACTAAGTAGTAACTCACATATACCTGAAAAAAAAATGTTTATGGTAAAGGTAATATAAAAAAGTATATATATATTTACATGTATGTGTGTATATATATTTGCATGTATATATATATCTTTTTTAACGAATTTAAAAGACAACCATATAAAAATAAACGTTATCAAACTGTATCATTGCCCTTATAATGTATAAACATATAGTACACATGACAACCATAGCACAACATAGGAAGGAGAAAATAGAGCTATATCAGAAAAAAACTCCTATATTATTGCACAACTCTATAAATTGTACTTTAGAAATTATTGTATTGTACACGTAGGACAGTGTATTAGTTCATTTTCATGCTGCTGATAAAGACATACCCAAGACCATGTAATTTATAAAGGAAAACAGTTTTAATGGACTCACAGTTCCCTCTGGCTTGGGAGGTCTCACAATCATGGTGGAAGGTGAAAGGCAAGTCTTACACAGCAGCAGACAAGAGAGAATGAGAACCAAGTGAAAGGGGCTCCCCTTATAAAACCATCAGATCTCATGAGACTTATTCACTACCATGAGAACAGTATGGAAGAAACCACCCCCAAGATTCAATTATCTCCCACTGGGTCCCTCCCACAGCAAGTGGGAATTAAGGCAGCTACAATTCAAGATGAGATTTGGGTGGGAACACAGCCAAACCATATCAGATAGGAAAATTTTATGATATACAAATTATATCTCAATAAATTTGGTATAAAAAAAAATCAGGGCCAAATTTCTGCCAGGTATCACTTTACACTTTTATAAAAATAAATATTTTTCTAGAGTTCCAGTGACTTCCTTACTGGTCTAAAGAGCACTACAAAAATAATGCATGTAAATTATGCTTTTTCATAACTATTTACACTTAACATTTGTTTCAATGAAATGAAGCCAAAACATAAAATTCCAAAGCAAAGTTAGACCATGAATTGGCAGTGGAAGTCTGTACAGTGATGTCTGAATAGAGAGGAAAAAATAAAGCTGGAAAATTGAATCCAAATAGGGACCCTAAAGCTTCTGATATTGCCCCAGGTATTGTGTACAATATAAGGAGGACTTACAATGTAAGGAAGTTTTATAGTTCAATTGAAGGCTTGCAGTGGGAGTCAGAATGGCTAGCTCTGTGTTCTGACTGACTTAGAGGAAGCTTTCTCCACAACATTGTGCTAAACATTCTCTTGGGATAGCATGCTATTTATCACTAGAAAAAAAAATTGTTTTGTAGCATGATGTGTTAGAATGTTGTTTCACTCTAAAGATGATGCTTTCTAGTGGGAGTTCAGCAGAAAATATAATGAAAGTTGTACAAAATCCCACATAACCAAATCATTAATTAGAACCATATTTTGGAGTTTTATAAAGTATTAATTCTAAAATATGTTCATGTAACAAGCATAAAACCAAGCTAAATATAGCAAACAATGTAATCAGGAAATACCTGATTTAGGCGGCATTAGTAAATAGACATGAATATATATCAAAACTACACACAGATTTGCAGGAACTTCCTAATTCCAAATCATGGACAACCGTGTTTCTGAAATTCTTGGGTTGTTATTCATTATGAAAATGGTGTGTATTGGAAAATAAGGGTTAGTAATTTTGTGTTACAGTTTTATAATATAAATGATGTATTTCAATAATTATCTTGAGAGTTACACATTGGTTCAAAGAAATTTAGCACAATGGATTCCTCTGTTTCTGGGGAAAACAAGAATGAATCCATTACAAAGAATATAAAGAGGAGAATATTCTATTAGTGTATTATTTGTTATTTGACAATGTCTTATTAATTACATAGCATCTTTTATATCTATAACCTCAGCTTTGAGCTCCTCATTCATTCCTTAATTCATTTACTTAATTCATAATTAACTTTTTAAGGAATGAAACTGGATGACAGAGGAATGAATAGTGTATCAATTCCAGGTTCAGACCTTGGTTTGGTCTTTATTTTTCATTCCTTTCTTCTCACTTCCTACCTCTCTACCTTCCCTTTTTGACTGTTTGGTAGAGAAAAGCATTCGAAACTGATAATAGAAAATACATATGTAACTAACCTGCACAATGTGCACATGTACCCTAAAACTTAAAGTATAATAAAAAAAAAAAAGAAAATAAGACAAAAGTACTATGGGAGTCTTGGCATTGGCAGCCATCTCACAATTTTTCCTTTGCTGTTTTCTTTTATCTATTTCAGCAAGAGTTAATCTGCACAGCCGTCACTGAATCTATATTGGTAAGATAACATGTTGCATGGTTCTGAAAGGATATTCTATATTCCTTACTGCCTGCAGAAAAAGGGGACAATAAACAGCAGAAACAAATACTATTTATGCTAGACAAAATGACAACACCACTCACTGGCGGATGGGCTGGACTGCTTACCTAATCCTATACATGCTGTGAGGTTAGCCACCCTCCACAAGGGATCATCTTCTCTCGGCTGTTGGTTAGTGACCCAGGGGTCAGAGGGTGGAGAGATACCTGGAACGGCATAATTGCGTTGGACTAAGATCATTTTCTCCATATCTGTTTCCCCCTCTACTCTAGGCTGGACCTTATACTGAAAGATAGTGGTGGTAAGGCATCATCCTAGAAGCAGTCCCTTCTCCTGGCTGATTGTTGTTGACTGATTGCTCATCAGAGCAGCTTTACATATATTACCTTTACTCTTCTCAGGAACATTTGCACTTGTAGGAGGAGACTCTATTCCAACTTTCCTCATCCATTGGAGATAGAAATGAGTACAGTAATTCAGTAGTTACTGCAAGACTCATGGATCTTATTGGGGCACAGAAACTAATATAGTATGGATATTTGTCCCCTTCAAATCTCATGTTGAAATGTGATTTCCAATATATTAGAGGTGGGACTTGGTAAGAGGTGTTTGGGTCATAGGGGCAGATCCCTCATGAATGGCTTTGTGCCCTACCCAGGATAATGAGTGAGTTATTGCTCTGTTAGTTCACTCAAGAGCAGGAGGCTGGCACCTCCCCCACTTTCTTTTTCCCTCCCTCACCACGTGACATGCCTGCGAGCACACCTGCTCTGCCTTTGCCTTCTACCAAGACTAAAAGCTTTCTCAGGCCTCAATAGAAACCAAGCAGATACTGGTGCAATGCTTGTATAGCCTGCAGAACCATGAGCCAAATATACCTTTTTTCTTTATAAATTACTCAGTCTCAGGTATTCCTTTATAGCACTGCACAATAGACTAATACAGAAGTTGATAGCCCAAAATGTGGCATTTTGACATGCTGAACTGAAGAAGCTTCAAGCTGTCTCTGGCCTTCCCCTTCCCTCTGATTCTCCCAAAGCCTTTACCTACCTAAGATCAGACCCAACAAAAGAAAAAAAAGTTTTTCTTCCTCTCCTTATAATACCAAAAGTGTAACCACACCTGAACAGAATCTTTCACAAGATAATGTACAAGTTAATTTCTGTTTCCTGATCTATTTATCCTTCCTAGTAATCCACTCAACAGAATTTCTCTTTTCCTGAAGCATGCTGTGGGATAGGAAATCACTCAGTGATTTTCCTATGTATACACATTAAATAGTTTTGTACACTTTTCTCCTATTAATCTGCTTCATGTCAGTAATTTTTAATGAACCTTCAGAGGCCCAAGGGGAACTTTCAAATTTCAAGTTTTCTATCTCCACAAAGCTTAACAAGGGCAAGAAAATACAGATACATCTAGAAGTTCCTCTCCTTGTAGGCAAAGAATACCTAAAATCTCGAAAAGGAGAGGCAGGCTAACTGTCTAACTTATAATTCAGACCACTCTCCTCTCACAGATAATGTCTATCTAAGTTCAGCTTTCATGATTCTAGATTGCCATCTAGTAATGGATTCAGAAGGAGGAGAACTGATGTTCATTCTAATGTCTTCAAACAATATTACTTTGCTTCCTGTGTGTTCCAGCTCCCAAAAAACTCCATCAAGTTATGCCTCTCAATACCCTCCAATGAAACTGATAGTGAACTGAAATAATAAATGAATTAATTAAAGTAGCAGGAGAATAATTAACACACAAAATCAATGTTCTACAAGTACATGAACAATAATGAGATGATGTTAAAAAAACACTTTTGTAATTGCTACAAAATAAAAGATAAAATATTTATGAATAAATATAACAAATATGCAAAGCCCATATTGAGGAAAACTTTAAAACACTCATGAAATACAGAAAAGTAAGCCTCACTAAATGGGAAGACATCAGTTGCAATACAACATTACAAAAGCCTCATGTATGATCATCTCCTTTAGATAATTCATAAATTTAATATGATGTCAATAAAAATATAACTTTTTTCCCCTGGAGGTAGAAAAGTTGATTCTAAAGTTCTTATAAAATTAAAAAGATCAAATCATAAAACAGAAGACCAATTGCAGGTGACTAGTTTAACAGTTATTTAAAATACTACAAAGCTCCCATACGTAAACATTGTGTTACTTGTAAGTTAATAAACAGAAGGCTAATGAAAGGGAATAGTAAAATCAGAAATAGACCATATTCATATAAAAATTTAGTATATATTAAACATGGCAAAATGATGGAATTTTAATAAAAGATGTTGGGACAAATGATAATGAGTGGAAAAAAACATAAAATTTAAAGCATACTTCACAAAATCCAAATAATAAACTCAAAATAAAAAATCAATTATTCTGTAGGTTACCTGTTTACTCTGTTTATTGTTTCTTTTTCTGTGCAGAAGCTCTTTAGTTTAATTAGGTCCCACTTGTCAATTTTTTGTTTTTATTGCAATTGCTTTTGAAGACTTAGTCATAAATTCTTTCCCAAGACTGGTATCCAGAAAGAATGGTGTTTCCTAGGTTTTCTTCTAGGATTCTTATGGTTTGAGGTCTTACATTTAAATATTTACTACATCTTGAGTTAATTTTTATATATGATGATAGATAGTGGTCCAGTTTTATTCTTCTGTATATGTCTAACCAGCTGTCCTAACACCATTTATTGAATAGAGAGTCCTTCTCCCATCACTTATTTTTGTTGACTTTGTTGAAGATGAGATGGTTTTAGGTGTGTGGCTTTATTTCTGGTTTCTCTATTCTGTTCCACTGGTTGATGTGTCGGTTTTTGCAGCAGTATCGTGCTGTTTTGGTTACTGTAGCCTTATAATATAGTTTAAAGTTCTGGTAATGTGGTATCTCCAGCTTTGCTCTTTTTCCTTAGGATTGCTTTGGTAATTGGGGTCTATTTTGGTTCCATATGAATTTTAGAATATTTTTTTCTAGTTCGGTGAAAAATGACACTGGTAGTTTAACAAGAATTGCATTGAATCTGTAGATTGCTTTGGGCAGTATGGCCATTTCAACAATATTGATTATTCTGATCCCTGAGCTTGAAATATTTCTCCTTTTATTTATGTCACCTATGATTTATTTTAGCAGTGTTTTGTAGTTCTCCTTGTAAATATCTTTTAACTCCTTGGCTAGATGTATTCCAAGTATTTTATTTTTTATACAGTCAACCTACAGAATGAGAGAGAATATTTACAAACTACATAGCCAGAAAAGGTCTAATATTCAGAATCTATAAGAAACTTAAACAATTCATTATGCAAAAAACAAATAACTTCATTTAAAAGTACGCAAAAAAATGAACAGACACTTCTCAAAAGAAATCATACAAGCAGCCAACAAGCATATGAATAAAGGCTCCTCATCACTAATCATAAGAAAAATGCAAAGCAAAACTACCATGAGATGCCATCTCACACCTGTCAGAATGGCTACTACCAAAAAGTCAAAAAACAACAGATGTTGGTGAAGCTGCAGAGAAAAGGGAATGCTTATAACTGTTGGTGGGAATGTACCTTAGTTCAGTCACTGTGGAAAGCAGTTTGAAGATTTCTCAAAGAACTTGAAACAGAACTACCATTCAACACAGCAGTCCTGCTGTTGGCTATATACTGAAATGAAAGTAAATCATTCCACCAAAAAGACACATACAGTGACATGTTCATTGCATCACCATTTATAATAGCAAAGACATGGAATGCAATCAAGATAGGCGCCCAGCAGTGGTGGACTGGATAAAGTACAGGCCGGGAGCGGTGGCTCAGTCACGCCTGTAATCCCAGCACTTTGGGAGGCCGAGGCGGGCGAATCACGAGATTAGGAGATCGAGACCATCCTGGCTAACACAGTGAAACACCGTCTCTACTAAAAATACAAAAAATTAGCCGGGCATGGTGGCAGGCACCTGTAGTCCCAGCTACTAGGGAGGCTGAGGCAGGAGAATGGCGTGAACCTGGGAGGCGGAGCTTGCAGTGAGCCGAAATGGCACCACTGCACTCCAGCCTGGGCGATAGAGCGAGACTCTGTCTCAAAAAAAAAAAAGAAAAAAAAGAAAAAGAAAAAGAGCATGGAATACTATGCAGCCGTTAAAAAAATTAAAATGATATCTTTGCAGCAGCATGGATGCAGCTGGAGGCCATTATCCAGAACAAATTAACATGTGAACAGAAAACCACTTATAAGTGAAACATTCAGACAGCTAAACATTTACTACTCAGGAACATAAAGATGACAATAATGGACACTAGAGATTACTAGAGTGAAGAAGTAGGTGGGGCGGGGTTTGAAAAGCTAACTGTTGGGTACTATGCTTAGTACCTTGGTGACAGTATCAATTTTATCCCTAACCCCGGCATCATGCAATATACCCAGGTAACAAACCTATACATGAGCCCCCTGAATATAAAATAAATAAAAAAATAAGTAAATAAAATAAATACAAAAACTAAGTGCAAAAAAAGAAAATCATAGAAGTACTAGAAGGAAACATGTAAATTCCTTTATATTCTCAAGATGGGAACATCTTTCTATTGTTCAAAATCAGAAACAAAAAAGAAATACAAGTTCAACTACCTTAAAAAATTTCTACATGCCAGAAAACAACTCAGCAACAAAAACAAACAAACTCAAAAGATAAATGATAAACTGGGAGGAAATACATGCAAAAAGCATCATAAAAGGGCTAATATTGTTAATAAATAGACAACATTTAAAAATTGGTGCTAAAAAGACTGAATAAAAACCCACTAGAAAAATGATTAAGGGCCTCACAGTTTACAGAAATGAAAAAGCCTAGCATATGTGTAATCTGATTTCCTAAGGAGAGGACCTAAAATATATATGAAACAAAAATGGCAAAATATTTTCTGAATTTAACACATATTGTTAGTTCATAGATCAAAGAAACACAATAAAGTCCAAACAGGATAAATACAAAAAAAAAAAAAACCACATGAAAATCCATCATGCAAATTTCTGAAAATTAGTGATTAGGAGAAAATCTAAAAGCAACCAGGAGGTGGGGGTGGAGGACGGCACACATCACAGATTCATATTTTGATGTCCTGAACCCAGTACCTCAGAATGTGACTATATTTAGAGATAAGGCTTTTAAATAGGTAATTAAGGGTAACTGAGGTCACATAAGTACACCCTAATTCAATCTGATTGCTGTCCTTATCAAAAGGGGAAATTTGGAAGCATAGAGAGCTATCATGGGAATGCACACACAGAGAAAAGGCTGGTGACAAGATGGCCAGCCATCTGCAAGTCCAGGAGAGAGCCCTTAAAAGAAACTACTTGCTGATACCTTAATATTGGAATTCTACTCTACAGAACTGTGAGAAAATAAATTTCTGTTGTTTGAGCCATCCAGTCTGAGGTATTTTGTTATGGTAGCTGTAGCAAACTAATGTACACATTAAGAACAGAGAAATAAAGAGTGACCCCAGAATGAGCTTTTTGTATCTATAATGTATAGAAAGGGATAATTCCAGGGCTGTGTTGCTAGTAATAGCATAGGGCATTAGGAGAGTACAGAAGGAAATGGATATAAATTATTAGTGGACTTTTCATGCCATATAGAAGAATATCGATAGTAACCTTGTAGCTATAACTTACCCAGCATTTTTTAAAGTTTGATCCTAAGAATT